>NW_004524835.1:1913109-1930453 GCF_000260255.1 Octodon degus | reverse complement strand
TGTGCTTTGCTAAGCTTGTTCTAAGTAGGTGCTTTAGACCACTGAGCCATCTCACCAGCCCCTAGTGTTTCTGTTTTAATGTTTAGATCTTTAATCCATCTTGACTTTAGCTTACTACATAGTGATAGACCGGGGTCAAGTTTTAGATTTTGGCAGGTAGAGAGCCAGTTTTTCCAGCACCGTTTTTTAAAAGGGCTATCTTTTTTCCAGTAAGTATGTTTGGCTCCTTTGTGAAAGATAAGGTGGCTGAGTGTGTTCGTAGGGGCTTCAGTGTCTTCTAATCTATTCCATTGATCCTCAGGTCTATTTTGTTGCCAGTACCATGATGATTTTATCACTGTAGTCTTGTAGTATAATTTCAAGTCAGGATTTGTAATGCCTCTTCTCTTGTCTTTATTGCCCAGGATTGCCTTTGCTATTCTAGGTCTTTTCTAGTTCCAAATAAATTTTACCAATGATTTCTGTACCTCTGCGAGGTATGTTGGTGGTAGTTTGATAGAGATTGCATTAAATCTCAACAACAATTTTGGGAGTATGGCCATGTTCACAATGTTGGTTCATCCTATCCAGGAGCAGGGAATATCTTTGCATTTTGTGACATCCTCTACGGTCTCTTATTGAAGAGTACTGTCATTTTCCTTCAAAAGATTATTGACTTCTTTAGTTAGATTAATTCCAAGGTATTTTGTTTTCCTCGGTGCTATTGTAAAATGTATTGTTTCTATAGTTTCCCTCTCAATGTGTTTGTTATCTGTGTAGAGGAATGCTATCGACTTTTGGGTATTGACTTTGTATCCTGCTATACTACTGAATTTCAGTATTAATTCTTATAGCTTCTTGGTGGAGGTTTTTGGGTCTTCCAAGTAAAGTATCATGTCATCTGCAAGTATCAAATAATTTAACTTCTTTACCTATTCTTATTCCTTTTATTTCTTTCTCTTGTCTAATGGCTCTAGCTAATGATTCCAGAACTATATTGAATAGAAGACATCCTTGTCTTGTGCCAGATCTAAGATAAAAGAGTTCCGTTTTTCCCCATTTAGAATTATGTTAGCCATTGGGTTTTCATAATTGCATTTTATCAGATTGAAGTAGAGGCCTTCTATTCCAATTTTCTGTAGGACTTTGAACATGAATGAGTGTTGGACTTTGTCAAAAGCCTTTTCTGCATTAATGGAGATGATCATGGGGTTTTTAGTTTTTGCTCTATTGATATAGTGTATTACATTTATAGATTTTCAAATATTGAAACATCCTTGCATCCATGGGATGAATCCTAGCTGGTCATGGTGTATGATGTCCTTGATGATTACCTGTATATTTGCTAGGATTTTATGGAGGATTTTTACATCTGTGTTCATGAGGGAGATTGGCCTGTAGTTCTCTTTCTTAGTTGCATCTTTCCCTGGTTTTGGTATCAGTATATTACTTGCCTCTGGGAGTGATTTTTGGAGGATTGCTTCCTTTACAATTTCATTGAAGAGTCTGAGTAGGATAGGGACTATATCTTCTGTAAATTTCTTGTACAATTCAGCTGTGAATTCATCTGGACCTGGACTTTTCTTTGTCGGTAGGTTTTTTTATTACATCTCATATTTCATTGGCTGTTATTGGGTTATTAAGAGTGGTTATATCTTGTCGATTCTGTTGTGGTAATTTGTACCTTTCTATGAATCTGTCCATTTCTTCTGTGTCTTCTATTCTGTGACAGTAAAGATTTCAAATTAGCTATTGATAATCTTATGAATTTCTACTACGTCTGTTGTAATTACACCCATTTCATTCCTTATTGCTTGTATTTGAATTTTTTGTTTCCTCTGTTTGATGAGGTTAGCTAGGGGCCTATCGATTTTATTTAATCTTTCAAAAAACCAGCTTTTTGTTTTGTTAATTCTTTGAACTGTTTTCTTTGTCTCAATTGAATTAATTTCTGTTCTAATCTATGATTTCTTCCAGTCTATGGGCTCTGGGTTTGGTTTGCTCTTCCTTTTCTAGTTGTTGAAGGTGCAGCATTAGGGTGTTTATTAGTTCCTGTTCTGTTTTCCTAATGTGTGCGTTCATATCTATGAATTTCCCTCAGGACTGCTTTCATTGTATCCCATAAAATCTGATAAGTTGTTTTTGAATTTTTATTGAATTGTAGATATTACTGAATTTCTTCTTTAATTTCATCAGTGACCCATTGGATGCTGAGTAGGGTGTTGTTTAATTTCCATGTATTTATGGTATTTTTCTGATTTCTTTTGTCATTTCTTGACAGTTTCATTGCACTCTGGTGACATAATATGCATGGGATAATTTGTTTTCTTGCTTATATTTATGCATGACCTATGGACCAATGTGTGGTTGATTTGAGAAAATGTCCCATGTGAAGCTAAGTAAAATGTATATTCAGCTCTGTTTGGGTCAAACACTCTGTATATGTCCACCAAGTCCATTTGTGTCAAGCTCTGGTTCAGTTCTGTTATTTCTTTTCTAATTTTTTTTGTCTAGTTGACCTATCTTCTTGGTATAAGGGGGTGTTAAGTTCTCCTGTTATGATTGTGGTATCGGATATTAGATTTTTCATGTCCATTAAAATTTGCTTTAAATAGTTGGGTGCCCCCGTGTTTGGTGCATACATAATTATGAGTGTTACCTCTTCCTCTTGAATTTTTCCTCTAAGCAGTATATAGTGGCCTTCTTTATTTCACTTGATCATTCTTGGTTTGAAGTTGAGATTGTGTGAAATTAGGATTGCTACCCTTGCTTTTTTCTGAGGTGCTTGGGCGTGTAGTATTATTTTTCATCCTTTAACTTTCAGTGTGTCTTTATGAGTAAAATATGTTTCTTGTATAAAGCATATTGTTGGATTTTGTTTCCTAATCCACTGTGCCAGTCTATTTCTCTCAATTGGTGAATTTAGTCCATTTACATTGGTGGTTAGAATTGAGAAGTATTGACTTACGATTGACATGTTATTTACCTGTGGATATTTACTCCTTTTTCTCCTGTGTTTAATTGTTTGCTCTTTTTAGTTGGTTGCTTCTGATCTCATTCATGGAGTTTTGATCCTTTTGGTCCCTGTACAGAACATCTTTCAGTAGCCTGTGTAGGGTTGGCTTCGTCATCATGAAATTCTTCAGTTGTTCTTTGTCATGGAAGTATTTCACTTTTCCATCAAACTTTTTTTTTTTTGGTGGAACCGGGGATTGAACTCAGGCCCTTGCGCTTGCGAGGGAAGTGCATATTCCACTGAGCCATCTCCCCAGCCCCTTTTCCATCAAACTTGAAAGAGAGTTTTCCAGGGTGTAGTAGTCTGGACTGGAATTTGTTTTCATGGAGGACTTCAAGTACTCTACTCCATGGTCTTCTTGATGGTTTGTGATGAGAAGTCAGCCATAATTCTGATGGGTTTTCCTTTGAATGTGATCTACTTCTTTTCTCTAGTGGCTTTCAGTATATTATTCTTGAACTGAATTTCTGGGATCTTAACTATTATATATCTCGTTGTGTTTTTAATTGGGTTGAGGTTATTTGGCACTCTGTATGCTTCGGGTACCTGAATGTCAGATTGTTTCCTTATATTTGGGAAGTTTTCTGCTATTACTTCTGCACATATTTTTTAATATCATTTGTATTGACTCCTTCTTTCTCATTGATGCCTATTAGTCTCATGTTTTTCATCTTTGCATCGTCTTGCAGGTGATGGATTATTTTTTCCTTCATCCTAGTTGTTTTTAAGAGATCCTTTCTTACCTTTTCACTAGCGGCACCAGCATCTTTAAGATCTGAAATTCTGTCTTCCCTTTCACTTAAACGGTTTTGCAAGCTTGTGATTGAGGTTTATGTTCCTCAATATCTCTTTGACTCTGTTTCATGCGATCCATTTCTTTCCTGTATTGCTCATTCAAAGAATCTGTCATTCTTCTAATCTCTTCTATTATTTTATCAATGTCTTCTTTAGAAGCATTTACTAATTCTTTTATTGCAGTATTTTCTTTAGATTCTCGCTCTTCCTTATGGTTCTCTAGTTGCTTCTTTACTTCAGATGCTATGAGTTCGGAGAATTCTTTCTACGCTTGATCTTAGCCAAAAGGCCGAGAAGCGATGAGAATTCTTTATTTATTGCAGAAAAGAATTCCACTCTGAGTTCCTCTCTAACTCTCTACTGTTACTTATTTACTATCGATGCTATTAATTCATACATTTCAGCTGAGCTTGTGTCCTCTGCACTTGTTCTGGTGGGCTTTTGGTTTCCTCCATATGTTTCTGTATTTGATTCTTTACTGCAGATGTTATTAATTCAGGGATTTCTTTTTTCATTTCCAATCTGAGTTCCACTATACCTTTCTGCAGTTGTTTCTTTATTTCAGAAGCTGTTCATTAATTGGTTTCAGCTTTGTGGTTCCCAACTTGTTCTTGTTAGTGTCCTCTGCACTAGTTATGGGTTGGCTTGGGGTCTGAGATTGCATTTTGCTTCTTCTCATTTTCATTTGTGTAGCACTGTCTTCTCACCTTTGTTGTAGATCTTTGGTGCATTTATAACCTTAGCACCTACTGAATTTCAGGTGTAGATCTACAAAGGTCGGATTTATCCAGCTGTGCCTGGCTTGGGTCTGGCTGCTGTGCTCAGCTCCTTCCTATGATGATAGTTATGACCCCTTACAATCACAGTGTTGTCATACAAGGGAGAAAAACATTTTAACAGGTATGACATGTTGATTGAAAAAGCACAATTAGAAATAATAATAAACTCAAATTCAGCCAGGCTACTGGTAAATTGTGGTAGTGATTAGTTTGATGTGTCTAACTATAGAAAAAGTTCTATAATTACATAACATTATCCAACTAACACTAGGAAGTTTTTTGAATGGTTTTCCACTTAGTAGAGTGATTTTACGCTGGTGTGTGTGTATGGGGGGGGAAGAAGTGTAGGTGGTGTGATGGAGAGGTGAATGAGGTTAAATATAATAGGAGTAAGGCTGAGGGATATAGCATTATTGTCCATGTTTTGAGTAATTGTAGGACACAAGAAGGAGAGATGGGAAGAGAAAGCCTATCAGTATTGAAGTGCACCAGAAAGAGAGGAGATAATGCTTCCAAGTGAGATCATTGAGGCATGACAATATGACAAGGAGTAGAATAAAACAAAAAGAAGTATTAGAGATATGATTATGAATGAAAAAGAGAAAAAACAAAAAAGTTACACAGGGAGAAATATCCTCACATACTGAAAAGCAACAAATATGCAGAAAGAAAAACACTGGAAAAATAGAAGAGAAGAATAAAGAAAATAAAAGAAAAGATGCCTCTAACCTATCCAAATATGAAGAAGAAATCAAATTAGACAGGGAAAAATCAGAAGAGTGAAATTCCTCTGGTGTCTAGAGTTCTGTGGCAGGTATAAGTTGAATCCCAGAAATGTGCATTCTTTCCAAGTTAGCAGGTGGATTCATGTTGGCTTTGGTTTTGAACTTGGTCTTTGGATTTGGGAGATAGGAATAGTTTTTGTAGTTGAAGTTCTTCTCAGATGTTAAGAAAAAAAGAAGAAAGAAGAGGCAGGTGTTTGCCCTTCTCATCCACTTCTAGTCCATGTGTCTTTGCTCCAAACACAGTGCTAGTTTATATAACTTACCACCCACTGGCTTTCATTGCTACTGCTGCTTTAGACTTTCCTGGCTGGTAAATTGTGTGCACTATAGCTGGTTCTGTATAGTGTCACTGGTGTTCCTGCTGTTTGCCACTGGGTCTCGCCTGTGATGGGAGTGAGGGCACTCATATCATAGCATCTTGCTATACTTCACCTGGGTCCTGGTAATGGAGGAAGGGAGGTGCTAATCTTGTGAATCTCATGCTTCATCTGAGTACCAATTGCAGCTTATTTTTGAATGATTTCAGAAAAACAAAACACTCTGGGGATCAAAATATATGGTGAATACATAAATGTTAAAAATTTTTATAGCAGAATGCACTTTGCTATTAATGACCCTCAAAATAATTCTCCTTGTTTTCAACACACTTATCCCATCATTCTTTCCACTTCTTGAATCTATTCTGGAAGCCTCTTTTGTATCTTTTTTTGTTGGGGTATGTATGAGGGGTCAAACTTAGGATCTTGCCCTTGCCAGGCAGGCACTTATGCCACTGAGATATCTCCCTAACCCAAGCTATCTCCCTCGGCCTGTGACTGTCTTTATGAGTTTTGATAAAATGCTGATGTCAAGTGTCATCCATCAGAAAGGCAGACTCATAACAAAATTCTGCTATGTTCTTGAAAGTCAAAAAAAATGGCTAGGAAAGATAAATGTTTTCACTTATTCATGGCATCATTACAGCTGGGACAGTATAACTAAAGACACTTTTGAGAGGCTGGGGAGATGGCTCTGTGGAATAAGCGCTTCCCTGGCAAGCACAAGGGCCTGAGTTCAATCCCTGTTTCTGAGAAAAAAAAAACTTTTGAAAACGAATTGGAGAATAAAATCAACTGCTTTGGAAGGTGGCAGTGATGATATGATAAGTATGTCCAAGTACAGGAGGAGTATTTTAAAAGGGATTAATGTTATTTTTTAATATAAAATATTTTTTTAAAAATTTAAACACTTACTGATAATACCTAATATAACTTTAAGGAAAAGTGAGAAAGACTGGTAACGTGAAGATTTATTCCATATTAATTCAAGAGGTAAATTGAAGCACATAATATAGAAATAGAGAACAGGGTGTCAAGAGCCATTTAGTAGATAGAATTTGTAATACATCCGGGCTGAAAATGAGAGAATGCCTAAAATAATTCCTAGATCACTGGTGTAGGAGAGTCAATAGATGAGTCTAGATGGTGAATGAAATTGGTATTTTCGGTGAATTAACTTTTAGACAATATTGATATTAAGATACCTATTAGACATCTGATAGTGATACCCAGTAGGCACTTTGATATGTGAGTCTAATACCTGTAAGAGTGGAAGATATTAGAAATAAGTATAAGAAGTTTGGGTAGGGTATGATTTTGAGAAATTTAACTTAAGAAATTAGACAGTGTAATTAGTGATGCATCTCAACTTCACACATATTATAAGAAGAAAAACAGAACCGTAAGAGAGTTTTCTTGATTTCTACATGGCTGTAAGAGGCTGGAACTTAAGAGAAAGTACAGAACTGAAGATTATAAATTATGCATTTTGATTTTCAGTGTTCAATTGTGGCTGGGATCTTTTGCTTAAGGATAATCCCTAGAGATGAAGACTAGATTTTAAAAAAGAGTGAAACAGAACAAAAAAGAGGGGATCTTGAAAATAGTATCCAAAACTTTGAATGTAGGTCAAGAAAGAATAAACAGTAAGCATGGTCTGAGTAGTAGACATTTAAAAAAGGAAGGTACTTTTCTAAAAAAATAATTATTTCTTTGTTTTGGTATAGGGTCTTGCTACGCAGTTTGGACTCATAATGACCCATGTGTCTCAGCCTCCCTAGTGCTGGGATTAGAGCTGTGTACTACCACACCAGGTTTTCAGGTGGGCATGGCATGCCTTGGGTTTCAGGATCGGATCGGCATGCAGTATCTGGAATCAAGCTTGTGTCCTTGTACTTGCCAGGCAGGTGCTCAGACAACTGAGCTATCTCTGCAGCTCTGGAAGATACTTTAAAAAATTATTGAGAAATAGCAATGAGACCGTTTCAAAACAGGTTAGTAGGACAGTTACAATAATTAATATATTATATATTGTTGTTTACTTAGTAGTTATTTATAGAAAAATATGGAATGCTTCACGAATTTGTGTGTCATCCTTGCACAGGGGCGATGCTAATCTTCTCTGTATCATTCCGATTTTAGTATATGTGCTGCAGAAGCAAGCACTGGATGATACTTTTAAACTAAGGAAAAGTTTAAGAAAGTGGCAGAAGTGGCTGTTATTTGCAAATGCACAAAAGTTAGGTAGGATGAGGCTGAACAAGAGGTCTTTGTATTTTAGCTAATAAATTATCCTTTCTATTCTAGTGATAGAAATGGAATAGAAAGATGGAGCAGAAGTGACAGGACTGTAGGCTATAAAGTAAATTTAAAGGAAGGAATAGAAATTTTCATTATTGACAAAATTTTCAAGATCTCTGACAGCAATACCTATGTGGAATGGACAGAATTCATAGAATAGTTCATGCAGGAATAGTGTATGATATTGTGGTAGATTAACAAATAGTCAACTTGTATCACCCAGCTGAAATAAATCTGTGGTATTGACTTTAGTTGGTCCAGGCTGGGGAGATAGTTTAGTGGTATAATTGCCTGCCTAGGTTTAGATGGTCCACCTGAGAATTTTTGCTAACAACATAAAAGAGCAGGAGAGGAACAGAGTGTGCTGTTGATTCTCTTGAGGAAGCTTGTCTTTCTTGGTGTCCTGATAAACTCAGCTGTTCTCAGTTCCTCATTATCCCTAAGGATAGCTATGCTTCTCTTTGAGAGGGCTACAATCATTCTTTCGAGCATCCCTTCCTGGTTCCAATGCAGATCTCTCAGCCTGCTGGCACACACCTTTCATCCCATTGGTGCACACTTTCTAGCTTCTTCCAGTGACATTTGGGTCTTCTCAGCACAGATCCTTAATAACCTTACATGAGACATTGTTGTGGGCGTTAGGCTTCCAGCTGCAGTGATGGAGGACTTTGCTATGGGCTCTCTGGTGTGGGGACAGATCTCCCACATTCTTGTATTTGAGTCTTTGGGTGAATATTATAAAATAATCCTATAAGTTTTCTGTCTTATTTCAAATCTATTCCCTTATAAACTATGACGACAATATATAGCTTAGTTGCTGATACAGATAAGTTATACTTTTTCCTATGCAAAAGCAGGAAAAATAATTATACCTACCTAGAGAGATATAGGAATCATCTGTAAAGCAAGCTGTTTTTAAGACATTGTGATGTAACTGGGACAATCTGGTATAACCTTTGTGAATACTAGGAGAATAATTATGAAGCAACATACTGACAAATTAAAAAATCAATGTAATCTAAGTGAGAATAAAAAAATATTTACTGGAGCCAAAGTAATTGTATGGGGAAAGTTTTCTCCAGGAGAAATGTTATTGTTTTTATTGGAAACATCAGAGTTTGCATAGAATTATGTAAAGCTTTTCAGTTATGGGATCATGTGTACTAAATTTTGGTTAATGAAATTGTCTTCAAACAAGAAATCAGGAATCAATCATACTATGATATGGCTGGTGGTAGAAGCAGGGAATATTTGTTTTATTTACCTATATTATTCTTTTACCTTTACTTATAATTCTATCAGTCATTAGGAGGCAGGTTTTAAATAAGCTTCTTATATCTTCAGGTACCAAGGTGACTTAAATAAATTATTAAATATACATTGCTGGCCGGGGTGATAGTTTAGCTGCATAAGTGGCTGCCTGGCAAGCACAAGGTCTTTAGTTCAATTCCTGGTATCTATTCTCATTTCCAGTTGCAAAAGAAACTGATTGGGAACAAAATCAAAATTTACCATAAGGTCAGTCTTGAAACTAACAATTGGATTTGATTTTTGCTTTCTATATCATGATCCACTGAGTGCCTGAAGAAAAAAACAGTAACAAGAAAAACAAAGCACAACCTCTCCTTTCACTTTTGGATTTGGATTGGGAATCAGTAAATAATATGGTAATAATGATCATGTCATTGAAAGACGTAATTATTATTTAGAACTTAGCATGTGCCAGGTACTAGGTTAAGTGCTTTAAATGTACCATCTCACTTTTTTAAAACCATAATTCTATTCAGAAATAAACAGCAAAGAAACAGTTTCAAATCAAATTGGTAGGGCAGTTTCAATAATTAACACATTGCATACTGTCTTCCTAGTGGTTATTTGCCATACAAGATGCCGACATGTTATCCTATTTACAAACACTATTGGAACAAATCCCTCTATTCATTGAAATAAGAGAGTACAGCTATATACTATCCTAACCATTTTGAATACACGGATACAAAATGGTCATTCATCTGTATACCGTTTTTTGTTTAGTTCTGTCATTTAAAAAATATAGGTGTGTGAAGTCAGCAAAATATTCCACAGTAGTCCAGTAGTCCATAATAGTATTGATCTTCCCATTGACTGGAAATGTCAGAAGTTGTTGACCTTGAGTCCCATACAATTCAACATAACAGCATGTCTTTACATTTTATAATTTGCTTTTATACTTTTCTGCTGGTTGGTTAAGACCAAGATAAAGCAAGACCTATGCAACAAGAGTTGTAGTTTTTGGGTCTGATAAGGTCAGTCAAATCCCCTCAGGATTTATCCTGACATGCTGTACCTCAGATTCTAGATCCTTTGTCAGTGTCAGCCATGTGGATGAGTCATGGCCATTGCTTGGCCAATTTGTTCTCTGTGAAAGCCTGAGAAAGTGTTTTCTCTCGATATAACTCTTTTTTTCACACTCTACATCATTAATCACTTTCTTCTTTGGCCCTATAATCTCCTTGATCAGAAAATTTGGGACAAAACTGACTTACATGACGTTACAGTACAAGTTCTCATATATCTTGAGTCATAATTGATCTTGAAAGGCTAGGGCCAAAATGTTAGCTTTCCTTCTGGCCCTCTTTTTTCTCTAATTTTGGTCTGCAAACTTAGGTTGTTAACCATCCAGAAGACAAGCTTATTGTTATTACCATAAAACCTAAGATGTTAAGCTTAACCTCACTATCTGTCTGAATGTCAAACATCTTAGGCATAACATGGAACAGGTATTTTGTATCAAGTATAGATATGTTAAACTTTAGTTCCCTACCAAATATGATGAAAACAAAATTTAAAAATTAAAATATATGTAAAAAATAGGAATAAAGAAATATATATGTTTACACATAAGTCCAGAAATCTAACCATGTACAGCATTGTATCAACACAGTCCTGCAACACTACTTTTCCTTTTCCCTGCCTTCATTCACCACCCCCTTTCTTTTAAAACAGGCATCTACCAGGGAGAGAGCATGGCTACAACTGGCGTGTCATGACAATCTGCACAAATTCAGAAGACCAGAATGACAGGCACTCCAAACATGAACTTACTATTACAAATTGCCATCTTTAGTGCAGTTGCTTTGTTCATAGGTGTCACCATACATAGTTAGTCAGAGTGAGAATCCTTACAATTACCTGCTAGATTCAAAAATCTTCTCAAGACTCTCAGGATCATTGCTTTAACCATCTTGTACATATAACAGTATAACTTGCTTATGTCATGTTTCCTAGCTCTTTGTCTTGCTCTCTCTTCATTTAGTTCCCAAGTTCTTGATTTCTGTTTGACTGTATCACATTTCTATTTGAATTTCTCCTTTTGAATACTTATACTAGGGAAACTATATAATATTTACACATGTGTGTGTGGTTTATTTCACTTATAAGTATACTTCAAGTGGCATCCACTTCAATATAATGGCTTGGAATTTATAATTCTTTATAGCTGAGTAACACTCCATTGTATAAAAATACCACACATTTTTCATCCATTCCTCAGGTGATGGGCATCTTGGTTGTTTCCAAAATTTGGCTATCACAAATTGTACTACTATAAACATAACTACACATATATCACTATGATATGATGTTTTCAAATCCTCCAGGAAAATTCTAAGTGGGGGAATAGCTGGCTTGAATGGTATTTCCAGTCCTAGCTTTGTAAGGAGTCTCCATACTGATTTCCATAACGGTTGTACCAGTCTACGTTCCCACCAGCAGTGGGGAAGGTTTCCTTTTTCCCCACAGCCTCTCCAACATTTGTTGTTGGGTGACTTCTTTATGATAGTCATTCTTTCTGGGGTGTGATGATATCTAAATGTTGTTTTAATTTGCATATCACAGATGGCTAGTGATGTGGACCATTTTTTCATATATTTATTCACTTCTTTAATTTCATCCTCTGAGAAGTGTGTGTTCATCTCAGATTCCCATTTCTGGAATGGGTCTTTAAATTTTGGGGCTCTAGTGTTTTTTAGTTCTTTATAAATTCTAGAGAGCAGACCTTTGTCTAAGTACTTGTCATGACTTTTTCCAAATTTGTGGGTTGCCTTTTCACTTTGTTGGTAATTTCTTTTGATGTGCAAAAACTTCTCAATAAGAGCAGGTCCCAATTGTTAATTCTTTCAACTCTTTTCCAAGAAATTTGATTTTTGTTCATGAACTCTTTGCCTACTGCTATGTCTTTAAGAGTTCCTCCTACTTTCTCTTCCAGGAGATTTAGTGTTTCTGTTTTAATGTTTGGATCTTTAATCTATTTTGACTTTAGCTTAGTGCATGATGATAGACCTGGGTCAAGTTTGAGTTTTCGGCATGTAGAGAGCAAGTTCTTCTAGCACCTTATGTTATAGAGGCTTTCTTCCAGTGAGTATGTTTGGCCCCTTTGTCAAAGATAAGGTTGCTGAGTGTGTTCATAGATGCTTCAGCATCTTCTAATCTATTCCACTGATCCTCAGGTCTATTTCTTTGCAGCATGCAGTACATGCTGATTTTATCACAGTAGTCTTGTAGTATAATTACAAGTCGGGAATTGTAATTCTCTTGTCTTTCTTGCCCATGCCTTTTCTATTCTAGGTCTTTTCTAGTTCCAAATATATTTTAGGAATGATTTCTGTAGCTCTGTGAGGTACGTTAGTGGTACTTTGATAGGGATTGCATTAAATGTGTACAACAATTTTGGGAGTAAGGCCGTCTTCACAATGTTGGTTCTTCCTATCCAGAAGCATGCAATATCTTTCCGTTTTCTGAAATCCTCTACAATATCTTTTTTAAGAGTACTGTAATTTTTTTCCTTGAAAAGATCTTTGATTTCTTTAGTTAGATTAATTCAAAGATATTCCATTTTCCTCAGTAGTACGGCAAATGTACTGTTTCTATAATTTCCCTCTCAGTGTTTTTGTTATCTGTGTAGAGGAATGCTATTTAATTTTTGGTATTAACTTTGTATCCTGCTATGCTACTGAATTTCTATATTAATTCTAATAGCTTCCTGGTGGAGTTTTTTGGGTCTTCCAAGTAAAATATCAAGTCACCTGCAAATATTGATAATGTAACTTTTTCTTTACCTATTATTAGTCGTTTTATTTCTCCCTCTTCTCTAATGGCTCTAGCTAATAATTCCAGAACTATATTTAATAGTAGGTGTAATAGAGAACATCCTTGTCTTGTACCATATCTAAGAGTAAAAGAGTTCAGTTTTTCCACATTTAGAATTATGTTAGCCATTTGGTTTTTATAATTGAATTTTATCACATTGAAGTAGAGGCCATCTATTCCAGTTTTCTGTCGGACTTTGAACATAAATGAGTTTTGGACTTTGTCAAAAGACTTTTCTGCATCAATTGAAATAATCATGCACTTTTTACTTTTCGCTCTATTGTTGTAGTGTATTACATTTGTAGATTATTGAATACTGTGTCATCCTTGCATCCATGGGATGAATCCAACCTGGTCATGGTGCATGATCTTCTTGATGATTTTCTGTATTCTATTTGATAGGATTTTATTGAGGATTTTTGTATCTATGTTCATGATCTAGATTGGCCTGTAGTTCTCTTTTTTAGTTGCATCTTTCCCTGGTTTTGGTATCAATATAATACTTGCCTCAAGGAATGATTTTGGGAGGATTGCTTCCTTTTCAATGTCATGGAAGAGTTTGAGGAGTATAGGTACTACATCTTCTGTAAATGTCTTGTAGAATTCACCTGTGAATCCATCCGGACCTGGACTTTTCTTTGTCGGTGGTTTTTTTATTACATCTCGTATTTCATTGGCTGTTATTGGGCTACTGAGAGTGGTTATATCT
Organism: Octodon degus; assembly: GCF_000260255.1. Taxonomy (NCBI): domain Eukaryota; kingdom Metazoa; phylum Chordata; class Mammalia; order Rodentia; family Octodontidae; genus Octodon; species Octodon degus. The sequence continues at coordinate 1,916,645 of NW_004524835.1, read as the reverse complement.
TGTCGATTCAGTTGTGGTGATTTGTATCTTTCTAGGAATCTGTCCATTTCTTCTGTATCTTCTGTTCTGTGAGACTAAAGATTCTCAAAGTAGCTATTGATAATCTTCTGAATTTCTACTGGTTCTGTTGTAATTACACCCTTTTCTTTTCTTATTGCTTATATTTGAATTTTTTCTTTCCTGTTTTTGGTGAGGCTAGCCTAGGGGCTTATCAATTTTATTTAATCTTTCAAAGAACCAGCTTTTTGTTTCATTAATTCTTTGAACTGTTTTCTTCCTCTCAATTTAATTAATTTCTTCTCTAATCTTTATGATTTCTTCCCATCTTTGGTTTCTAGGTTTGGTTTGCCCTTCTTTTTCTTTTTGTAGGTGCAGCATTAGGGCATTTATTTGTTCCCATTCTGTTCTCCTAATGTGTGAATTCACATGTATGAATTTCCCTCTGAGAACAGCTTTTATCCTGTCCCACAAATTCGGATAAGTTATGCTTGAATTTTCATTGCATTGTAGGTATTGTTGAATTTCTTGTTTAATTTCATCAGTGACCCATTGGTTGCTGAGTAGGGTATTGCTTAATTTCCATGTATTTAGGGTTTCCTTTCTGGTTTCCTTTGTCATTTATTTCCAATTTCATTGCACTGTGGTCAGATAATATACTTGGGATACTTTCTGTTTTCTTGCATATACTTAAGTAGGACCTATGAACTAGTATATGGTCTATATTAGAAAATGACCCATGTGCAGCTGAGAAAAATATTTATTCAGCTGTATTTGGGTGGAACACTCTGTAAATGTCAACTAAGCCCATTTCTTTGAAGCTCTGGATTCAGTGCTCTTACTTCTTTGCTAATTTTTTGTCTGGTTGACCTATCTTTTTGGGATAAGGTGGTGTTAATGTCTCCTGTTACAATTGTGGTCTTGGATAATAGATTTTTCATGTCCATTAAGCTTTGTTTTATATTGTTGTGTGCGCCCTTGTTTGGTGCATACATATTCATGATTGTTACCTCTTCCTCTTGAATTTTTCCCCTAACCAGTATATAGTGGCCTTCTTTATTTCACTTGATCATTCTTGGTTTGAAGTTGAAACTGTCTGAGAACAGCATTGCTACCCCTGCTTTTTTTCTGAGGAGCTGGGGCGTGTAGTATTTTTTTCCATCCTTGGTCTTTCAGTCTATGAATTTCTTTATGAGTTAAATGTGTTTCTTGTATACAGCATATTGTTGGATTTTGTTTCCTAATCCACTGTGCCAATCTATTTCTCTTAATTGATTAATTTTGTCCATTTACATTGATAGCTATAACTGAGATGTATTGACTTATGATTGACATGTTATTTACCTGCTGTTGTTTACTCCTTTTTCTCCTGTGTTTAATTGTTTGCTCTATTTAGTTGGTTGCTTCTGTTCTCATTCATGACGTTCTGATCATTTTGGTCCCTCTCTAGAACATCTTTCAGGAACCTTTGTAGGGCTGGCTTCATCACCATGAAATTCTTTAGTTGTTCTTTGTCATGGAAGTATTTTACTTCTCAATCAAACATGAGAGTTTTGCAGGTCATAGTACTCTGTGCTGGAATTTGTTTTCATAGAAGACTTGAAGTACTGTGCTCCATGCTCTTGCCTTCATGGTTTGTGAAGATAAGTTGGCTGTAATTCTGATGAGTTTTCCTTTGAATGTGATCTGCTTCTCTTCTCTTGCAGGTTTCAGTATATTATTCTTGTGCTGGGTTTCTGGGATCTTGAGTATTATATGTCTCAGTGTGTTTTTAATTGGGTAAAAGTTACTTGGCATTCTGTATGCTTCAGTTACCTGGATGTCATATTGTTTCCTGATATTTGGGATGTTTTCTGCTATTACTTCTGCCCATATTTTTTAATGTCATTTTTATTGACTCCTTCTTTCTCATTGATTCCTATTCTCCTATTGTTTATCTTTGCATCATCTTGCAGGTGATGCATTATTTTTTCTTGCATCCTAGTTTTTTTAGCAGATCTTTTCTTACCTTTTCCCTAGCTGCAACAGCATGTTCAAAATCTGAAACTCTGTCTTCACTTTCACTCAAACAGTTTTGCAAGCTTATGATTGAGATTTTAATTTCCTCTTAATCTCTTTGACTCTGCTTCATGCGATCTATTTCTTTGCTGTATTGCTCATTCAAGGAATCCATCATTTTTCCAATCTCCTGTATTTTTTTCATCAGTGTCTCCTTTAGAAGCAGTTATTAATTCTTTTACTACAGAGTTTTTTTTTCAGATTGGATTTCCTCCCTCTCTTTCTGTAGTTGATTCTTTACTTCAGATGCTATGAGTTCAGAGATTTCTTTTTTTTATTTCAGAAATTATTTCTGCTCTGAGTTCCTCTATGCCTTTCTGCTGTTGCTTATTTGTTTTCGATGCTATTAATTCATACATTTCACCTGAGCTATTGTCCTCTGCACTTGTTCTGGGTGGGCACTGGGTTTCCTCCATATGTTTCTGCATTTGAATATTTACCTCAGATGCTATTAATTCAAAGATTTCTTTTTCATTTACAATTTCAGTTTTTCTGTACCTTTCTGCAGTTGTTTCTTTATTTTAGATGCTCTTTATTCATTGATTTCAGCTATGTGATTCCCAATTTGTTCTGTGCTTGTGTCCTCTGAACTTTTTGTGGGTGGGCTTGGGGTCTGCATTTTGTTCCTTCTCTTTGTCATTTTGTATTGTACTGTCTTCTGACCTGTGTTGTAGAGCTTTGGTGCATTTGTTACCTTAGCACCTAGTGAAATTTAGCTGCACATCTACAAAGTTTGAATTTATCCAGTTGTTCCTGGCTTAGATCTGGCTGCTGTGCTCAGCTCCTTCTTGCTTCAGCGATTAGGAGTGATCCTATTGTGCCCCTCTGGCAAGATGTTCTGCTCCTTGACTAGCTGGATGTTTCTCTCCCTTCGTCTCTCTGCAGGGACTTCAGCTGCAAAGCTTCACCCCAGGCCTGTATGGCAGACCTGAGCTGAGTCTTAAGGGGACAAGGGGGAGTATAGGAGAGGGGAAGCTCTCCCACACACTTACTGGGCCTGGGCTTGTGCTGGATCTGGTTGTCCCGAGAATGTGACGGTAGTTTTCACTGACTCATCCTGCTTTGTGGGGGGCCCTTCAGAGTGGTGGTGCTGGGGTCACAAGGGCGTGGAAGAGGGTCTCACTCAGTCTATTCCTGGGTTTGGACTGGACAGCTCCAGTGGGCCTTGAGGTGTCTCACTGATAAGATAGAATTTGGCCTCAGTCTTTCAAATTTTTGCATACTTGCTTAGCAAGTTTTTTTTTTTTTTTTTGTATTTTAGTGCAGGGTCTCACTACCCAGATGAGGCATGTAGTGGTCTTCCTGTTTTAAGGCTCCCAAGTGCTGAGATTACAGGAGCGCACACCCCACCACACCCACTCTCAGTTGGCATCTCAGTGCACCCCAGCCATGGGGCCAGCACAGCAGGCTGGGGCTCAAATCTTGGTTTCTGTACCTGCCTAAGCATACACTTTAGTCCCCTGAGCTATCTGGCCAGCCCT
>NW_004524835.1:1893720-1912784 GCF_000260255.1 Octodon degus | reverse complement strand
TCAGACATGGGTATTCTATTGCCTTTCACATATTGTAGGTGCTTGAATTCAGGCACAGTTCAACAACTGCTGACATTGCAGTTTCTGCTGATAAGCCTATTGTTTTGAAGCTGAAGATGAATGGAATTCCAAATAGAGGACACAGACAATGGATCAAGAGACGGCTTTATTACCAGTGTCTCTGCAAGGTTCTCTAATCACCCTGAGAGTCCTGAGCATGGCTTTGCTTTTACTTTTTTTAAAATACTGTTTCTTTGCTCTGGGGCAATCTCTCCTTGCTAGATAATATGAGGCAAGATTGTAAAAGCAGAATAGTGATTAGAGGGAGCAGAAAGCTCTGGCAGGACTTGCCAGAGCCATTATGCTCTTTTGTAAAGTGGTCATTGGTTGCTAGGTAATCAGAACTACAGAAGAGAGTATGGTTTCCTTAGTTCCCTTCCTCATCCTTCCATTTGAGGCTCTGTTTGAAGAGCCTTATATTGACATCTATCATCACTGCTTGACTCTAGACAATTTTCTACTGATTGATATCCCTTAACCCACAGAATCTGGAAATTTATTCTCCAGTCTATGATGGACTCTATCATAGTACTGAGGGATTGCATTATCAAGTGGAGTAGGAAAAAAAATAATGAAGCAGCCTTCAGTTAGGAGGATGAACCCTCCATTAAAGTCTTGAATGTCTCTAAAGCTGAGAATGACTCCCTCCATAATTTCTTTGAGTTGTATTCCTTCCAGGTCTGGGTAGGCATGTGAGCTATCTCTTGCATCCTTTTTGTGATGTGTTCTATTAAATTTCCTTGATCACCTATGTGGAGGCAACAGTTAGATTTAATTTTCTGCAGACTCTTCACTCTTTAGATAGCATGAGGCTCTCCTCACACCATTCTTTTATCCAAACTGAAATTTCTGGGAGAGAAAGGGTGCAAGAGGCTAGATGTGCTAATGGGGTCTCTCTCTAATTTCCAAGCAGATATCATCTGATATATCATTTACAGCTCAGTCAGCTCCTTTTCCAGGGAAGATTCCCTCACAACTCTTACTGAGTGAGCCAATCTTCTTAGGATGGGAAATCTCATGAGGGTAATGCCTGCACCCTTATGAAGAGTGTGTCATATAGGGAGAAGCATGAGGGACAAAGTTGAACACAGGTCAGTCTTGCCTCTTGGCAAAGATTTCCTAGCCCTAGTTTTAAGGTTATATTTATTCTAGTTGTCCTGAGCTTTGGTGCCAACAGGCCACATGCAGAATCCAATTTCTAATGATTGATGTACTCTTTGAAGCACCAATGTCACAAAAACAGATCTATTGTCAGAGCCTATGCTCAAAGGGAGACCTTAGTGGGGAATGATCTCTTGTTGCAGCCACTGTGCCACTTCTTGGAAGCCTTTTCATTTTGACAAGGGAAGGCTTCTATCCATTTGCAGTAGTTGCACACCATGACACAAGGTAATGGAAACCTCCATGTTTGGCCAGTTCTGTAAAATAGACTTGAATATCTTCAAATGGTGCAGATCTCATTCCTTGGATCCCTGATGTGGTCCCTTGGTACACTTTGGGGTTTTGCTTGGTACAAGTTATATAGTAACGGATTATCTGATTTGTCAGGGCAGTCAGCCAAAGGGTGTAGAAATATTGGCCAAGAATAATTTCTGATTTTTCTTTTCCTAAGTGTAGGGTCTCATGAGCTGTTTTTACCAGCCAGGGCCTCAAGTGGTCAGGCACTGAAATTCAATATTCCAGTAGCCTATATCATAGGTTCAGTTCCTACTTTTATTTTCTTGTTCTATCTATTGAACATTTTTTGGCACGTACATTGATGTGTCATCTGGCTGCCAGGAAGTCATACAGTTGTCTCCAAGTCTTGGGTTTGAGCATGTTCTGAATCACTGCCTTCTAAGCTGGCCTCAATTTCCTTTACCTCTTGTGTAAATGGAATCCCAAGTATTTGACCTCATAGCAGCATGATTGTTTCTTTTTCCAAGATGAAACACCTTACCATCCCTTCCAGTACAGATAGCCAAATAGTACTTCTGCACCTCTCTTGCATCCCTCACAGGTTTTATGTCCCAGAAGGAGGTTGTCAACATATTCCAACAAATTATTTCCCAATTTCCATGGAAGACATGCATGGAGGTCCTCAGCCAATGCCCCCCCCCCCAAAAAAATAAAACAATTGGAAAGCTTTTAAAACCTTGTGGTAGTCTAATCCAGGTGAGCTGACCATGTTGTCCTGTGCCAGTTTATCCACATTGGAAAGTGAAGAAGCGTTGGCTCTCTTGGCCAGGAAGATGAAGCAAAAGGTATTTCTCAAGTCTAAGCAGTTAAATCATTACATTGAAGCTGGCAACAATCCCAGGAGGGAGTAGGGGTCCAGAACTTTGGGATGTAGCTTCACTGTATCCTTAATGATTATTCGGAGGTCCTGGGCTGGGTGGTAGTTCACAGTGTTTGCCTTCTTGACTGGGAGAAGAAGTGTGTTCCAGCGTGATTTGTAAGGAACAAGGATCCCATAACTTTGTAGTCTTTCAAGGTGTTTTTGGCTTTTCATTGGGACTCTAGTGGTATCAGATTTTGTTGTTGGTCTTGGTCCCAGGGTTAAGTTCTACTTTGACTGGGGGCTGTTTATTGGCTAGGTCAGGTGTATTGTCCTCTGCCCACATTCAAGGCCATTGTCTTAGGAAGTTCTTGTCTTCTTCAGGGCTACGCAAGTCCATCAGTCATGTAGTCTCCACTCTTCTTCCAAAGGCACAGTCAAGACCAGGATCAGTCACAGTGGTGGCAGTTCAAGATGTACCTTTCCATCCCTGAAGTCCGTTTTCACCCTCAACTTAGCCAACAAATATCCCCATAAGAGGGAAACTGGTCAATCTGGATTGTACAGGAACTAATAAATCACCTGTTGCTTCCTATCTTACAAATACTCGGCTGGCCAAAGTTTGAGACTTAGATCACCTTGTCGGCCCAATATCAACAATTCAGAAGTTTAAGGGCCTGGTGGGAGATGTCAAACCAAATAGTCTACCCCTATATATACTGGAAATTTTATTGGCTTGTGCCCAGCCTTTACATAGACCATAGGCCCCATGGGGGACTGGGAACCCGGTGCCCCTTGGTTTTCAAAGCAAAAATCTCTTCCTACTGAGAAAATAAAGCTGGTCATATACTGTTCCTTGGATCTCATAGCCATATTTCTCTTTAGCTTTGGGCATTTATGCTGGTAATGGCTCTTTTTTGCCATAGTCACATTGGTCCTTTCTAAGGGTAGACATGATATTTAAGAGTGGACCCCTTTCTTCTTTTGACTTGCCTTATTTGTGACTTGATTCTCTGTTGCTGTGCTGGGCAAGGCCAAGGCAATGAGGTCACCTTTTGCTTCATTAATCCTTCAGACTTTCTGCATGCCTCCACATCTCAGTTAACAAATATCTTGTTGGTGACTGCCAGAACTGTTAGACCATGTTCATACCTACAAAATTTTCCAGATTCTTGAGTTTTTTGGTGAATTTCCCCAGTACGTTAGCTCACAAAAACTGTTATTCATCTTTTGGTTTTCAGGGGCCTCTGGATCAAAGGGTTTATAGGTTCAGTATATCTCAAAGAGCTATTTCTGCAATGCACTCAGACTTTGACTTGGCCTCTGGACAGTCTCTTCCACCTTGGTGATATTGGTCACCTTTTGGTCTCCATGTCTCAATCCATGTAGCAGAGCAGTGTGATAATCAACTAACTGGACCATCTTATTGGGAATATTAGGGTCCTAATTTGGGTCTTCTGAAGGGTTATGTTAGCACAGGCATCCAGATCAATGGTGCCTGTTGGAGTGTTCTCTCCACTTAGTAGTAGCAGCCAGGACATGCTGAAGCTCTTTTGTACTGAAGAGGGTGAACAGAAGCTTGTGGCAGTGGACCAAGTGGGGTTTTGAGTCTGCAAAATGGTCTGAACGAGGTCAATAAGTGTATGTGGTTTCTTGGTGAATGAAGCTGTGTGGTATTTCCCCTTTAATTGGTCAATGGTAGTGAAGGACTGGTACATAAATATCAGGCATGCAAGGGTCACTGAGCCATCATTGTGGACTGTAAGGGGCTCCATTGTGATTTACTCCAATGGGACCTGGAGTCTTACTTTGAGGGAAGTCTAACTAGTGCCTCTATTGTCCTTTTGAAGATAGTAGATGGAGAATTGGGACCAAGATGCAATGGAAATTTGCAATGGAAAATTGGGACCAAGATGCAATCCTGACTGAGAAGTAAAGTGGGAGCACTGGATGACCCTGGGAGAGTTCGAAGAAGATTACCTAATTTGGTCATGGGAGGGTATTATGACCAGATGCCTGGTATGCTGAAAGTTTCTGGCTTCAGCCTCAGACCAGTATTTCCTGAGTATAAGTGAGTGGCTGACATAGAAGGAGGGCATCCTTTGAGGCACCTGAGAGAATGGGTGGTGTTTCTTTGTGGAACTATTTGTTTGATTGGGCCAGAATGGTAACTGGTACGTGGTAAAGTGGCTCCCTCAATCAAGGGATCACAGTTAATAGCTAGCTACAACTGATTCCACATAAGCAAACTTATCTGGGTATCTGGGAGCTCCTGCCACTCTCCACCAAACACTCTGGACAAGAGCCCAGTCCAATGAACCCTGGATGGGCCACCCAACCTGGAAGGAGTGTTTGCAATTGGAGTGTTTGCCCATAGCCTCAATAAAATCCCTTTTGGGAATTTTTGATTATAACTTCTAATGGAATGGACTCACTCTGACTCCCTCCCACGGTTACTGCAGCCCACAAAAATAGTTACCAGAAAGAGACACCAGTTGCTTCATGTGTCATCATCCAGTCTCCTTGCAGAGTTATTTTAGGCTCCTCTTAGCACTGGCAGGTCAGTGGTCCTAGCTATCACGACAGTACTGCCCTTGGCTTTATGAGGATGATCCTTGAACTACAGTTCAGGCGTACTGCATTTGCTTCAGGCCTATGCACACAAACCAGAGTTCAGAGAGTGTTGTTGTCCATTTCATTTACACACATCCATTCACTGACATACTCCAACAAGATTTTTATACTTGATGGCATCCAAAAATGTTCTTTTCTTTACATGCTGGTAGTTACTTGGGGAACACAAGTTCTTAAACTGTTCTAGTTCCACTGTACTCCAGCAGTTAATCAGGGAAAACAAGAAGGTAATCAGACCTCACTTAAAAATGCCTTCTCAGATCTCCCTCCAAAGTGGGGCTCTCCACTTTACTGTAACTCAGATGTCGGCAAAATACCATTTGGTCCTCTATGAGTAAGCCTTCCTCAGACAGCCAGCTGAAAATTCTGGCCAGTCACATGGGGATACTTCCTATGTGACAGAAAATGAAATAAGTCAGACCTGCACATGCAAACATCATATTGTCTCCTTAGTGTAAGAACCTGAAAGGGTAAATAAAATCTGAAGAGTACAACAGATACTGGAAAAAGAGAATGAACCTCTTCAAAAGGAATTGCTGAGATGATGGAAGGATAGGAGATTTGGGGAAAGAGATATGTCTTGTACATAAGCAGGATGGTTTGGATAATTGCACTGTGGCTTTCTGCTGGTTTGTGGAAAGGAGCTATTAAGGGGATTATTTTTATTTGTGCTTTCAAATTTTTATTTTTTTGTTTTAATTTCTTATAACTTTTTTCTGTTTTTTTCTTTCTTTTTCCAATTTTGCATGCATATATCTGGCAATATGAACAACTAATTTGAAGACAATTCTATGGAATGCAAAAGTTGTTGTCAAATTCATAGTAGTCTGTTTAGTGAAATTCTATCTCATTTGTATCTTTTCTGTTTTAATACTATTTTGTACTCTTTTTAAGAATAAAAATAATACAAAAGGAAAGAAATGATTTGTCAGTGTATTCTGGGTAAGAGTTTGTCATCTGATCAGTTAACCTCCTTCCTCTGCCCAGGTGCAGGCGCAATGTGCCAAGAGTGGTTTTTATGAATTCCAGTGCTTCCCAGTCAGTCGGTGTACCTAATGAAACAGCAGATGAGTGGGATTCCAAATAGACCACTAAGACATAGACAAGAGCAAGAAGCAGCTTTATGGCTGGTGGCTCTTCAAGGGACTCATGTCACCCTGAAAGCTTTGAACAAGGCTTTACTTTCACTTTGATACAATTTCATCTTTTTTTTCATTTTGGGGCAAAGTCAGGTGAGATTACAAAAGCAGAATAGCAGTTAAGAGGAGCAGGAAGCTCTATGAGGACTTGTCAGGATCCTGGCCTTCATTTGCTCAGAGACCATGAGCTGCTAGGTAATAAAAGCTACAGAACAGTGGGTGGTTTCCTTGGTTTTCTCCCTTACTTTATCCTGGAGTATCTTTTCATTGGTGTATATATAAAGAACAGTCTTGGAGGTAGAAATAATATCTCCCTCTGGAGCAAATGGCAAGTTTACTTATAACCTTGGAAAAAAAGATGTAGTACTTCCCTCTGAAGCAAGGATTTAGTGTGCTTATAGTTATTCATGAAACATTTGGGTTTCCTAAACTTGAGGCTCTTCTATAGTACCCTAAACAATTTCTTCTGAAAATGTCACCTTATCCTTTTTATATTAGCCTATGGAAATGTGTTCGAGTAAGCTAAACAAATATTTATGCTCTAAAATGCTCTAACTGTTCATTGTTTCAGGGCCAAGAGAATCCTATCTTCTACGAGCATCCCTAAAACCCTCAGTCTAACTTGTTATTTTACAAGTTGTGTAAAATCTCAGAATTTTAATAATTATTAACACTTGTGTAATATGATTACCGTATAAAAGCTTCTTTTAGTATTCTCATTTTATATATACCAAAAACTGATGTTCACCTGTCCAAAGATCCATAGTAAAGACAGATAGTGAAGAGCTAGGATTTGAACCTAAGTTTCTCTACCTTTTGAGGTCACATTGTCAGGCAGTAAGCACTCAAATATAGTTTAGTTCAAGTGCTTATGTTGACCTTTTCTCTAACTGAACTGTAAAAACTACTATTGAGTGATTCTAAGTTGGTATCATTAGTTGCTATCAAAAGCTGAATGTTCAGGCCAGGGAAGTAACTCAGTGGAATAAGTAATTACCTGGCAAGCACAAGGTCCTGAGTTTAATCCCTGGTACCACAGAAAAAAGAATATTCATAACAGCAGTAGTAACAAATAGCTCTGTATAATGTTTCCTGTACATATTTCCTAACAAATCTTTGTTTGTTTCGTAAGTATATTTCTGACTAATGGAAAAAATTGTGCATAAATTTAAAAAACTATAAAGATGACATTTTTTACAAGCTAGAGGGAAACATTCATGAATGTTGAAATTTTTTGTTCAGTAAAACTAGCTTGTAGGAACAAAATTCTTTAAATCATTACAACTCTACAGAACTGGAAGCAAACTCAAAAGAAAGGTGAATTTTATAAAAGATCTTGTGTTTGTACTGAATTCTTAAAATAGTATAGATTTTTTTAAATTTTTGTATTAGTTTTATAACTACTTTTTAATGTATATATGCAGCATGGAACACAGTAAGCACCAAATAAATGTCATTTGAATAACTCTATAGAGTTCCTCTTTCTTCATATAATGATGGTATTCACACATTCATCAACTTTGGCCTTCTTGATGTTTTAATGCATTGATATAAAATTTTCATGCTTTTATGTAATTATTTCTCTATTCCACAGAAAATCTTCTTTCCTACAAGGTCAAAGATATATTTCAATAAAACTTGCTTAATGTTCTCATAAATTTTGAGAAATGGAAATTGTTAAAGGGCCTAAAATGCCTTTTGTTTGTTTATTTCTCTTCCTAGAATTTGCAGTACTATCAGTTACAGTTTATATTTGAGGAGAATCTTATCTAACAAATGTAAATTGATTGATACCTAAATATGTTGTATTGAAATATGTCAAAAAGTGAAGTTTATTTTAGTTCGTCTATCATGAGATATTTCTGGAATTTGCACAGAATGTATTTTGAAGACTATGGAAGAAACCACTCTGAAAAATTTCAGTATATCCTGAGGCATTTTATTTAAGGCTTCTGCTTTTGGTATGAAAAAGTTCTCTAATTTATTTAAATTCTTTTCATTGAGTTAGTTCTGCTGGTACAACACATTTACATAGACCATAAAATAAAGCTTTAAAATTTAAGATAAACATGTTACATGAATGGGAGCTAAGGCCATTTGGAGTTTTCACGTATGTTTTAATTTCTGAATCTCATTCTTCCCACTGCAGAGAATTTAACATGAGCCTATATTTTCCTTTAGACATAAGCCTAAAATAAATAAAAATAAATTATAACCTAAAGTAAGCTCTGGAGTAGAAAGTAAGTTTTTCTATAGCTTTACTAATTTATTTTGTCATGCATGCTAACAGCATTATTATTTAGATATTTTACTTAAGCATTTGTTTTTCTGTATCAGATCACCCAATTTGTTATGGATAAACTACAAGTTCATTTGACTGTAAAGTAATCACTTTTGAGAGTAGACCGAGATGAAGAGCCAATAAATATGCTTTATTTATAAGCCATTGAATAGATATATTAGTTTTATGCAATTATTTGTCCTCACCGTGTTTATGTTCTTTCCCTATTAGTTAATACATATCTGGCAATTCCTTGGCTTCTGTAGAATTAGCTAGAATAATAGATACAAAAGGCAATTTCCCATATTTATGGGTTGTATATCTGTGTGGTCAACCAACAATGGATTAAATATACTTGAAATAAAATAATTACATCTGTTCTAAACATGTATAGACTTGTCCCTTGTCATTATTCTCTAGATGATAAAGCATAACAACTACTTACTTAACATTTACATTTTATTAGGATTGCAAGTCGTCTAGACATGATTTAAAGTATATGGGACTATATGCATGAATTATGTGCAAATATGTCATTTTCTATAAAGGATTTGGGCATATGAACATGCTTGTGTGTGCAGGAATCCTGAAACCAAAGCCCTACATATAAATGAGGGACACTACTTGGAAAGATTACAAATTCAAGTAAAGTTAACATAGAATAAAAATTCAAGTAAAATTAATCTTTTCTCTGGTATCATGTTGAAGGCCTTTTTCTTACATTAAACCTGAATGTATTCCTTGTCCTCAAAATATAAAGGGAGGAGAAAAAATATATATATAATCCCCACTTTTGCATACTTGTCAGTCTGCCTACTCAAACTTGCACAGCTCTAATTGTACCTAATGAAAGAAAAGTAACATTTTTAGGTTTCAGTTGCAGGAAACATTTTAAATAGAACTAGCCTAGAGCATTTTTCAAAATAAAATCTAAATAATGCAAGATTGTTAGCAGAAACTGCTCTAGGGCTAGATTACACGACTAATAAAAATCAACCCTAGTCTCATACTGTCAGGAAACCTTGATCTCACCTCTACTAGGTCAACAATAGTGACAGTAAAACTCAAGTAAGGCACTGTCTTTGAGTACTGGGGATCTTGGTCATCATCAAAAACCTCATATCAGGACTTGGTCATGTGTTAGCAAGCATTTTGTCAGCAGTTATTAACAAATCATTGAATAGAGTAGCAATGAACACATGCAGGGCTTTTGGCTAAAGATTTTCTGGTGAAGGGTTAGGATGGACTGAAACATTTCCTCTCTTAACCCATAATCCATCCCTAGTGTAGGTCCCCTATGCTATTATCACCACAAATTAATTCCAGTGTTTATGGAATTGTGATGAACCTGTGGCATGGCTCATATCATTGAAAGTTCAAAGCTTTACTGTCATTGGCCTACACCATGTATACTTTGGGAGGGTTAAGTAGTGGTTACATGAAAGCATCTCTTTTCTTATAGCTGAAAATGTCTGGAGATCTAGCCTTTATAATAACAGAAGACAGTTGTCTAAGAAGCTCTCAGAAGCTTAGTGTAATTTTACTGATCCTTTAGCCTCCTAAGTTCTGGCCTTTGACTCATAGCTAGTGTTTATAGTAACTGGAAAATCCTTACCCTAGCCACCTACATACATACATACACACACACACACTCACACACACACACACACACACACATTCACATGCACAAACACACATTTTCTTTCCTCACATGTTCTTTTTTCTAACTCAGTGTGTCTTTTTCATTCATTTAGACCTGCATGGCCCTTAGCACTAAACTTGAACTCTTCCAGACTTTTTAAATAGTACTCTTCACCCAGTGGCCTATATTAAACCATTGTTACTAGTGTGTTGTTTTTAGTATATTATCATTGTTCATGATTACTATATCACATTCAATTATTGTTTATTTAAAATAGTATATAATAGTCTAGTAATATTTACAGTTTCAAGATGGACACATAATCCTAGCACTCAGAAGGCTGAGGCAGGAGGATTACCATGGGTTCAAGGCCAGCATGAGCTACATAGTGAATTCAAAGCTAGCTAGTATTGTATATTGAGACCCTGTCCCCCAAGAGATTCCATCCCTGGTTACATTTATTGAATATCTACCATGTGCAGATACTCTATTAGTTGCTGTATGTACATTATTTCATTTAACAATCATAACGATTGAGAGAAGCCAGGTATTATAATCATTCCAAATAAAACTGTAAACCTATTTTTGCTCATAGTTGTATAATAAAGGTAATTCCTGTCTTTCACCTCTAGTGGAACCATCAAAATGGTTTCTTTCATAAAAAATGATTTTAAAGAGAATTAAAAAATAGATAAGATATTAGAAATGATATAATTTTTATGTATTTATTACAGAGTCTACTGGGTCTCACTGCACAGATTGAACTCGTAGTGATTCTCTTATTTTCAGTCTCCTGAGTTCTGGGATTATAGGCACAGGCCACCATGCCCAATCTCAGTCATTGTCTCAGCGTGCCCCAGGGGCAAGGCCAGCAGAGCACACTGGGGATTGAACTCAGTCCCTGAGCATGCCTAAGCAGTTGATTTAACCTGCTTAACTATCTGACGATACACAATTTTTATAAAAGAAGATGATAGGGCTGGTGACATAGCTCAGTGGACTAACCGCCTGTTTAGGCAAGCCACGCTGTCCCTGCTCCTCGGCATGCTGAGCTGGCAACCAAGTCCAGGCATCGTGATGCATAACTGTAATGCCTGCCCTGGGGAAGCTGAAAACAGGAGGATCACTATGAGTCCAAGCAGCAACATTGCACAAATAATGTTTTTATTTAAAAGAAGATGATACGTGTATCAAGCCATCTTATTTTTGGATGCATTTCAAAGTAAACTGAAGGCATTTGTATGTTTCCTCCATATTCCTCAGCATGCATACTACCAATTAGAGTTCAGTTTTGTCTAAAGTTTTTCTTTTGGTAGAAAAGGTACATACAACGGCATGCATAAATGTCAGATATACATCCACTGAGCTTTGACCAATGCAAGCTTTGACAAATATATAAAATATTTCAATCACTGCATAAAGTTGTTTTTATCTTTCTTGGATTAACCCTTTCCTATATAACACTCTCCCATATCTCACACCCTCCCCCACAACTGAAAGTCACTGTTCTGATTGTTGTCCATTACATAACATTATTCAAGTGGAATCATATGATTTATACTTTTATGTGAGGCTTACTTTACTCAGCATAGTTTTTGAGTCATGCATTTTGTAGTGGGCAATTTCTTGTTTTGACAATTAAAAACAAAACTATCATGCAAAAAAAACAGATGGTAGGTATTCAACAGTGGTTGTTTAAGCAGTTAAAGCTTAAAAGTTTTACTTTGACCAATTTTACATGCTTATGTCTGTAATCTGAGCAACTACATCGAAAAACAGATTCTTTTACCCACTTTTCAACTGAGAGAACTGAGACTAACAGAGGTTGAATAACTTATCTGATGTCTGTCACCAAGGTATTTAAACCAAGTGGACCTGAGCTTATAGTTGCTGGTTTGTTAAGAAATCACACTAATAGTCTTGTCCTTTATTGTACTCTATTCTCTGCCCAGAAATACTTTTATGTGGGATTATGAACTTTCAGAGCATTAGATAGTCTACCTATTCCTTCTATTATTGAGAGCCTGGCTAGCAGTTCTCTTTTCATGGAGGTATAACATACTATTGGGCCGGTATTTCACAAGTAAACTTCTTATTTGTATGAAGTAATACAATAGGGTAGGTATGATAAAAATCTGTAATATCAAGAAGTTTTTGGAATACTTTGAACACAAGCAGGGGTATTTCCCTCTCTTCTGTATTGAATACCTTTTAAAACATGTGGCTATTTTTCTTATCTTCTGCCCTGTCCCTGCCCCAGTCTTGTTTCTCTATTGGCTATGAATACATTTATTACTTCTCAATATACTGATCTAGAGAACTTAGGCAATATTTCTCTGAATAGATTTCTGAGAATACCTACAAGGGGCCAGGGAGATGGCTCTGTGGAATAAATGCTTCCCTGGCAAGTGCAAGGGCCTGAGTTCAATCCCTGGTTCTGGGGAAAAAAAGGAAGAAAGAAAGAACACCTACAAATGATCTAGGCCATGTTTTAATAAGAATATTGATATTAGACTATTTATCCACCTGAACCTAAAGAAAATGGATGTACCACATGAGGTTGATGTAAAACTACAACAGAAATGATATATCTCCTGAACACATACTTTTCTTCACCAAAATCCAATATTTATTTCTATAGTACTTTATAAATGGAATTTTCTTTTACTTGTATCCATTTCCTGAACCTATGGACCCATTCACACTGTCCATATTTAGAATCAAAGGTTCCTTTCTTAAGAGATCTTAACTTTAAGGTAAAACATTGTCCAGGTTCTTCAATTCCCACTTTTTTCACTCTTGAGTATGTACCTGTATGAAATCTGAAGAAAATATAATCTCTCTGATTGTGGAATGTGGCAAACTGTCTCCCAATAAATTGAATAATATGGAGAAAAAAGAAGGAAATATATGTCTAATTGAATGACCCAAACTTATTGTAAAATTACTCAAAATTATTTCAAGTACATGTTCTGTTGGGTCTTTGCCTCTTCTCTTAATTTCTTTTTGAAGATGAACACTGTTTTAAAATCAGCAGTTGGATCATTTGGCAAGTGACTCAAAATAAGTCCATTTGGTATTTTATAATCTTCATTAATCACAATTAGGTCTGTGAAATCTCTTGTGATGCATTGTGTAAATTTTTTTTTCTGCACAACACTCTTCTTCTATAATAAATATGTGAGTTGGGTATAACTGTTGAGAGCTGCTGACAGTGTTTGACCATTCTCCCATTGGGTCTATTTGATGTTGTAATGAGAATCTTGGGAGAAGTTTCTCTGTTGAAGTAAGGAATAAACTCATCTGTGGCTTCATCATATTCAGCCTCTTTATCATTAGCGTCTACTGCAGTTTCATAGATTCATTGGTTGTCAGTAGTCTTGGTTACAAGTTTTGGTGGAGCCTTATTACCAAGAGCTACTTTCTCTTTTTTTTCAAAATTTTATTGATAAACAGATAGCAATGAGACAGTTTCTTATCAAACTGGAAGTACAGATTCAACAAATAACACACTGCATATATTCTTCTTAGTGGTTAATTGCTGTACAAGATGCGGACTTGAGATCCTGTTTACAAACACCATTAGAACAAATCATTCTATTCATTAAGAGAATGCAACTATATATCTATCCTAACCACTTGGAATACACAAAAACAAAATGGACATTCATTGGTATACCCCATTTTTTCTAAGTTCCGTTATTGAATATTATAGGTGTGTAAACTCAGCAAAATATTCTAAAAGAGTCCAGTAGCCCATAATAGCATTGGGTCTTCTGTTTAACTGGCAATGTCAGAAATTATTGACCTGAGTCCCCCACAGCTCAACATAACAGCATGGCTTTACTTCCTATATTTCGTCTTCATACTTTTCTACTGGATGGTTAAGACCAAGGTAAAGCAGGACCTGTGCAACAGGAGTTGTAGCTTTTGGGTCTGAGAAGATCAGTGAAATGCCCTCAGGATTTATCTTGAGATCCTGTACCTCAGATTGTAGAACCTTTGTCAGTGCAGCCATGTGGATGATGGCTCAGTGGAATAAGTGCTTCCCTGGCAAGCGCAAGGACCTGAGTTCAATACCCAGTTCTGAAAAAAAAAAAAAAAGTAATCCTGGCTTCTTTCTCTTTTATGAGTTGTTTCTTAGAAGTCAGCTTTTTCTTGTGCTGCTGCTGTTCCCACCATGTGAACAATAAGTGTTGCTGCTCCTTCTTCTTAATTTCTAGAATGCTGAAGCCTAGAGGGAAACCAGTCACTTTAGAGGTTGGGCCCTGTCTTCTGATATTCCAGCCCTGGAGTATGCAGCCTTTTTGGGTCTGCTACAGTGGCTTTCCTTTACAAGCCTTTCTTCCTCTTGCCACTACTTTTCCCCCAGCCTTCACCATGTTGTTTGCTCCAGTGCATCTATATCAAACACATACTTTTTGATGTTCACACATTTAATCAATTAATGTTGAAGACAAATTGTTCATTTTGATTCTAGGGATAGAGTAACAAACTATTTGCAATAGATAGCCTTATGGTTATCAGCAGACAAATGTTAAAAGGTCCAAGAGAAAAGCATGTACAAAGGCTTATGGTTTGAATAGGTATATTCAAACAACAGAAAAATGCTATTGTGGTTATATCTTAATGAATGAAGAAGAGAGTGTTATGATAGGTCAGATCATATATGGTCTTGGTAGAGGCAAGGAAACCTTAAAACATTTAACACTTATGTACTTAAAACATGGTAAAGCAGAGTTAAATTGATTGAGCCAAGCTTCTTTTTCCTTTCCTGAGACCTTTACTTAAAAGTGGCTATATCTTTGTGACTTATAGAGAAGGCTGCACAATAATCTAACAAAAGTATGAAAGATTTTTAAGTTTGATCCCAAATAGCATAACATAAGCCTCTAGGGTTTCAGGAACCCACATTGAGAACAGAGAAAATAATAACGTACATGGTATAAGCAAGTTGCATTTTAACTTCAGAATTGAAGTGCTTTATTAGCATTTTTCTCTAATGACATTTGCCCAGGCTGTCAAGGACACTTGCTAGTAATTAGCTTTACTATAGACCTAAGTAAAAGTCATTTTTGTTAACTTATTTTATAATTTCAAAGCATATGGCCATCTGTATTGTTTTCTGTATGGTTCCTGGGACAGTGTGAAAATTTGATGACTAAAATTCATAGAACCAATCATCTGGTGTCATCTTAAAATTCATGTTCACCATGTTGATTCCATCTTTAGGACTGTTATCACTTTGTAGTTAAAAAAATAATTAGTTTTGTGTCAGTACACTTGGTACTTTATATTTTTGGCAGCACAAATCCATTAATGTTTAGAATAGATATGGTCCTGAAATGTCTTCCGTAAGTAAGATTAAATACCATCAAGATTTATGGTTGACCTTTTTTATGGCTGACCTTCTTAGTTTTCCTAAGCTGCTTCTGATCTCTTTACCACAGATTTCAATTTACTTTTGTGTTGACATCTTCTGGTCTAGGTCAGGGAAAAGTCACCATGTATGCATAGAGAAATGAATGTAAAGTATTTTATTTATTTTTTAGTTGTTTGTTTATATTTAATCAGATATGTTTTTGAACTCACATATTGAGTGAGCACTAACCATGGTAGGTTATAGCACAATTTTTATTCCAAAAATATTCCCACATAATGAGTTAGCCAATTAATGTCCCATTTCTATATTTGGCTGATTATAAAATTCAACTTTGAAATATCTTGTAAGTGATACTATTGTTGAAGAAAATTAATCACAACTTATCAATCATTAGTAGATTGTTTTTCTTTATGGGAACCCAAAACTTGATCCTTGACACATTTTAATAAATATTTTAAAAGTTATACTCTTTGTTTTGATATTATTTTCTATAAAAGAAATTTTGGCTTATGAACCCATGCTAACATTTAACAATCTTTGCAATAGCTAGTAAAGGAATAGCCACAGAGAAAGAAAAGAAATAACTGCAATAATTATGGAAACTTTCACACAAGAGTTCACTTTCAGATTTTCAGCGTGACAATATATACTATTGGGAAAAACATTCTGCCTATTTTAAAGTTTTGTGGATGAGTATATCTCCCATATGTACCACAGTAGATGCCTCAAGGCGAGATGTCCACATTTTCATTTTATTCATATCATCCTGTCAGTTGAAGCAGGAAACATCTATGTACAATTATGATATTATTTGTGATTTCTAGGTAATGCCCTAAATGGAAAAGTCAGTATGCTTGAAATATATAGAGAAGAAAAATGTAAACATTCAATAAAGTCATTTTGTTATTTTTATGTTCCAACAGAAACTCCACATATTGCATGAAGGTGTCAATGTCCTTGACTGTTGCAGAGAATGAATCAGGCCTGTGCTACAACAGCAGAATTCGCTACTTAGAAAAGTCTGAAGTCACTAAAAGAAAAGAGATTTCCTGCCCAGACATGGATGATTTTAAAAAGTCTGATCAGGAGCCACATGTGGTGTGGTACAAGGTAACAGCATGGTGTTAAATGCATTTTGATCTCAGTCATTAGTAAGGTTGGGGATAAGGAAAAGGAAGATATTTTTTCCAAGTTGCTGATATTTAATATTTCACTAAGAATCTACAGATACAAAACTAAATAATTCAGAGTTATGGCTCCTATGGATTTCTGTCAACAGGTGCCAGAAGCAATTTACCTTCCCCAACTGCTAAAAATAAGTCAGAAGTCCCTCTACTACAACTAAGAAGAGCAAATGGAAAGAAAATTAAAGGTTTAAATGACACATGAAATAAATTATTTGGGGAGCACATAAATATTATTTACTTTTACAACAAATACCAATCATTGCCAGTTGTACTTACAAAGATTGAGAAATAATTGTTACTATGATTTATAGTACAAGAGCAATTGCAGTGAATGTAAAGTACAGAAATGGAGTAGTGCTGCATGAGTGAATATGGCCAAGGTTTGGCTTACATAAAACAAGTTATGCTCAAAGGTTGAACGGAAGAGAATTGAATGAAGAATTTATTTACAGAGGTATGGGTAGGGTTGCTTAAATCAATAAGGGAAGAACTCATCAATTATCATCCCTGGGCTTTAAACAAAGAGAAGAAGTAGCAGTGTCACAAAGCTAACAAGAGTGGAGGTAGTCTGTCAAGAGCTAGATAGGGATGAAGTGGGTGCATCTCTCTTAACTCCTGCCCACTGTTTCCCTCATAACCCAACTCCCACAATTTAAACTCAAGGGGAAATAAGAGGGTAATGGTAGTAGTTAGATGGTATAGTGTTTACTTTCACTGGCTATAGAGAAGAGCAGAGACTGAATCTAGAGAGGAAGCAGAGAATAACTACATAATCTAGCAATGGTATTCTGGGTGCTAGAGTGGGGGCCCCATGGTCCAAACACAATACTAAATAGTCTATGCTGGCTCAGAGCCACAACAGTTGAGACAGTACACACTTTTATATATGGTAGCTGGAAATGACCAACAAAGTTTTTTCTGCAGGTACTAGGCACATTGTTGGAGCCAAACGCACAGGAATGATGGAGCTGATTCTTTCTGTTCCCAGAAAAGCTTAGACCATAACTCTCACAGCTCTTAGGAACTTTTGTGTTTGGAAACTTCTCCATTTTTACACACAGGGGAACTCACCAATAAATAACACATACATTTTCTGAAGCATGCATAAAACCTTCATTGTTTTTCTTAATGAAGACAATTTTGTGATAGACAAAAGGAATATAAT
The DNA here is from genome assembly GCF_000260255.1 of Octodon degus. Classification (NCBI taxonomy): domain Eukaryota; kingdom Metazoa; phylum Chordata; class Mammalia; order Rodentia; family Octodontidae; genus Octodon; species Octodon degus. Next base: position 1,895,036 of record NW_004524835.1, on the reverse strand, counting down.
ATTTATTTTACATAAATGTAGACACATAATTGTACAAGAAATATCACAAAGAATCAACGACTTGGATCTTATCTTATTAAAAAGCTTCTACACATTAAAAGAAATCAACAGTGTAAAGAGATGAACCACAAACTAGGAAAGGATATTTGCCAGCAATTCCTTAGACAAAAGAGAGATATCTAGAATACATAAAGAACTGGATTGAATTAACCCTCCAAATCAAAAGAGCCAATCAAAAATTGGGCATCTGAAGTGCAGGGGCCGGAGGTTTGATCCCCGGGCCTGCCATGCCTGCCCCAACCCTAGAGCACTCTGAGATGCATGGTGGCACATGTATGTAATCCCAGCTCTTGAGAAGCTGTAAACAGGCAGATCACTATGAGTCCAATCTAGTAGTGTGACCCTGAACACCCTGTAGACCCTTCCCTAAAAATACAAAAGAAAAAAATTGGGCACCTGAGATGAATATACACTCTCAGATTAAGAAGGGCAAATGGAAGATAAAAAACAATGTTCGTCATCATTGGTCTTTGAAGAGATACAAGTTAAAACAATGCTGGTGTTACATCTCGCTCCAGAAAAATTGCTATTATCAGCAAATCAAACAATAACAAGTGCTATAGGTACTGTAGGGAGAAAGAAACCGTTCTCTGCTATTTGTCAGACTGTATACTGGGGCAGCTACTGTGAAAATCAGTATGGAAATTCATCCAAAAACTACAGGTTCCATTTAATGCAGCTATTCTTCTTCTTTTTTTTTGGCGGAACCAGGGATTGAACTCAGGCCCTTGCACTTGCCAGGGAAGTGCTTATTCCACTGAGCCATCTCTCCAGCCCCCTATTCTTCTTCTTGATATCTTCCTCAGGGAATTAAAAGCATCATAGCACAGTGATATATGCATAACCATCTTTATAGCAGCACAATTGCAATAGCTAAGTCTTGGAAATAGTTCAAATGTCCATCAACCGATGAATGAAAACATGGGTTTTTACACAATGGAGTACTATTCTGCTATAAAGAAAGATACACTTCAGACATTTCAAGGTAAATGGATGCACTTTGAGGACATACTCTTAAGTGAAATAAATTGGACACATATTTCTAAATAGTGCATTGTTTCTCTGCTGTGAGGAACTTAAAGTGTAAATAAGGACCAAAGTTTATAGTAGGTATTGTGGAATGGGAAGAAAACAAGGAAGGAAAAAGGGGAAAGGAAGAAAAGCAAAGGAATAAAAACAAGAAAAGTCATAAAATGGAGACAAAGCTTTTATAAATAAAAAGTGGAACAGGAGCAGAAGTAAAGGGAGGGAAATGG
>NW_004524835.1:1886345-1893620 GCF_000260255.1 Octodon degus | reverse complement strand
AAATAGGGCCGGCCAGAGAGCTCAGCAGATTAAAAGACCTGCTTCAGCAGACAAAGGGACCAGCGTTTGTGCCCTGCGGGCCCACCCCCAGGGAGCACTGAGACTTCAATTGAGCCTGGGCATGGTGGTGTAAATCCTGTAATCCCGGTGTTGGGAGGCTGAAAACAGGAGACTCACTACAAGTCCGATCTGTGTAGTAACACCCTGTAGTAAATACATAAAAAAGTACAAATAAATTTAATTAATAAAAATAGATATTTTTCCCTTCCCCTTTCTTTGTCCTCTGAATAACTACTACAAAGACAACAATATGTAATGTATTAATTATTGTAAATGTCCTACTATCCTGTTTTGAAACTGTTTCATCACTATTTTATTTTTTTTTCTCATTAAAATGAATGAAAATTATTTAAAAAAGAATCATAGACTAAAAAAATACAAAGAAATTAGGAAAAGTGCAGTGATAAAAAAGGACAAGGATATCTTCTATTAGCACTTTTATTCAACTTAGTATTTAAAATGCTGGCCAGAGGAAATCAGGCAAGAGATAGAAATAAAAGTGATACAGGGCGGCTGGCCAAATAACTAAGTGGATTAAAGCGCCTGCAAGCAGGCACAGGGACTGGGGGTTTGTACTGAGACAGCAGTTGAAACTAGGCTTGGTGGCATGCACCTGAATTCCCAGCTCTTGTGAGGCTGTAAATAGGCAGATCACTATGAGTCTGATCTAGTAGTGAGACCCTGAACACCCTGTAGACCCTCCCCTAAAATACAAAAAGCGATATATATATAGGAAATTAAGAACTGAAATCGTGATTACTTGCAGATTATGTGATACTTGACATAGAAGATCCAAAAAATTTCTTTGAAAAACTTTTAAATTAATAACCAGCATCAGCAGTATAGCAGATACAACATCAGCACAAAATGCAGTAGTGTTTCTGTGCTTCCGTAATGAACTCAATAAGAAGGAAAATATAGAAGCAATATTTCTGGTAGCATAAAGAAAAATATAAAACCTAAGACCCAAACTGATACAATGAAAGATGTCTATTAAAAAAAAAACTACAGTACTCTGAAAGTGAAGGCTGGATTGGGATATTAGTCAATGGAAGGCTATTCCCATTCCTAGGTAAGCAGAATTGGTATTGTCAAAATGGCCCTAAGCCCAGAACTGTTACACAGTACAACCCCAATAGGAAGAAAAACAACATATTCACAATCTGAAGAAATTCTAAAATTCATATGCAACCGGAAGAGACATAGAATGACAAAAGCAATTTTCAGCAACAAGTGCAAAGTAATAGGCATTATAGTCCTTGAATTTAAACTATACTACAAAGTTTCAGTGATAAAAGTTTAATGTTTTTGTTATTTGAATATTATAGGGGATACAGATGAATGTTCATTTTGTATCTGTGTATTCAAAATGGTTAGGGTAGATATATAGTTACATTCTCTTAATGAATAGAGGGATTTGTTCTAATAGTGTTTGTAAATAGGATATCATGTCCGCATCTTGTACAGCAAATAACCACTAGGAAGAATGTATGCAATGTGTTAATAATTGAAACTGTCCTACCAATTTGGTTTGAAACTGTCTCATTGCTATTTGTTTCTCAATAAAATTATGGAAAAAAGTATAATGTTTCATCCTTCTGTTCCTAAAAGCACTAGGATTATAGATCACATTTGAACCAAGTATTGTCTTTCTGCGTATCTTCCCAAAAGAATTTAAAATGTCATACCACACTAATATATGTGCACCCATTTTTATAGAAGTACAGTTTGTAATAACTAATTCTTGGAGTAAAACAAATGCTAAAAAATCAAGGTATTCATAAAGACATGGTCTCAAAATGTTGGCTATCATTTTGAAACTGTCATATTGCTATTTCTTTTTCAATAAAATTAAATTAAAAAATATAATGGTGCTGTAACAAGAAGAGATATATGAATCAGTGAAACAGAACAGAGGATTGAGAAACATCACCAGATATATTCAGCTGTCTGATATTTAAGAGAGAGGCCAAAAATGTATGCTGTTGGAAATACAGCCCAATCAATACATGGTGCTGGGGAAACAGCTGGACCCATGCTTCTGTTCATATATAAAATTGAAAGCAATATAGATCAAAGATGTAAATATTAAAACAGAAACACTGAATCTACTGGAATTTACAATAGCTAAAACACTTGAAGCCACAATATAAGAAGAGTATTTTCTAAACAAAACTGTAATTACACAAGCAATAAAGGCAAAACTCAAGAAATGGGACAATATCAAATTGAAAATCTTCTGTACAACAAGGGAACCAACTGGTAGAGTGAAGACAAGGCCTACAAAACGGGGAGACATTTACTAAATATGCCTCAGACAGAGGACTAATATCTAGAACATATTAAGAATGCAAACAATTAGAGCACATAAGACCAAAAAAAAAACAACCCAATCAAGAAATGGACAAGTGAAATAAGACACATCTGAGAGGAAGAAATAGGAGTAGCCAGCAAATATAAGAAAAAGTGTTCAACATCTCTGACCACCAAAAAATGCAAAGCAAAACAATCCTAAGAATTTGTCGCATTCCAGAAAGGATGGCAATCATCAAGAAATAAAAACATAAATAAATAAATAATTCTGGTAAGATTGTGCTGAAAAGGAAACTTTCCTACATTTTTGGTGTGTACTTGTAAAACAAGTACAGCCATTAGTGAAATCAATATATAAATTTCTCAAAGAACTGAAATTAGAAATCCTACATGACTCAGATAACCCCTTCTACTTTTAAGAAAGTATCTTTCCCAAAGGACTAAAGATATCATGGTACAGTAATGCATGAAACCAATGCCTACAGCAGTATAATTCATTCATAATAGTTAAATCCTAGAAGTAGGTTGCAAACCTATTAACAGATGATTAGATAAAAACAATGTGGTATCTACACATTACAGAATAGTATTCAGTTTTTAAAAATTGAGACATTTATACAAAAAGAAATATACTTGAAAAATAAAGTTTTAACTGAAATAAGTCATACAAACTCAAATATATACAGTGTCTCTGATTTCAGTAAGGGAAAATATGAACAAAAAGCACAACAAAGGATTGATACAAGATAAAAGATAAATTTCTTGGAGCTCAGAAATCATCTTGAATTTTAAGTATGAGAGAAGGGGAAGGGAAGGTGAAATAAATAGAATACAGATATGCCAGGTATAAAAACCTAATAACTTCAATGAATATGGTTATTCTATCATAAACATGAAATAGGATTAACAATATCAACATGAACAAAATGAGGAAAATGGATTTAGAGAAAGATGGAGGGAGGTGGAATCAAAGGGGATTGAAAAATACACTTTGTTGGGGCTGGTGAGATGGCTCAGTGGTCTAAAGCACCTACTTACAACAAGCTTAGCAAAGCACAGGGACCGCGGTTCAATCCCCCAGCACCACATGCCAGCCAGCCGCGACCCCTGGTGGGCTGAACTGGCCACACACACACACACACACACACACACACACACACACAAATAAATAAAATTAAAAAAAATAAAAAAAAGAAAGAAAAATACACTTTGTATTATGTGCATGTATGTATGTCCTCCACAAGATGATTGTAAACTGCCTGTAATGTAAATGTGTACTAATAAAACATTATAAAATAATGTTAAAACATTATAAAATTATAAAATAGAAAAGCACATATGTACCTAATGTATTGAGATCTTACATGTCATCATAAATCTCCTTTTTATTTATTTATTTCTTTTCGTGATGGGTATTGAACTCAAGAGCTTGTGCTTGCCAGGCAGGTGCTTAAGCCCCTGAGCTGTCTTCCAGGCTTTGTATCTATTAAATTATTATGTTTCATACATCCACTGTACTAATAGGTCTCTACATTGTTATTTAAATTTTAATGCCACTATGTGATGTGAATGCTATTATCTTCATTTTATTGTGAAAAAAAAGGTATAGAAAGATTAACTAGTCCAAATTTATACAGCTAACTAAACCAGAGTCCATTTTTGAATTCTTATTCTTTTTTGCAATGGCCCTGTCCTTTGATTAGAGGGCCTTCTGTAAGATATAACATTCATTCAGAGGAGCCAAGCAAAAGAGAAAAACATTATGAGGGATTTAGTGTAATTGTATGGACTAGGAAAGTAAGTTGACTTGCCTAAGAGTTATTTGCTAGAGGTACAAATCGGGTAACTAGCCTTTTTCTGTAGAAATACATTTTGTTATCTCATCTTACCATTCTGCTAAACTCATTTTCCAGTTCCTCATGTTTCTAGACATTACTGACAACATCACAAACCAGAGCAATTAACTCCCTGAGAAATGTTACCCCTCCGTCTTTCTTACAAAGGGACCCACAGTAGTCAAGCAATGATTTTCTAGCTCTTTCTGAATAATTTAAAAATTATTTTATAGTTAAAATTTTAAAGTAATAAATACAAACATAATTTTCTATGTATTAATGTGTTGCATGTAATGTTTTAACCATGTATACCTTGTGTAACATTTATTTATTTATTTTTATTTTTTTGCGGTACTGGGGATCAAACCAGGGACCTTGTGCTTGTCAGGCAGCCGCTTATGCCACTAAGCTATCTCCCTGGCCCACCTTGTATAACATTTAAATCACTTTAAGCATGTCTATCTCCTGAAACATTTATTAGTGTTTGTGGTAAGAATATTGAACATCCTCTCTTTTTGTTGTTTTATAGCATGCAACATCGTCGGCACCAGAGATTTTTGCCCATACTTAACTGGAGCTTTGCATCCACCAAACATGCTTCCTTGTCTCCTCCCTGCCTATTTGTCTCAATTTTGGTTAACCACCATTCTAATCTCAATGTCTGTGAAATGAACATTTTTTAGATTCTTGGGGATTGAACTTGGGACCTTGAGCATGCCAGTCTGGCACTAATGCCCCTGCGATGTCTCCCTGGCCACAAGATGAACATTTTTTAGATTCCCCATTTTAGTGTGATGATGAAATACTTGTGTTTCTATGTGTAGCTTATTTCAATTAATATAATGATCTTCAGTTCTATTTATGTTGCAAGAAATGATAAGATTTAATTATTTTAATGACTAAATGTAATTCCATTGTATACATGTACCACATTTTTCCTTTTTCTTCAGTTGATGTACACTTCATTTTTCCTATTTTCTTGGCTATTTTGAATAGGCTACCAATGACGTAAGGGCTGCAGATGTTTATTCAACATACTTTCCTAAACACAGCAGTGGGATTCTTGGATCATATACTAGTTCTGATTTTAAGTTTTTCATGAACCCACATATGGTTTTCCATAATGCCTCTATTAATTGAATGCCCACAAACAGTGCAAAAAGATTCACTCCCCCCATTCTTAGCAGCATTTATTATTTTTAGTTTTTTTATAATACCTATTCTTCCTGAAATAAAATTGTATCTCATTATGATTTTGATTTGAATTTCTAAGATAAGATGTAGTGTGCAAACATTTCCCCTATTCTGTCCCCCCCTCCACTGTCTTTTCTCTCTGATGATTGTGTCCTTGGCTACATAGAACATTTTTTTAAATTTTTATTTTAGGGAAGGGTCTACAGGGTTTTCAGGGTTTCACTACTAGATCGAACTTGTAGTGTTCCGCCTGCTTACAGCCACCCAAGATCTGGGATTACAAGCCTGTGCCACCATGTCCAGTTTCAATTGCCATCTCAGTGTGCCCCAGAGGCGGGGCCTGCATGGCAGGCCTGGGGATCAAACTTCTGGCCCCTACACCTGCTTGCAGACACTTTAATCTGCTCAGCTATTTGGCTGGCCCTTACATAGAAACATTTTGATGTGTTATAATCCCATTTATCTATGAGTGCTTTGGTTTGCTGTTGTTTTGGGTATTCTCCAAAAATTCTTTGCCCATGCCACTGTTTCAAAGCACATACTCTGTTAGATTCTGTTAGTTTCTTAGTCTTATATTTATGTCATAAAGCATTGTTGAATTGACTTTTGTGACTGGTAAGAAAAAGGAGGTTAGTTTCATTTCTCTTCACAGGGATATTCAGTTTTCCTAGCATAATTTACTGAAAAGGCTATTCTCCATCTTTCATCTTAACACCTGAAGAAATTTTTGATTTATGTCTTATACTGTATTTACTTTAAAGATAATATACAGTGTAATAACTAGTGCTATTCTACAAGTGTTTGATTACTTTTCCTAAAATTATTAAAAATTCAATCAACTATAAGTGCATGCATTTATTTATATGATATTGATATTTTTATTGGTCTATATATCTGCATTTATGCTCTTATTATGTTTTCTATTATTGTAGGTGTTATGGCTTGTATATATATATTCCCCTAAAGCTTCATGTCTTCATAGGTGATGGGTGAATCTAACGAGTGATGATAGGATTAAAGCTTGTCCATTTTAAGTGTGAGTGCTACCCTCCCTAAAAGCAGGCAGCCTGGATAAAATATAAGGGGCCAAGGATGGCTGTGTATCACTTCCTGCTTGCTGCCTGCTGCTTTCTGCCTTCCCTGTTTTGTGATGGACTATTTCTCCTCTGCACTAACCCTCTACTATGCCAACCTACCTTGGAGGCATATTACTATGAACTGAAACCTCTATGAACTGTGAGACGCATAAGCCTTTTCTCCTCTAACATTGGGTGCCAGGTATTTTATTGCAGCAGTGAGAGATAAATAAGTAACAGTAGCTTTGCAATAGATGTTTGAAGTCAGTTAGTATACTGTGTTTTGTTTGTTTGTTTTACTTAAGAAGTGTTTGGGCATTCAGATTGATTTTGTGGTTTCTTATAAATTTTTGGATTATTTTTCTAGTGTGTGGAAGATTGTGGTTAGTATTTTGGTAGGGGTTCCATTGGCTTTTAAGATTGCTTTGTAGATGCAGTATTTTAATAATATTGAGTCTTCAGTTATATAGGAAGAAAGGATTTCCACCCAGTTTTTGTATTAAATTTGACTGACAACATGTTATCTTTCCCCACCTGGATCCTTGTATCACTCTCTTGGTTTGGGACATTTTTCTGTTGTTTTTTTTTCTTTTAATAAACTTTATACTATTTTGACCTTCACAAGTCCTTGTTATACAAATATATGTTTGCACAACATAATGTAATATGTTTTTGCAATAATGCAAATATATTTTTTAATGTATTTGGCTATTACAGGGTGTCACAATGCAGCTCAGACTCATTGTGATCCTCCTGTCTCAGCCTTCCCAGCACTGGGGTTATAGGCATACGCCACT
>NW_004524835.1:1882261-1882743 GCF_000260255.1 Octodon degus | reverse complement strand
AGGGACTTAAAGTTCAACATATCAATACTTGATGAAAAATACCTGTTCCATATTACGCCTAAGAAGTTTGATATTCAGACAGATAGTTAGGTTAAGCTTAACAACCTAAGTTGTGTGATAAAAAACAATAAGCTTGTCTTCTGGATGGTTAACAACCTAAGTTTGCAGACCAAAATTAGAGAAAAAAGGATGGCTGCAATTAAAGCCAACATCTTTGCCCTAGCCTTCTAAGGTCAATTAAGACTCAGGATATATGAGAACTTGTACTGTAACATCATGTACTCGGTAGTGTCCCAAATTTTCTGATCAAGGAGATTATGAGGCCAAAGAGGAAAGTGATTGATGATGTAGAGTGTGCCTAAGAAGAGTCAAATGGAGAGAAAAACTTTCTCTCAAGCTTTCACAGAGAGCACATTGGCCAAACAATGGCCGTGACTCATCCACATGGCTGACACTGACAAAGGTTCTACAATCTGAGGTAC
>NW_004524835.1:1871592-1882161 GCF_000260255.1 Octodon degus | reverse complement strand
TTTTTCTATATATATTCATACACACACACATTTTTTTTCTTGTGGGGACTTGGTATATTTATTTAGAACCTCACAATACCCCAATTTTCAATTTCTTCTCCCTTTCCTCCCACCTCGCTACCTTTCCTTTCATGTCTTAGTTTTCTTTTCTTATGCCAAAGAGTCATCTCACTGTTTCCTATTATGTATCTTTTATTTTGCACCTTTTAAATATATTTCTTTTCTCATACTAGAATAATCATGTGATCTTTAAGCCTGTATCTTATTTACTTCACTTATTATTATAGGCTCAGTGTGCATTCATTTTCCTAAAATGATGTGCATACTCTTCTGTACGACAGAATAATACTCTATTGTATGTAGATAATACATTTCCTATCCTTTTTTTGTGGCTGGCTCAGTCCACTCTGTGTGCAGGACTGGCTTGGCATTTTCTGCTGGTGATGAAACCATGGTCTCTGCACTTGCCTAAGCTTGCCTAACCAAGTGCTTTAGACAGCTGAGCTATCTTGCCAGCCCTTCTTATCATTTTGCCTTAGTTACTTTTATTGTTGCTGAGACCAAATTGTTGATACGCACTTTATTGTAGATCACAGTTTTTAGAGGTTTTAGTCCATGGCAAAGTAGGACAGACAGACAGAAGGCAGCAAGTAGAAAACAATGGCAGCAGCACTCTTTCTGTCCTTTATATTCTATTCAGGTTACCTAACCTTAGGATATTAAGCACTCATGCCCAGTATGGGACAGCCTTGTTTCTATTATCACACAACCTACATTCAGCGATCTCTGAAAAGGCCCACCTCTGACTGCATGGGATTTGGAGAGACATTTAGATACAAGCCATAATATCATTTGTTGATGGCCATTTAGGCTGCTTCCAAGGTTTAGCTATTATGAATTGCACTACTATAAACATGGATATGCATTTATCACTGTAATATGATGTCTTTAACACTACTGTGAAGATGCATAGTAGGGGAATAACTGAGTCAATGGAATTTCTATTTTTAGTTTTTTGAGGAATGTCCACACTGATTTCCATTTTGGTTTAATCAATTTGTATTTGTACCAATAATGGACAAGAGTTCTTTTTTACTTCCAAACTCCACAGCAATTGTTATTTGATTTTTTGAACATAGTCATTCCTTCTTGAGTGAGACAGAAACTCAGTGTTGTTTTAATTTGCAATTTTTTGAGATAGTGTCTTACTATGTAGTTCAGACTTGTTTCAAATTCTCTATGTCTGGCCTCAAACTCATGGAGATCCTCCTTCCACAGCTTCCAGGACACTGGCATTCCAGGTGTACACCACCATATCAGTTTTATTTACATTTCTTATGTGGTTAAAGATGTTGAAAAGTTTCCATATATTTGTTGGCCATTTCTATTTCTTTTGTGAAAACTCTCTATTCATTTCATATGCCCCTTTTTTCAGTTGTCTTCACATTGGGGCAGACTATTTCATTTATTTACATATTCAAGATATTAGTGTGTCATCTGATAAGTATGTCTGGGGCTTTTTTTGTCACTGTCATGTTGTTTTTGTCCCTGTAGCCTTATAATAAAGCTTGAAATATATGATCAAGAGACACAGGATGATAAGTAACAAATTCTTTTTCCTCCCATTCTGTGTGTTCTCTCTTAACTCTGTTGGTGATTTTCTGTGTTGTGCAGCTTTTTAATTTAAGACATCCCATTTGATGATTCTTGATGTTATTTCTTATGGAACTGGGGTTCTGTTTATAAGCAAATCCAGCAAGGCTCCAAGATACATAATCAACATGTAAAAGCAGTAACATTCGTATATACCAATAATGAACTCATTGAGAAAGAAATTAGGAAAACAATACTATGCACAATGATTTCAAGAAAAGCTAAAACAATTATCCTAACAATGGAAAGAAAAGACTTCTACTACAACAACTACTGTAATCTGAGAAATTAGATCAAAGTGAGGATAAAAAAATGTAAAATTATCTTGTGCTCCTGAATAGGCATAATCAATATCATCAAAAATGTTCTACTTTGATTTAAAGGAATCCCATATAAAATACCAACAGTATTTTTCAAAGAACTAAAAAAAAAACCCTAAAATGTATGTGGAATAGGAAGAGACCCAGAATACCAAAAACAAGTCTGGGAAATAAGAGAATGCAGGAGCCATGACAATCGTGTATTTCAAGTTTTATTATAAGACTGCAGGGACAAAAACAACATGATACTGCTAAAAGCCCCAGACATATGGTGTGGATATTTTCCAAATGGGAAAGACATCAAGAGACAGAGGATGGGTGAGGGAGAGGATGGATGACAAGGGAACACAAAAATAATTAAGATGGGTTAGGTATGTGTACCAACTCACAACATTTAATGTGATCATTATGTACTACAAACATATAATAATAAAAATAAAAATTTAAAAGGCAACAAAACAGACATGCAGAACAGTGGGATAAGAACAGATGATGCAGAAATAACACCAGGCAAATTCAGCCACCTGATCCTTGACAAGGGGGCCAAGAACATATAAATGAGGAAAGATAGTCTTTTTAACAAATTATGCTGAGAAAACAGGTTACACACCTGCAGAAGATTGAATTTAGAACCATACCTCATACCGTGTAGAAAAAATACAGTTCAAAGACATAAACATTGAAAGAGAAAAACAATGTATTGGAATATAAAATAGTTAAAATTCTTGAATATATAGGCATAGGCAGGGATTTCCTCAATAGAAATTTAATTGCATAACAGAATATCATGAAACAACTAATGGGATTATATCAAATGAAAAAGATTCTACAGAACAAATAAATGTACAAAGTGAAGAGAAAGCCGACAGAATGGGAAAAATTGTTTTGCCTGCTTCACCTTTAATAGAGGACTAATATATGAAATTGAAAAGGAAAAAATTTCCCCAAAATCATTCCTGGAGGCAAGTATTAAACTGATACCAAAACCAGAGAAAGATACAACTAAAAAAGAGAACTGCAGGCAAACCTCCCTCATGAACGTAGATGCAAAATCCTCAATAAAATCATAGCAAATAGAATACAGGTAATCATTATACACCATGACCAGGTAGAATTCATCCTGGGGATGAAAGGTTGGTTCAACATATGGAAATCTATAATTGTAATACACTGTATCAGTAGAGCTAAATCCAAAAACCACATGATCATCTCAATTGATACAAAAAAGTCATTTGACAAAGTCCAACACTCATTCATGTACAAATTCCCACAGAATGTTGGAATAGAAGGACTCTAATACAACCTGATAAAAGCCATCTATGACAACCCAATGGCTAATATAATTCTATATGGGGAAAAACTGAAATATTTTACTCTCAGATCTGGTACAAGATAAGGATGTTCTCTATCACCACTCCTATTCAATATAGTTCTGGAATCATTAGCTAGAGCCATTAGAGAAGAGGGAGAAATAAAAGGAATAAGAATAGGTAAAGAAGAAGTTAAATTATTGTCTTTTCTTTTTGACAGAACTAGGGATTGAACTCAGGCCCTTATGCTTGCCAAGCAAGCAATTATTCTACTGAGGTATCTCCCTGGCCCCTAAATTATTGTTATTTGCAAATGATATGATACTCTACTTGGAAGACCAAAAAAGCTCCACCGAGAAGCTACTAGAATTAATACACAAATTCAGTAGCATAGCAGGATACAAAGTCAATACCCAAAAGTCAATACCATTCCTCTACACAGATATATAAAATATTAAAAAATATTCCCTCCAAAAAAGACCCCCCAAAACAAAAAATTTTTTGCAAAACAAAAGACCCAAAAACAAAAACAGGAAATTGAAATGAACAAGTATTTCTCAGAGAAAGACAACCCAATGGCTAACATAATTCTAAATGAGGAAAACCTGAATACTTTTACTCTCAGATCTGGTACAAGACACGGATGTCCTCTATCACCAATCCTATTCAATACAGTTCTAGACTCATTAGCTAGATCCATTATGCAAGAGAGAAAAATAAAAGGAATGAGAAAGAAATGTAGATGGCCAATATGTACACTAAAATTATTCAACGTCTCTGGCCATTATAGCGTTTAGACAAGATATCATGTCTGCATCTTGTACTAGGAACAAGTACTACAACAACAATGATATGCAATATATTAATTATTGCAACTGTACTACTAACCTGTTTTGAACCTATCTCATTGCTACTTCTTTATCAATGAAATTATTAAAATATAAAAAATGAAAAACGCTATTTCAAATAACACTGAGATTCCATTTTATTCCTAAAAGAATGGGTATCACCAAGAAATCAAATGATAACAAGTACTGGTAAGGCTCCAAGAATAAGGAAAACTTCTATATTCTTGGTAGAAATATAAACTAATGAAACCATTATGGAAATTAGCAAGGGTATTCCTCCAAATTTAAAAAGAAATTCCGTTTGACTCAGGTACTCTCCTAGGTATCTTACCAAATGATTTAAGGACATAATATTCTAATGATTTGTGCATACCCATTTTTATAGAAGCACAACTCACAATAGCAAAATCCTAGAAGCCACCTGCATGTTACTCAACAGGTAGACTGATAAAGAAACTGTGATATTTATATACAATAGATTAAGATTTCACAAAGAAAAAGACAATTGATTCATTTTAGTACCTTGAGATTAAAATGTTAAGAGAAATAGATCAGACACATAAACTTAAATATTGCATGATTTCTCTTTCAGGTTAACCCTAAGTATAGATAACTTAAAAAAATAGGATATAAGGAGAAAAGGGAATGGGAGTGGGAAATGGTAGCAGGGAAATTGGGGCCAAGGGAAATTAAAAGGTATTAAATGTGTTATGTACATTTATCAATTCCATATGATGGATGCAATCATTATTGCAAAGATTTTCTGAAAAAGCAGTAACAAAAATGGAGAAATAGGGGGAATGAAAGGGATTTGGAACAAATAAGACAAAAAATTCATTCAGGGAAAGCATTAAGTCCTATACTTATGCATCTAGTACCTGGGGGAATTTGTGGTGAACTCGGAGTTCCAAAGGATTTCAGAAATTTTGCCTCTGTGACTTTGCTCATGGAAGCTAGGATAGTCTTACTTGAGTTGCCTCTGGCACAAAATCTGTTTCTTGCATCTCCAACTTCTTGGGGTTCCATTTCAATTTTTGTACCCATTACATTGTTTCAAATACTGTCCTTCTAAGGGTTTAGTCTAGTCTCACAGGTCTTTCTTTGAAATCTTGGTGGGATGCTTGACCTCATAACTCTTACATTCTATATTCTTGAAACTCCAAGAAAACATTGATAGTGCCAAGTTATGCCACCTTAGATTTATTCATTTTTTAATTTTTTATGTATTTGGACAGGGTGTACAGGGTCTCACTATGCAGCTTGGACTTGGGGTGATCCTCCTGTTTTCAGCCTCCCCAGCACTAGGATTACAGGTATGCACCACCTTTGTCAGACTAGGTCGCTGGTTTAGCATACCTGCGGGCAGGGCCGGTGCAGCATGTGACTCTGAGAATCGGACCCCAGTCGCTGTGCTTGCATAAGCAGACACTTAGTCCGCAGAGCTATCTTGCCAGCCCTCACCTTAGCCTTTTTTCATTTTGTATGCTCAAGAATGTGAAGGTTAGGGTCTGGCATATGTCTGAGATGCATTTAAGTCATCATTCCTATTATCCTGATGCTGAATATTAGGCTTTTTAATGCTAATCTTTTCACCAACTATACTCCTTTGTCCCCAACTCTACAGGTGCTTTGCTTTTGGTGAATTTGCAAATTTTAACATCTGTATTTTGCTTGTGATTCTCACTGTACTCTGGATAAAAGGAATGAGTCCCCCCATGCCACATCTTGAACATTAGAGTTCTTTGAAACTTTCTCTAACAGATTTAATGATTTACCATTTTAACAGATATCAATCCAATTATTTAAATGCAAGATCACCCAAAAATGAACATTTTCATAATAAAAACATATTAATTTTTATAGTAATAAAACAGGAAATTGAAAAATGACAATTTCATCGAATATATTCAGCACAAGAATCAACTGATTGAAATGACACCTGCCAGAGCAACACTTAGTATAGTCAGGACATAAAAAATGCCTTGTGTGAGTGGTGCTTGTGTTAAACTATTAAGTGGTTAAATTCAAATACACACATGATCTTAGGACAATGGCAAGTTGTAGTCAAGTTCTTCTCCAGAGTATAATATGCATAGCCTCTAGGGCTGTTTCCAATATAATATTTATTCCTATATGGAATCTCATGAACCTGAACTTTATTCTCCACATTCCTATGAGCATTTTGGTTTTCTACATTTAAAGTAGAGCCACTCATCATTTCTGCTTACAGAAATCTATGATTTCTCTGGCCCTTTTCTACAAATTTTGTCAAAATCCTGTCACAAACAAGTCCCAGAACCTTCAAAAGCACATGGTCAGATAGTTAAAGTTTTGGTCCCATTCCCAGTGCCTACTTTCTTTATAAATCAACATTCTCATAACTGCAACAAAATACCCAAAACCATCAATTTAAAGAAGGAAATATTTATTTTACCTTGTAGTTTGAGTAGGTTCAGTCCATGGCTAGTTTTTTTTTTTCCAAAGAAATGAAGCATGGAAGAAAGGCTGTGGCAGAAAAAGTTATACATGTCCTACCAGCCAAAAGGAGAGAGAACAAAATCCCAGAAGCAGGGACAAAAAATACAGTTTTCCAGGTCACATGCACAGTGACCTGCCCTTTCTGATCCAGCCCCAGCTCTACATATGAGACTTTTGAGGAACACTTTAGATGTAGGAGGCCATTTATTTTACTAGGATACTAACAGTTACTACAAAACAGCATCAATTAAAGCAGTAATTTTATTTTTTTTACTTTGTATTCTATTAAATTTTAGACAAAGATATGCTTTTTATCAAGGTAAGGTTCTCAAATGCAGCAACCTGATGATGCATTGATTGCTGGCTGAAAACTATGTTTGCAAAAACCACTCTTATTTCTGTTTCTCTGTGTCCTTGGAGAAAAGTAGTAATTTTAAAACTAGTTAACAGTCCAGTGAAGTCAATTACAGAATCTGGAAATAAGATTGATGTGGGGCTGAAGAATTATTTAAAATATTGTGGAAATAAACTTTTATTTGGAGAAAATAGAACTCTTACTGTTTTTTTAAAAAAATCCAAGTTGATTATATTTAACTTTGCTTATATAACATATAACATAAGAGTTTAAGAATTACCATTTCTAAATGCTATCACTCATTTTAATGAATTAGCTTTCCTAAAACAGGAGGATTACATTGATTTACTTTGTTATTTATTATGAATATTTTCTTAAAAGTGAAAATTATAATCAGAGATCTCCTATACTTTGTTTCTTGCTAAAAGTTCAGGGCTTTGAATCCTTTTTGGAAATGAAAGGAATTTGATATGTACCTTTTGGTAATGATAAATTGTATTTGTCCTTGAATTTTAATCTTGTCACCAGGGACATAGCTCATTGGCATAAATGCTGGCCTGGTGAGCACAACGTCCTGAGTTCAATCCCTGGTACTGAAAAAAAAGCCTTAAATTTTAATCTTGTAATAAGAATTTTCAGAGATGATTTTTTCCAGAATATAACAGTTGTATATCCTATAAAGCCTTAAGTTTGGTTTGGAACCATAGTGACATAAGCTTTAAGATCCAGTTGTTCTTTTTTTAATCTTAGTGATAGCATTAGAAGTGAGGAAGGGCTTTCTTACTATTTGTAAATTATAAAAAGAGTCATAAAACTTGTAAGTGATAAAATTATGAAAAGAATATGTTAATATGGGAGGCCAGATTATTTGCTATACTTAAGAATCACTGGGCTTAAAGTCAAAAGACCTAATTCTCATCATCATTATTCAGTTAATATGGATCAATAATTACATGTTACTGGCTCTCAGTTTATCTGTATGCATTAAATATTAATATTTGCTCTATGTCATAGACATATTATAAAAATATTCATGACTAAAGTCTTTTCCCTTTGCTTTATTAGCACGTTTGCAGTATATACTGTAATGAATACATTTGTTGTGGGTAAATTGTGCAAGTATATGACACATCATAATTTTTTTATATCTTTAATTGATTGACTAAAGTATTTAGGGCCTGCAAGCTAGCTCAGCTGACTAAGTGCCTACGTAGGCAAGCTCAAGTGCTGGGATTTGATCCCTGGCATCAAATGCTGCACCAGCCCCACCCCCAGGTGCGCTCAGTGCACAATGACATGCGCCAATAATCCTAATGCTGAAGAGGCTGAAAACAGGAGGATGACTCTGAGTTTAAGCTGTATAGTGAGACCCTGCACAAAACAAAATACTGAAGTATTTATTTGATATTTACTAAAACCACAGAAATGAATGTGGTAGCTAGTAACACAGTTACATAAGACATCCCAGACTCTAATTGGGAATATAAGGCTGAGTGTTTAATATCATATTATTCTGTATAAATGATAAGCTTTCATGTGTACAATTTATTTTTGATATGTTTTGTTAAATGTATTCAATAATGAAAATATAGGATGTTTCTATCACTGTTCCTTATCTCTTTGTAATCAGTCCTCTCCTCCCATATCTAGTCCTTGGTTAAAAAACTCATCTCTTTTTTATTCCTATAATTTTACATTTTCCAGAATATTGTATAAATGAATAATATGATATGTGTATTTTGTGTCTTGCATGTTTCACATATTATATCATAATCATATATATTATGTTATAAATTAGTGATTTCAGTAATTTCATTCCATTTTGGTGCTGAATACTACTATTTTTAGTACTCTAACATATATTTGTACTATTAATTATTTATCAATTAGTTACATTTGAATTTTTGCCCTTTATGGTGATAAGAAATCAACTGATCTAAGTTGTCTATAGAAGATTGGCCAAATATCTCAGCAGATTAAAGCACCTGCAAGCAGGCATAGGGCTGGCCCTGCCCCATGGGCATGCTGAGATGTCAATTGAGATTGGGCGTGGTAGCACCCACCTGTAATCCCAGCACTTGGGAGGCTGTAAACAGGAGAATCACTACTAATCCTAACTAGTAGTGAGACCCTGAACACCCTGTAGACCTTTCCATAAAAAAATACAGAAAAACAGTTGTCTTTAGACTGCTGTAGAAATGTGAGTCACATTTAAAACCTGGTGATACAAGTCCTAGCCCAGGTCTGGTGAGTGTGTGCGAGAGCTTCCTGCAACCCTGCGCCGGCAGGATCTACCACTGGTCCCAGCCCAGGCACAGCTTGGGTGAGACCCTCTTCCACCCCTGTGGGATGCTCCCCAACACTCTGCAGCACCTCTCCCACCCCGCATGCACAATAGGAATTTCTGCCACGTTCTGGGAACCCCTAGACCCAGTCGTAGCCCAGACCCAGTAGTGTGTGGGAGAGATGCCTCTCCCCCCTACTCCACCTTATCCCCTCCAGGCTCCCGTCAAGCCTTGCATACATGCCTAGGGTATAACCCTGCAGCTGCAATCCCTGCAGAGAGTGTAGAGGATAGAACCACCCAGCTAGTACAGGAACAGAAAATCTTGCCAGAGGGGCACAACAGGTTCACCCTCAAGGGCAGCAGCAGGAAGGAGCAGAGCACAGCAGCCGGACCCAAGCCAGGCACAGCTGGATAAATCCCAACTTTGTAGAACTGCACCTGAACGTCACTACATGCTAAGTTTATAACTACAACGAAGATCTACAACAAAGGTCAGAAAACAGTGCTAAACAAATTGCCGAGAAGGAACAAAATGCAACCTCAGAACCCAAGCCCACCTGTAACAAGGGCAGAGGACACTAACACAGAACAAATTGGGAATCACACAGCTGAAAGCAATGACTCAACGGCTTCTGAAATAAATAAACAGCTGCAGAAAGGTATAGAGGAAATCAGATTGGAAATAAAGAAAGAAATCCCTGAATTAATAACATCTGCAGTGAAGAATCAAATGCAGAAACATATGGAGGAAAATCAATGCCCAGAATAAGTGCAGAGGACACTACCTTGTTTCAAATGCATGAATTAATAGCGTTGATAGTAAATAAGCAACAGCAGAAAGTTATAGAGGAACTCAGAGAGGAATTATTTTCTGAAATAAAAAAAGAATTCTCAGAACTCATAGTGTCTGAAGTAAAGAAGCAACTACAGAAACATAGGGAGGAAACCCAATCTGAAATAAACACTGCAGTAAAAGAACTTATAACTGCTTCTAAAGAAGACATTCATAAAAAAATAGAGGAGATTAGAAAAATGACGGATTCCTTGAATGAGCAATACAGGGAAGAAATAGATCGCATGAAGAAGAATCAAGGAGATATAGAGGAAAAAAAATCTCAATCACAAGCTTGCAAAACCGTTTAAGTGAAACTGAAGACAGAGTTTAAGATCTTGATGATGCTGGTGCAGCTAGTGAAAAGGTAAGAAAGGATCTCTTAAAAACAACGAGGATGCAGGATAGTATAACCCATCACCTGCAAGATGATGCAAAGATGAACAATGTGAGACTAATAGGCATCAATGAGAAAGAAGGAGTCAA
>NW_004524835.1:1857968-1866505 GCF_000260255.1 Octodon degus | reverse complement strand
TGACATTGCCAGTCAAGCAGAAAACCCTTTGCTATTATGGGCTACTGGACTCTTTTAGAATATTTTGCTGAGTTTACACACCTATAATATTGAAGTGACAGAACTTAATAACAAAGAGTGGATGCAGATGAATGTCCTCTTTTTATCTGTGTTTTCAAATGGCTAGGATCGATATACTGTTACGTTCTCTTAATGAATAGAGGGATTTGTTCTAATGGTGTTTGTTAGTAGAGTATCATGTCTGCATCTTGTACAGCAATTAACCACTAGTAAGAATGTATACAATGTGTTAATTATTGAAACTGTCCTATGAGTTTGGTTTGAAACTGTCTCATTGGTTTTTGTTTCTCAATATATTTATGGAAAAAAATTAGTCATACAGTCAAAGAAAATAAAAATAAAAAATAAAACCTGGTGATAATAAACATTAGAAGTGTATATAATCTAAAAAGAGACTATAAATACTAGCAACATGGAATACTTAGTATTGAATGATTTTTAAGAGATGACCTATAGTATTATATTATTGGCTATTTACATAAATATTATGAGAAATAAACTTAGCATTATTTTCCCAATTAAAGTCTGGGTTATCTTATGAAACTTGTTACTAGCTACTACATTTGTTTTTATATTTTATATTTTATTGATTTACTAATATTATTTGTTTCTCTCAATATTTATAATCTTTTAATAGGTATATTTTTTCATATTGAATTAAAATTGTCTATGTATCTTTTCCAAATTGTTATAAAACAAACTTAGAATGCCTTCTCTGTATTATCAGAATTCAAGACATTAGAACAAATTGAAGTGTCTTAATATCTGTCTTGAATTTTATGTTCTATATAACAATACTGACCTTTCAGAAATGCACATCTTATCATAGGATGTTAATATTTAAAGAGCATTAGTGATTCACTAAGATGATTTATTTGTTTATTTTTTTTTAACATTTATTTAGTGTGTGTGTGTGTGTGTGTGTGTGTGTGTGTGTGGCCAGCTCAGCCCACCAGGGGGCAGGGCTGACTGGCATGTGGTGCTGGGGGATTGAACCGCGGTTCCTGTGCTTTGCCAAGCTTGTTCCAAGTAGGTGCTTTAGACCACTGAGCCACCTCTCCAGCCCCAAAGATGATTTATTTTTTAAGTCCTAGGTATTTATTGCTATGAGGGCCTGACACAATGGCTGAAACCTTAGAATTCTAGGATTGAAATGCAAAGCAGATGAAAATATGTTAGGGTACAATTTTGGACTTTTTAAATAGCTCAGCTAGGAGAACAGAGCTATTTGTAGTTTTTTGTTCATGTTGCCCTTTTTCTCATCTGACTGCAAATACCCGTGTTGTTCTTCCTGTCTAATATGTCTTACCTACCTATCTTTTATAGAAGTGTTTGAAACTCAGCTCCCATGCTCATAATAGCCTACTTACCACTCTTTGTATCTATCCTCAATTTGCTGCAGTACATGGATCTCACAGTATGAGATTTCAAATATTTATTCTGTTCTTTGTGCCCTTCTCCATTTGATGTTCTCATTATCTTTTATGTTATAACCTTTATATTTGTCACTTAACTTTATGTTACACCCTTTATATTAGTCCCACAACCTGTGAGTACTCTATTCCCCATTTTTCTTCCTTTAATCTCCCTATTTTCTATTTGGAAAGTATGTGTTGATATTGTCTTAAATCCCATTTTCTTTCTTCAGTTGTGCTCACGTTATTAATGAACCCATCAGAGAGAGTTTTTATTTCTATTTCGATGTTTTCATTTGTGCCATTTCTTTTTTGACTCTTTCTAAGGTATTTTATTTTTATGTTTACATTACTTGTTTATTCTTACACGTTGTTTACATTTTAAATAGTCATGAGCATTGTAGTCATTTTAAATTCTTTGTTTGGTTTGTATAAAGTCTGGTTCTATGTTGAATTTGGTTTTTGCTTAAACTTCCTTGGTATTTTGGCATGCATTATAATTTTTGGCTAAAAATTAGACATGATCTACTGACTGGCAAGAACTCCAGCAAAATGGTCCTCTAATATGTAGTTTAAACATTTTTCTGGCTAAATATTGGGCTGTCAACTGTTTAATGTAATTGCAGTTGCTAGAGGCCAGAATCATCGTTAGTGTCCTTGATTTTCACCAACCTGTTGTCTCTGCGTTTCAACGGACTTCTTTAAAAAAGTCTGATTTGTACAGTTCTTTCTTACTTTATTATTAGAAGGAGCCTTATCAATATGTTAGTAAAGTTTTTGATAGGAGAAAGTGTTTCACAGTTTTACAATTCAGTCTCCATTTTATAGTGATCCTTGAATCTGGTAGCTACTTTTTAACAAATGCTTCTTGGCTTTTTCCAATCCTTTGCTAGTTGAGACAGAATGGGTACAGAAGCTGAAGCTACCTATTTTTGTCTAATTCAAAGGCTAGAGAGGACTAGAGCACTTATACAAGGTGCTAACTCCAATAGGCTGGTTCTGATCCTAGTGACCTGAGGTTCTCTGTGGTTTTCTGTCTCTTCAGTCTTGGGGAGAGTGGTTTTTGTATAACTTCAATTAACCAATGGATATGAAAAGAGTCACTTACTTTTACTTTGTTCAGCTTCTTGTTCCTGTTTTTGAGAAAACTAGTGATTTCAAAACACTTTTTCATGTCAGAGTCTGAGCTAGAAGTTGTCCCTAGCATTAGAATTTCAATGTATTGTCTCTAGACTACTATAGAAATGTGAGTCACATTTAAATCCTGGTGATAATAAACATCAGAAGTGTATATCATCTAAAAAGAGACTATAAATACTAGCAACACAGAATACTTAGTATTTAATGATATTTTTTACAGATGGCCTATATTATTGGGTATTTACATACATATTATGAAGTATTTACTGTAACACTTATAAAGTTATCAATTAGTAAACAGCATCACTTCCTGCTCTTTTTAAATATTTAAAGCAAACAGAGTTTGCATTAATTTAGTTATATGCTCAAGAACATACAATTTAGGATTCTAGCTCAGGTGTTTCAGCCTAGAATTTATATTTTCAGTGACTATGGTATACAAATGTTCATGTTATGACCATGAAATTAGATATTTGGGAAGCCTGGAAGAGAAGAAGATGCATTGTGTGTGTGTTATTCTAGTCATTTGGAACAGAGGTAGGACTCAAAAGGGAAAGAATTGGAGCAAATTTAAAGTTGTATTTCTAATAATCTCTTCCATCTTCAAACTTTAGAAAGTTTGTGCTACCTAAATATAATTAAAATGTGGGCAGGTGCCTCAAGGTGTACTACAGCGTCCAGAGGAAAGTAGAGCTTTCCTGATGAGGTGAGTGTTAGATGTTTTAATAAAGTTGCTTTGAGGAAAAAAAATAGTTAATGAGTAATTAGCTTGTGTTTGCATTACTTCTTTGTGGCTAATTCTTAGAATGAAAACAAAGCAAAACCCTTAATTCTATCGTCCTAATGTTCTTGCTATGAGTAATGAGTTGTGTACTCTGAATCACGCTAAAATAAGTGCAACCACCAAATCAAATATATTCAAAAGGATCTGTGGTTATGAGGATATTATCTTATAAGCAAATTGCAATAATTTCAAGGTGAAAACTCTAAGATCCAAGTGTGACTGGAAATAGGTTCATTTTTACAGGGTCTTGGTCAACAAATGTTTCCATTGGTCATTTTGTATTCCTAACCTAGAAATTGCAGGTGTGTGACACTTGGCACATAGAAGTGAATGCCAGCCAGGTAGGAAGGGACAAAGAGAAAAGTTTTACTTCAACTGCTGACATTATGTTGTCCAAGTAAGTGTATAGTGTAGTAAGTAGCCTACTGCATGAGTAGACAGTCAGGCCATATAATGAAGCTTTTTGTTGAATTTAGAAAGCTCTAAGAAAAGAGTTCATCAGTAAAATTTTCAACTTTTTGAAGCATATTTTAATGTCCCAGGGCCAATAAGTAGCAGAAAAATTATACATTGTCATCATTATTAGGGGCATGCATATATTTAATCCTTTGATGGTTTATTGTGGTATCAGGCAAAAAAACTGTCTCCTTTTTGAATTCCAAAATAAAACAAAAAAATTCAAAACAAGGTAACAGGGCTGGGGAGATAGCTCAGCAGTGTAAGCACCTGCCTGTTAAGCACAAGGTCCCAAATTTGATCTCTGGTACCATAAAAACAAACAAACACCCAAGATAACAGGAGGATAACAATGGTTAACATATTACATATTGTAATCTATAAATTAGATACTGAGTGTACAAGATATCAGCATTTAACTGTTCAAACAATATTAGCACAAAGATTTCCTTTCAATGAACTAAGAGAAATTAATAGTATGATTTTCTTTTCTTTTTTTTGTATTTAGGACAGGGTCTACAGGTCTACAGGGTCTAACTACGTAGATCAGACTCACAGTGATCCGCCTGTGTTCAGCCTCCCAAGTTCTGGGATTATAGGCATGAGCCACCACTCCCAGTGTCATTCACCATCTCACCATACCCTGGGGGCTGGCCCAGCATGATAGGCCCGGGGGTTGAACTGGCCCTGTGTCTGCCTAAGCAGATGCTTTAATCTGCTGAGCTATTTGGCTGGCCCAGTAGTATAATTTTGTTTTCTTTTTGAGGCAGGGTCTCAATGTATACCTCAGGCTGGCCTTGAGCTTACTTTGTAGCCCAGAATCTTCTCAAACAAAACAATTCTTCTGCCTCAGCTTCCAAAGTGCTGGGATTATAAGCATATACCCCTACACCCAGTGTTACTTCTTAACTATCT
Source organism: Octodon degus (assembly GCF_000260255.1). Lineage (NCBI taxonomy): Eukaryota > Metazoa > Chordata > Mammalia > Rodentia > Octodontidae > Octodon > Octodon degus. Next base: position 1,861,735 of record NW_004524835.1, on the reverse strand, counting down.
TAGCTATCATATATTTTCCCTTTCCTTCTTTTCTTCATTCCCTCATCCTAGGTGCTCTTTCGTTCTAAAGTTTCTTCCCATTTTATAATATCTGTTGTGCATTATGAATCTCTCTTACTCTTTCAACTTATCACACTAAGCAGTATAATGTTCACACATGTATGTCTGGCTTAATTCACTCTTGAGTATGGTCTCTAGTTGCAACCATTTACCTATAAAAGTCTCCTGTTTATCCTTCTTTATGGCTAGATACTACACCACTGCTTAAAAAGACTATGTTGTTTTTGTCCATGCCTTGGTTGATAGGCATTTGGGTTGTTTTCAAAGTCTAACTATTGCAAATTTTGCTGTTATAAACATGGGTGCAAATATATCACTGTTGTATGATATTTTTAATTCTTCTTTGAAGATACCCAGAAGGAGAGGGCAGGCTTGATAACTCAGAGGGCTAAAGCATCTGCTTAGGCAGAGCACAGCAGCCAGGATTTGATCCCCTGGTATGTCATGCCAGCCCCGCCCCCAGGGCTCACTGAAATGGTGATTGATACTGGCCATGGTGGTGAGCGCCTATAATCCCAGCACTTAGGAGGCTGTAAACAGGAGGATCACTGTAAGTCTAATCTACACAGGAAGACCCTGTAGGCCTTGTCCTAAATACAGAAAAAAAAGAAGATACCCAGTACGTATGTTCTTTGACCCAGATACCTATTCAACTGGGTCAGACTGAACCTTCAATCCTAGTTTTTTGAGGATACTTCACACTGATTTCCACGCCAATCTACACTCACACCAACATTGGAGCAGGGGTCCTCTTTCCTCATAGTCTCTTCACCATTTGATATTGGTTGAATTTGTTTAATGATAGCCATTGTTCTCGGGTGAGATGGAATCTCATTGTTGTCTTAATCTGTATCTCTTAAATGACCAGTGATACTAAACATTTTTTCATGTATTTATTTGCTGTTTGTATTTCTTCATCTCAGGTGCCCATTTTTGGATTGGGTCTTTACATTTGGGAGGTCTCTTTTTTTTGCTCTTTATATGTTCTCAGTAATAATCCTTTGTTGAAAAATGACCAACAAACATTTTTCTCACATTGTTGGTTGTCTCTCCACTCTGTTGGTGGTTTTTCTTGCTGCACAATAGCTTTTTAATGAGATGGGATCACAGTTGTTGATTCTTTATGTTTCTGTTCAAATGAGGTTTTACTCATAAAGTCTTTACCAACACCAGTATCTTCAAGAATTTTACCTTTTCTAGCTTTCAACAGGCTTAATGTTTCTTTTTTATTATGAAGATATTGGATCCATTTAAAATTTACTCTACTGCATGATGCATAATATGGGTTCAATTTTAATCTTTGTCATCTACAGAGCCAGTTTTTCCATCACCATGTACTAAAGATTATCTTTCTTCCAGTGAATGTGTTTCACAGCTTTTTCAGTGAGAAGGTGGCTGAGTATGTCTAACATTGGTCTCCTAATCTATTCCATTGATCTTTGGTTCTCTTTTTGGTCAGTACCATGCTGTTTATATCATAATGGCATTATAGTATAATTTCAAGTCAGGGATTGTCATTCCCCCACCTAGCCTTTGTTGCCCAGAATTGCCTTTGCTATTCTAGGTCTCTTCTGGTTGTAAATAAATTTTAGTATTGTTTTTCTCTAATTCTAAGAGACATTTTATTGGAACTTTGATTGAAATTACATTAAATCTGTATAACAATTTTCGAAATATGACCATTTTCACTATATTCATTCTTCCTACACAAGATCAAGGAGTATCTTTCCATTTTCTGATGTCCTCTTCAATCTCCTTTTTCAGAGTACTATATTTTTCATTGCAGAGGTGTTTTACGTCTTTCATTAGATTTATTTTTAGACATTTTATTTTTTGATGCTGTTATGAAATGTATTGTTTCCCTACTTTCTTTCTCTGTGAGTTTGTTACTCATGTGCAAGAAGGCTATTGCTTTAAGAGTGTTAACTTTGTATCCATCCATGCTCCTGAATTTGCTTATTAAATCTAGCAGTTTTTTAGTGGAGTTTTGGGGATCTTTTATGTATAGTATCATGTCACAGACAAGGGATGAAAAATAAACTTCTTTTCCTATAGTTATTCATTTTATTTCTTTCTCTTGTCTAATCACTGTGGCTAAAGTTTCCTGGACTATGTTGAGTAGGAGTGGAGACAGTAGATATCCTTCTCTTGTTCCTGATTTTACAGGTAAAGCTTTCAGGTTTTTTCCATTTAGTATGATGTTGGCTGTTGGTGTGTCATAGACAGCTTTTATCAGATTAATGTAAAAACTATGACAATTTTCTGTAAGATTTTTGTCACGAATGCTTGCTAGGATTTGTAGTAACCTTTTTTCTACATCTACTGAGGTGGTCATATGTTTTGACCATTACTCTGTTGATGTGGTGTATTACATTTTTTGATTTACTGATGTTGAACCATCCCTGAATCCCTGAGATCAATCTCACTTGATCATGGTGTATAAACTTCTTGATGATTTGCTGCATTCTTTGCCAGTATCTTATGGAAGATTTTTGCATCTATGATCATTAAGGAGTTTGGCATATATTTCTCTTTCTTAGTTGGGTCCTTGTCTGATTTTAATATCAGGGTAATGCTTACTTTCAGGAATGATTTTGAGAGTATTGCTTCTCTTGCAATTTCTTTGAAGAATTTCAGAAGTAGTGATGTTATTCCTTATCTAAATTTCTTGAAGAATTCAATAGTCAGTCCATAATAGCCTGGGGTATTCTATGTTATAGGTCTGTAATTACATCTTTGATTTGATTGATAACAGTTTAAGATTTTTATCTCTTCTTGATTCAGCTTTGATAATTCATATGTATCTAAGAATCTGTCCATTACCTCTGTATTTTCCATTATATTAGAATATAAACTTTCAAAGAGGGTATAGCTGATCTTTTGGATTTCTGCAATATGATTGAGATTTCACCCTTTCATTCCCAATAACATGGATTTCAGTCTTTTTTCTGTTTTATTGATAAGATTGAATAAGTGATTGTTGATTTTTTTAATAGGTCAAAGAACCAACTCTCTCACTCATTGAATCTTTGTATTGACTTCTTTTACATTTTATTCATTTTAATGAGGAAAGAGATAAAATAGCAATGAAAAACTTTCAAAACATGTCAGTAGGACAGTTACAATAATTAATACATGGCATATGGTTGTCTTCATAGTAGTTATTCAGAGGACAAGATGTAGACATGAAATCTTGTCTAAACAATATTAGTACAAACCTTTGTTCTCATTAAACTAAGAGAAAGTAGCTGTATATCTAATCCTATTATATATATATTAGTTTACAGTGCATTAATTTCTGCTTTGAACTTTATATTTTCATCCATTGTACGCTATTCACTTAGCCTCCTCTTTCCAGAAGTTTGTGGTTCACCATTAAGTTCTTTATTTATTTATTTTACAACATTTTAAATAGAGAATAAAAAATAGTGAAAAAAAAAACAATATAGGCAGGCATGGTGGTACAGGCCTGTAATTCTAGCATCAAGAGGCTGAGGCAAAAGGATCCTTGTGAGTTTGAGGCAAGCCTTGTCTACAAAGTGAGGAGAAGGCCAGCTTGAACTGCATAGCAAGACCCTCACTCAAAAGGACAAATAAAGAAACAATACAGGATTTCATTAAACAAAATGATAGGAATTCAATTATTTTTTAATGTTTTATTTATTTATATTTGTGTGTGTGTGTTTGTGTGTGTGTGTGTGTGTGTG
>NW_004524835.1:1857322-1857868 GCF_000260255.1 Octodon degus | reverse complement strand
GACTAATAGGCATCAATGAGAAAGAAGGAGTCAATACAAATGACATTAAAAAATATGGGCAGAAGTAATAGCAGTAAACTTCCCGAATATGAGGAAACAATCTGACATTCAGGTAACCAAAGATTACAGAAAGCCAAGTAACCGCAACCCAATGAAAAACACACCAAGACATATAATAGTCAAGATCCCAGTAATTCAGTACTAGAATAATATACTGAAAGTCGCTAGAGAAAACAAGCAGATCACATTCAAAGGAAAACCCATCAGAATTATGGCTGACTTCTCTTCACAAACGATGAAGGCAAGAAGAGTATGGAGCAGGGTACTTGAAGTCCTCTAAGAAAACAAATTCCAGCCCAGACTACTATACACTGCAAAACTCTCTTTCAAGTTTAATGGAGAATTGAAATACTTTCATGACAAAGAACAGATAAAGAATTTCATGATGACTAAGCCAACTCTACACAGGCTACTGAAAGATGTTCTAGAGAGGGATCAAAATAATCAGAACTCCACGAATGAGATCAGAAGCAAACAACTAAATAG
>NW_004524835.1:1846758-1855780 GCF_000260255.1 Octodon degus | reverse complement strand
TGGTGCTGGAGGATTGAACCGTGGTCCCTGTGCTTTGCTAAGCTTGTTCTAAGTAGGTGCTTTAGACCACTGAGCCATCTCACCAGCCCCAGGAATTCAATTATGGTTGCTATGTTGCATAGCGTTGTCTTCAAATTGGTTGTGGACAATACCAAACATAAGCATGCAAAATTTGTCAAAAATATATAAAAAGAAAAGAAAAAAAAATTAAGCCTTAACAATATACCAGCAGAAATCAGCAGCACAATTATCCAAGCTATCTTATATCTATACATATTTTTCTTTTTCCTTCTTTCTTTCTTTTCTCCTTTCTCTCATCCCAGTTGTTCCTTCAGTTTTGGGATTTTCTTTTTCTTTCACAGTATCTATATGGTACTTTTCATATTTTACTGACATTCAGGTTCTTACACTACGAAGACAATACGATGTTTACACATGTGGGTATGATTTATTTCACTTATAATTATGGCTTCTAGTTGCATTCATTTACCTTTAAAAGGCTCAATTGTGTCTTATTTTATTTACTCAGTTTCCTGATTTGTGTATTCACCGATATAAATCCCCCTCTTAGAACTGCTTTATTCTCATAAGTTCTGGTATTTTGTATTGTCATTATTGTTTAATTGTAGGAAATGTTTAATTTCTTCTTTAATGTGATCTATGACCAAATTAGTTATTCAGGAAGGTACTGTTCAATTTCCATGTGCTTACATAGTTCTTGTGCTTTCTTTTGTTATGTATTTAGTACAGGATGTACAGGGTCTCACTACACAGATAAGACTCATAGTGATCCTCTTGTTTTCAGTCTGCCATGTGCTAGGATTAGAGGTGCATGCCACCATGGCCAGTCTCAATCACTGTCTCAATGCACCCTAGGGGCAGGGCTGGCATGGCATGTGGGGATCAAACCCCGGTTATGGGCCTGCCTAAGCAGGTGCTTTAGTCCACTAAGCTATCTGGCTGGCCCTTCTTGTGCTTTCTTTTGCCATATAGTTCCAATTTTTTTTTCCACTATGGCCTGATAATATGCATGAAATAATTTCAATTCTTTTCCATTTATTTAAGCATGTTCTATGAGCTAGCATTTGGCTTATTTTGGAGAATATCTCATGTGAAGCTGAAAAGAATGTTCATTCTGATGATGTGGGGTGGAACACTGTAGATATCTGCTAAGTTCATTTTTTTCAAAGGTTTGGATCAGTTCTAAAATTTCAGTATTGATAGTTTGTCTAGTTGAGCTATCTTTTTAGATAGTAGGGTATTGAGATCCTTCAATACAATTATATTAGTGTTTATTTGGGTTTTTATGGTCATTAATAGTTTTTTTTTGTACCAGGGATTAAACTCAGGACCTTGAACTTTCCAGTCAAGCACTTATTCTTCTGAGCTATTTCCTTAGACCTCTTTATGTATTTCCTTGCACTGTTATTTGTTGTACATATATTCGTGATTGATATCTCTTCTTGGATTATTCCTTTTACAAGGATGTAGTGACATTCTTTCTCTTTCTTAATCAGTCTTGGCTTGAAATTCCCTTTGTCTGGAAATAGGATAGCTACTCTGGATATTTTGCAGGTTACTGTCACATGAAATATTATAATTTTATGAAATCTTTCTTTTCATGATCACTACCTGCAAATCTGTTGTTTATATCTGGATGCTGTCCTCATATTGGCTTCATCTGTTGCAGACATGTTCAGTGGAATTTCGGTTCTCCCAAACATCTGTTTGAATCTGCTTTATGGATTCAATTCCTCTCCCTGAGCAAGACTTCCCTAATTTTTTTAAGCTCCTCTTTTTTTTCTCTGTATCTGCTCTAGGGTGACTAATCATGCTTGCCATTGTGAGCACCATCTCTGCAATTATCTGAGATATTATTTCTGATTTGATTTTTTTCTTAAGCCTCACTCAGTTGCTTTGTTGTTACCCCTTCAGAGAGTCCAGGTTGATGGCTTTTAGATTGTCCCATCTCATTGCCCCCTATTTTGCTTTTGGTGAACTGGATGTATTAGGTTGCATCTTGTTTAATGTCTTCTCAGTTACTTCTCTTGTTTTAGTGTAATTTCTGGGTGAGGTCTGTAAATTGTGTACAGATAATTATTTTAGTGCTACGGTTTAGAACCCTTAATGTATCTTCCAAATGTAGCTGGCATTTGAAGTTTGTGTCTATTTCAAGATCTCAACTCTTCAATTTTTTGGAGATGAGAAGTTTCTGTTTGTTTGAATCATCCCATTTCAACAGTGGCACTGTGGCACAGTATTTTCTGTGACCCTTATTCAATCTCAGTCTTGAAATAACAGGAAAAATAGCTACTTAGAAAAATTAAATCATTTGTGCCTATAGTCATACCATCAGCAATCACAACAAAATCAAAGACAGCATAGAATTTTGGAAACTGCACTAACCATTAATTTTCTACTTTGAACCTATGAATAAATTTGTCATTATATAAGAAAATCTAAAATATATCAGAAAATCATATGCAGTATATAAGTCCTTAATACGTCAATTTTGCCCTCAGGGATTAAAATTTAAAATTGGTGAGAGAGAATATAGACAAGTAGAAGAAAAGGAATATATTATAAATAAGGTTGGAGGACAAAGGGAAATCATGCTAACTTTGGGAAACTGATGCAAAAGACTGGAGGGAAAGAAAGAAGGAAGCAATAAAAAGGATGGACAGAACCACAACCACAAAGAAACTAAAGAGCACATTCACACTCATATGAAAACAAAGTCAAACAATGAAAGAAAAAATAGTCAAAACTACCATCAAAACAAAAAATGAGACAGAGAAAAATAGTGGTCCACTTTCAGCTTTGCCTCTGCTGTCACCAGTAGAAGACACGAGTAAAGGAACTATATTTCAGTGAAGCAATGCTAGATGTTCTGAAGATATATGATTGTCATAGTTTGGGGGTTTTGCAAGGGGAACAATAAAGTGCAGGTCATATTTTATAAGATTATTTTATAATCATTCAAAGGATCATATACAAAGAGGGCAGGAAATCTGTTCACACACTAAAGACCAAAGTATGCAGCTGAAGACCTGGATCCAAATGTCCTGCATGAGCTCACCTGAAAACCTAGAGCCCACAATGCTTTTCATAAGTCCAACTGGAGGCTTCAAGCCCACAACAATGTCTCATACAGGCCTGCTTCATAGATCTGCATGGGGATGACCCAAAAGTCAGTGCTTGCAGCTAGAAAGTCTGTGCCAGTGGGATGAAAGATCTGTGCTAGCTGCATGAGGGATCTGAACTGCATCTAGGAAGCTATGCTCAAGGTAAGAATCAGAGCACCCCTAAGAGTACCACAGCCATCCTCAGCAACAGTGAGATCCCAAGCTTCTCCTCCTGCAATGAGGAAATCTGTGTTCCTATAAGGAAAGCCAATATGCTAAGCTGTTCCAGAAGGCTGAGCAGTGCACCATCTTCCTATCTGGAGCCAGGAAGCAACACTCGAGATGAAGACCAGAGCTCCCCCAAAATGAACCATAGCCATTCTCAGCAACAACAAGGTTCCAATATTCTCCTCTGAGAACAGCCAACTTCATCAGGAAAGGCAGAATGACAAGGTCTCCCAGCAGAAAAGCCCAAGAGAACCAGCAGCTTCCAACAGCCCCCTAACAGCTTCTCCAAACAGCTTCCCTAATAGCCTCTGAACATCTTCTCCAGTTCTGCCTCTTATGCTGCTGACAATGATCCTTGAGTGGGCCTTCCACTCCCAGAAACACACTAGCTCGATTTAGCTGGGTGTAGCAAGTTGACCACCAGTTAACGGTCGACTACAATGATCTAGGACTGAGAAAATTTAGTAAAGGTGAACATTCTAAGTGCAGGATAACCACTATGTATACCATAGCGGTGCTCCACATGAATGTGATGATTAGGTCTTGCAAGCATCTGGATTCTTGCTGCTAAGATGGTAGTTAATATTCTTAAAATTTAAAGTAGAAAAGTACATCCAGAGTTCAGCAAATTTTTTTGAGATAACAGAATTCAGATGTATTCTGAATTTCAAAGTACAGATATCTTTGTTTAATAAAACAGTGTACTTCATCATTACATTGTCTCTAGAGAGGTAAAAGTGACTTGACACAACGTTTTCTTATGCCAAAATTTTTTAAACACAAACCAATCTTGGTTGTTTATTTTTTAAAATCTTTATAAGACTAAGTGATAGCCTGGAAGGCATTTTGGATCAATCATTCTAGTTCTCTCTCAACATTAAATATATCAAGCTGTTTTTCATCAAGAATTATTTCCCAATTTCTGTCCATTCTTTAGTGTTTGTTTCGTGGGGAAAGAATAAAAGCAGTGAATAGGAAAATGAAAGTAGCTAGGAATAATTCCATATGAACTCATACCCAAAACAACACCATTTGTCTTTGACTAAAATAAATGTGTCGGCCCATTTGCCCACTCCTACCATCTCTGTGTGAAAGTGCACCAACTCAATTTTCATTTTCTTTTCTTCTCAAAATGCCCAGAGGGACCCTGTATTTTGTTTAATAATCTTCAGAATGATTCTTTAGAAATCTGAAACTATTATAGTTAGAAGAAATATGAATTTAATTGTGTATTACTATCAGATGATAATACAATAATCATGGTAGCAGCTGGGCTGTATTTTCCTTCTTTTTTTTTTTCTTCTTTGTTAATTTTACCAGAAACATCATATCCTAAGGTTTAACTCGGAAGCAAATCTCTTGTAGGTGACAAACTTTGCTTGATGTGATATGTAATATAATTTCAGACAGATTTTTGACTATTCTTAAGAAAGGCCCTAGAGAGGGAAGCAATCTAATATTTAGATCTCCTCCACTGCATTACTTTTATTTCATCTTTGCATATGTATGTTGATAGTTTTATTGGATATAAAGCAATCATATCTCTTAAATATTATACTTCTGAAATTCAGTGGCATTTTTTCCGTTTTTTTGTCAAATTTCTGCTAACAAATAATGTTATTGGGAAAAACTAACAAATGGGTACTCACCCTTCCACAATTCACACACACACACACACACACACACACACGTATGCACGCATGCACACACACACACACACGTGAGAACATAGAGTCAGTACTGATTTTAATATCGCACAAGTGTTTAAGATGTGTGTGTAAAGGGTAAAGTGGGAGGAAGATGCAAGTAAGTACAGATATTGTATACACTTTACTGGGGAAACTGGAAAGCACTTCAACTATTGTCTACATAATCTGCTTCACAATCACTTTTGTTATTGCCTCAGCTGAAAGATTCACAGTTTGCATAATAAATGTTTTTTGTTCCAAGTATTCAACTTCTCATACCTATTCCCTGTATTTCTAATAAGGTTTGTACAGTATTTGGCTACCACTATGGATGAAAATTTGGAGTACCAGATAGACTGAAACAAAATATAAAACAATGTGTGAGAAAATTTCCAACAGAATATGATACATGATGGAATATTCTTAATTTCTTTTTTTTTGTGGTACATTGTGGAAAAATGTCACTATCTGGAAAATTGTTGTACATACTTTTCTAGGAATTTTCAATCCAAGTAGTAAGCCTTCCTTAAGTTCCCATTAGGAGAGAAAGAGAAAGGACTCTTTTTTTTTTTTTTTTTTTTTTTTTGGCGGAACCGAGGATTGAACTCAGGCCCTTGCACTTCCCATGCAAGTGCTTATTCTACTGAACCATCTTCTTGGCCTGAGAACTGACTTTAAAAGTTAAATTTTATACTCTGATTGTATATCACAGAACTTACAAATTAATTGCATGATTTCTCTGTGCTGCTACTATAACCAATTGCATCCCCATTTTGCCTACCTTCACTTCTAGAGAGCTCTTTAAACCTAATTTATCTCCCCTTCAAATTAATCTCTGTGATAGGAGAGAGCCTCTGCAATATTAATATTAGAATATTTTATAAAATAGAATAAATTATTATGAATGAAATAATTGGAAACTTACATGCCAATGTAAAAGCTTTTTATAAATTTTAATAATGCTTAAGACTCCCTTACAGTATACAAAATATCTTAGTGAATCATATAAGACTCTTAGGAAATAACCCTGTCAAATAGAACTAGGACATTATGATAAGATTTAAGAACTTTTAAATTTGTATCATGCAACCTTTGCATTTAGGGAAATTGTATGTTTTTCTATTTTTGTACAATGCTGCTAAAGTATTCTTTTGAGGTCAAGGCTTTGAAGTGGTTCTTCATGTGATAGATATGATACTTGAATTGTACACAATAAGATATGCTTATGATGTTGTTGGCCCTTGATTTTAACTCCCTAGCTACATATTTAAAAATCTATAGAGATGTATACATAAAAGTGAAAGTACTAATCTTCCAATAGTAATGCATAGTGATATAAATGTTAATGTTCCACTTACTTGCAAACATATTCTTTGTAGGAATGCAAGCCAAAAATGTGGAGAAGCATAATAATACAGAAGGGAAATGCTCTTCTGATCCAGGAAGTTCAAGAAGAAGATGGAGGAAATTACACCTGTGAACTTAAGTATGAAGGGAAGATTGTAAGACGAACAACTGAACTGAAAGTTACAGGTAGGTACTGGTTTTAAAAATTATGTCATATAAAATTTTAGTATAATGTGTGTTGGGAAGAAAGAATATTATTTAGAAAGCCAACTTGCTATGAACTTAGAATTGGCTAAAAATCAAGTGTTTGAAAGGCTTTTTTATAAGTTGTACTACATAAATCTATATGATGAATATGAATGATTAATTTATAACTTGGACCTGGTCAACATCCCCAAATTGCCTCTATGTGAGGCCTGGCAAACAGACAAAATAAAAAACAAATGATATAAGACAAATTTATTAATACAGGATTGGGGGTTAAAAGGTTAATGCTGCAGGATGGGCAGAGCCCTAGACACTGCAGTCTAGCCATTACTTATTGAGTGTATATAATCATAGGAGGGATTAGCAGAGGAATCAGAGGTCAAGGATGAAGATGCTCTTATACCAGGGCAAGAAGGAGCTTGCCCTGCATTTTTTTCATGTTCATGGAATTAGTTTTAGTCTTAGTGGCTAGGAGAAAATGGCCCATCCCTAAAGCGATCATATGAAATCTCAAAAAAGTGATGCTGATAATCCCAAGCCTCCATTTTATCCCTTAGAGACATACACCAAATTATTCATTGTGAATTTGTGGTCTCCAACATATTTAGAGATCAGGTACCTATTTGCTCCCTCTGTATTCTCTGTCTGAAAGTTAATTCACTCTTCAATCTATCATGGATTGTTAGAAAGAATTTCAGAAACGATATAATGGAAACACCCTCGAATACTGATTTAACCCACATGTAGAGACTTCATGTAAGTAAAGAGTCCCTTCACAATGAGGTTATATTGAAATATTGGAATGAAATCATTTTGGATTTAATCCCAAATACCACTTATACAAAATTCTCAATGAATAATGGCATTGTCAGCTACTAATGACTCTTACATAGAATAACTCCAATAGTACAAACATGTGTGCTTTAAATCTGAATTATAAGCAAAATATAAACTAGTAACTCTTAGAGTGCAACAGATAAACCCAGGATAGTTTAGTCTAGTAGAGTAATTTAGGAAATATTTTTCAGAGCACAGAGTGAAATCTAATATCATAAAGATCGCTCTCTACAATAAATGTGATGAAGTATAAGAAACTGTATGGCAAAATTCTACTTACTGTAGCTGTTAAGAAAATCTTGGCTAAATGACTATTAATGGTATCCTTTACCTGAAATATTTTGGACCAGAAGTGTTTAAAATTTTTGGCATTTTCAGAATTTGGGATATATATATATATATGAAGTTGCAGTCATGTAGAAAAAATAAATGCAGTGATTTTGTGTACCAAATGATTACTATAGTTAATAAAGTTTATTGTACCCTTAAAATTGCTGAAAATATAAATTTCAGATATGTTTACCACAAAAAATAAAAGATAACTGTCTGAGAGTACATATATGTTAATTTCCTTGACAGAAGTCATGACTTCACAATGTATATATAAGTTGTGATTAAATATGGTGAACACTGAAGTTTTAAAAATGTATTACAGTAAAAGACACATTGACACTCATCCTTCTCAAAGTTGTCCCCTTCACTTTGAACACAATTATATCATCTTTTTGCCACTTTCTGAAGCAGTTCTAGAAGTCCAATTTTGTGAGTCTTTAGTTATGCTATCATGGCTGCCTGTATGTGCTGAATTCATTTAAAATATTTATTTTTCATATCATGAAGTTGTACAACATCAGATTTAGTGAATAAATATGAGAATACACCATAATGTTTTAATAAACCTAGCTTTCCATTGGATGACATATAGCAAAAGCATTAGCAGTATTTTAGATCAGAACTTTAAAGATACTTATATAAAAGGATTTCAAGAACTTGTTCAGAAAGGGGCAAGAATGATGAAAAAGGTATGTTTAAAGCAGTGAGGAGGGTTTTTTGAGGCAATTTATCAAAAATGTTACTGTAATAATTTTTTACTGTAATATTTTTGAATTCACCATATATTTTGATTAGCCCTTATATATCAAAATATCATGCTGTATATCTCATTATAAATGTTTAAAAATATGTGTCTGTATGTATATGTGTATGAGTGTTTATATGTATGCACATACATATTTACATTGTAGATTTTAAACTGAGCTATGACAAATTTTGAAATCATACAGATAATTGCAATATTAATTCCATTTATTTACTTATGACTAATTTATATCACCTGTTTTATCGTATAATGTTGGCATTAGCAAGTTGGTTAATTATAATGTACCTTTGTTAAAATTAGGGTAGCATTTTTCTATATTAGTTTATGGCTGGCTGAAATACTTGGAGTAATGTTAGTGAAATAATAATGAAACTTGCTGAGTTCAGTGCAATAACCCAAACGTTTAGTTAAATGTCTGATTGCCTTTTTCATTTATTTATTTTTTTGCTTTTTCCAAATTTATTTATTTATTTATTTATTTATTTATTTAT
>NW_004524835.1:1821203-1846138 GCF_000260255.1 Octodon degus | reverse complement strand
GTGTAGAGGTTAGAATATTTGTGTGTCTTTGAGGCAGGAGCAGAGTGTGGCATATGGACTGGGGAAGTGGGAGTAACCTGCTAATTGCAAAGCCTTAAAACAGTGATGGCCAACCTTTTAGAGACTAAGTGCCCAAACTGCAAACCAAACATGAAGTGTCAGCACTGCAATTAAACTGTAATATTGAGCTTATAGTTTAGAAAAACAGCTCATCTATTAACATTGTGTGTCTTAAAAACATAGTAGAGCTTTCAGTGATACAAATAGCTTTTTATGAAAAGGTTCAAGTTTGCATTTGGTGTGCAAACTGACACTCAACTGCTTCTGGGGGTCTGTGCTGGGACAACTTGGCTCCTGTGTCCAGAGAGAGGGCGGTATGCCTGCTGTAGCACATGTGCCATAAGTTCACCACCACTGAACTAGAATATATGCACAGAACAGTTCTCAAAGTCTTGCATGTGGAACCAGTTAAAGAATGCTATCTTCAATTCTTCTCATAAAAACTCAAACAGGTGTTCAATAGGACAGCCTAAACATAATGTCTGCCTAAGTAGGAAATGAAAAAGGAAGTTATCATTGAGCTGTACGCTACTGTGCTATTTCACCACTGTACTTTCATAATACAGTCTGTGCTTTTTTCCTACTTTGACTTGACTCAAACTCACTCTGAGTGGCACGTTTGTTTTCTGAATTTAGTAAGCTTCTCTTAGTTCAATAAGAAGAAAGGTTTGTGCTAATATTGTTTAGACAAGATACCATGTCTGCATCTTGTCCTCTGAATAACCACTATGAAGACAACAATATGCAATGTATTAATTATTGTAACTGTTCTACTTACCTGTTTTGAAACTGTTTCATTGCTATTTTATCCTTTTTTTCTCATTAAATGAATAAAAATTTAAAAACATTTCCTTCCTTTTGTGCTTAGCTTGACCGATACTTCGTTTAGGACATAACTTAGAAACCACCTCCAGAAGGAGACTTTAGCAGCACAAAGCACAGAAACATTTTGGGACTGGAAATTTGTGTCATCTTTGAATCTATAATGTGTTCAGTTTTCATTCATCACAGGAGAAAATTAATGGCATGCCAATAGTAAAAGGGTAATGACTCATTTTATAGGTGAAAGGATGGCTGACTTTACAGGAGAAAGGAAAGCCTTGAATAATTTTTCTAAGGAGAATGATCTAAAATATTTTTTTTCTAAAAACATTCTTTGAAATTTTGGAACCTGCTTCTCTAATTAAGGTGTTTTCTACCTTTTGCATTTCTAACTAAACTAATTTATGAATTTAAAGCATCTTTGAGGGATTTGGGATGTGATAGGACTAGAAGAAAATAGGCATAAACAAGCCTAGAGAGTACAGATATACATGAATTATGTAACTTTTATTATATCCTTAAGTTTCAGTCTTTATTATTTATTTTTGAAATTTTTGTTATTACATATTTTCAGTACATAGTGATGAAATTCATCATGGGAAGTTGGCACATTAATTCGTTTTGCTTCCCTTCCACCTCCCAACCCTCCCTTTCTCTTCATCTCTTTGTCCCTGTTATGTTTGAAATATATTTATCCTTCTAATTGTATGGTATATTGTTACCAGATTTTAGGGCTGGATTCTACTGCTGGGGGTGGTTTCTAGGTTCCTCCTGTCATGAGGGAAGAATTGATAGAGACAAGTACAAATGGTAGCAAAATTTTTTAAAAGGTAGGAAACAATACAGGCTGCACAGGCCCTGTGGAATGAGTTTAAACGAAGTAAAAGTAGGAAAATAAGTCATTGTATTTTGCGAGGATGGGCCATGCACGTGAGAGAGAACATAGTGGCAAACACCTGATGTAGACCATCCTTTTTGTATCATCACTCCACAGGCTACCAGGTCTAAGCTAGCCTATCAAAAATGTGCTTGAGTTCTCACAAGCAGTCCACATGTAAGAATTTGGGAGCCATTATGCACATATGTCCTGTGATTTTTCAAATAATAGACCAGACCTACTTGTCCAGTCAGCTTTTCCTCAGCCCAATCTCCTGTCTCATTTTCCCGAGAGAACCATATGACCACGGTGTTTTATGGAATGTTGAAGGAGGGGAGGTCATTAAAACCTTCTTCCAGCTGGAAGGGACTATGTACCCTAACTATTGGGGATTATGTGCTTATCAACTATACTGGAGTTTTGTGGCTCATTGGCTGGGTTGAAAAAATTGTCAGATGGCAGTTAGAAAAAAAACTATTGAGCTATCTGTTTGATTGCATAACGAAAATAACTATTATTATTTTGAAGAATGTAGAACCTAAATACAAAGAAATCAGGTTTTCATATGTGAAGTTTGGCAAAGAGATAGGTTAGAC
Organism: Octodon degus; assembly: GCF_000260255.1. Lineage (NCBI taxonomy): Eukaryota > Metazoa > Chordata > Mammalia > Rodentia > Octodontidae > Octodon > Octodon degus. The sequence goes on along the minus strand of NW_004524835.1, from coordinate 1,843,783 downwards.
AAATTATCAATAGTGTGAGAGCTAGATTCTTAACAAAATTTTACACAAAAGTATTCTAATTAAAAACAGAAGCCTTAGCACAAGTGGCCATTTAAACTGTGTTGAATTAGGCTTATCAGTAACTCTTTATCTGTACCCTGAGCAATACCGGAGTCTTGTTTTCCAAATAGGTGTCTTTATGCTTCCAGAAGTTCTCAAAAATAGTTTCCTTCTTACTGCTATGAAAATGGCCATTTTCTAAGTAGGATTTTTATGTTTTGTCACTATGTCACTTGCAGAAAGGCCAGAATGGTTTCTCAGTAACTTGGAATAAGGATATTGTTTTGAGGGGTTGTATAATTATCTGTTTTGCCTCCCTATCAGCATTTTTATTTCCCAAGGAGACTTTAGATATGTTCTTTTGTGATCTCTTGCATTGAATAAAAGTGAACTCAAAGAGTTACAGAACTCTTGCTTATGTTTCAAGATGATTGCTTATTATTCAGTAAGCTCCTTCTTTGCAAATTGCTACATGGACATATAGCACTGGAAAGTCACAGTTGGAGCTTTTTACATTTTCCTCATATCAATGTCCAAGTAAGATATATAAGCTCTGCTTTTTGAGTAGAAATTCCTGTAGGAAGTTTTCCTCAGTGATCTTCTGTGAATTGGTTCCTATGTAAACTGCTTTTTTGATATCCTTCTTGGACCAAGCTACTTCTCTCAGTGAGCCACTCTTCTTCAGGGTCTGTGAGGGACAGGGCACTGATGTCCTGTCTGGCTTCCTAGGTCTGGGATACCACTTATTTGTAACAGTCACTAATTTCTGGGCTTATAGGCATCAGGGAGGCAGGATTAAAGTAGTGCAAACTTTTATAATATCAGGGCTATCTAACAACATAGCCTGATACTTTGTAAGCCAATACTCTACTAACCACAAATAATTGTTTCTCTCAAAAAAATACTCTGACCTCATAGAGAAAGAAGACTTCTAGTTTCTTCCCTGAAGTTAGTTTTTCAGCTTCCTCTGGTAGTATAGCTATGACTGCTATTGCTCTCAGGCACACTGGCTGTCTAACAGCAACTCTATCTAACTTTTTGAAAAGTATGCTACTGGGCAGAGTTCTTATCCTAGCCTTTGGGTCAAGAAACCCAAATATTCCTCTATTTTTTGATATGTAGATGAAGAAGGGTTACTTTAAATCAGATATTTCATTATTGTATATTATAGAGCAGGATCCACCTATTGGCTAATTACATCAAGGATATGTGGTATAGTTCCAACAGGTAAAATCTATTTTGAACTCTGATGGAATTTGAGAATTACTCCCACATTTTGCTAATAAATATTTTATCTGCAAGGAAGTAGGACATTGTGGTCTAACTAAAAACTGAAGTTTAAACAGTTGTCCTTCAAAGTGACATGTCAAATCAATAGTAAAGAATCTCTGACAAGATCTTCACTTAACTACAACTATGACTATAGATTTATAGGAAGGATTTGTAGAGAAGAAAGTTAAAACTGAAACAGTAATTGAATTGGCTTGTCTATGGCATCTAGAAATACCCAGAAATGCCTTTGTACTAAGAGTTTAAGCCACTTCATAGCTTCACTTAAATATTTTTTTCTTAATTTTAGAAACAAAATCAACCAAACAACCAAAGTTAAAGGGCGAAAGGTTTATTTAGCTCACTGTTTGTAGAGATTTCAGTCCATAACTGGCTGGCTCCACCAAAGGCTGACACATGACAGACCAGCAATAGTTCATGGCAGTGGAAGAAAGCAAAAACAGAAAAAAAGCATTTAGTCTATGTGCAAGAGTTAACAAAATCCTAAAAGACTCAGTATTGCTGAAAATCCCAAGTCCAAACTAACCCCTCAGATTTAAGGCAAAACATTAGCTATAAGGATTTCCACAAATGAAAGGAAAGCTAAACACTTCCAATAGTCAATGGCACAAGATAGACATTTCCATTACAAACGTACAAATAGGGGAATTTCAAGGAATGGGTCCAAATCAAATCTGAAATCTAGCAGGGCAAACATCAAGTTACATAGTTGCATGTCCAACATCTGCAGCAATGAGAGACAAGATATGAGCTCCAAAGACCTTTTGTGGTTCCTCCCCTACAGCATTTCCCATGTTTATACCTCCCATGGCTTCTCTCTTGGGCCCCCTCTGCTACCTCATTGCTATTTTCCTCACATGATCTATATTCCTGGTTTCTCTAAATTCCTGGTGTCTTTACTGTACTTTCATCTTCATACAGCTTTATATGCTGCCCCCACATGAACATAGTGCCTGGCCTCCCAGGCCTTCTTCTGAAGTCTTAGAAGAAGCCTTCCTAACACCACAACTATTGTGCTTTACACGTACATAAAACCAGTGTGAAATAGATGATGCCAAAGTCTACTGTCAGTTGCAGCAGTAGCTAGGATTCACTCTCTTGCCTGGAAGCTCCAAGTGCCTGGATAACTGAGCACTCTAAGTCCAATTCCGAGAAACAAATTCTCAAGTCTGTAGCCATTCTGGGACCTTGTTCTCTCTGACATTCTTCTCAGAGCTGTCTTTCCTATTAGCAGTTTTAGATGCAAATGATGTAGACCTGCTGCTTATCGAAAAGGTGCCCTTAGGCCATCTTTTCTATTTTCCTGTTTCTTGTCAGCAATCAAGATCACCTCTCTATACCATTACAGTCCACAGTTTTACTGGACCTTCCGTCCTGACCAACGCTTTAAATTATTCTTTGGCCTCTTTGTTGTTGACTCTCAAAATATATCTGACTAAAAGCCCCCCAAAATAACCTTGCTTCAACTTAATATTTGACTTCTGTAACATTCATACATTGTGTCAACTTGAGAAGTTTATAAGTTTAAGTGACTCAGCATGGAGCCATGGTCCTTACTTTGTAAACATCCTCAGCCTGTGCAAGAGGAGGGCACAGAGATGATTTCAGTGCTATGTATACCCACCCTAGGGAGTGAGTGCCTGCTTAAAAGGGAGAAAGGGACGCTTATTCTTCTCCCTTTTGTTCTTTTTGTTTTTGCTGTTCTATGCTGCTATGCCACCTTGCCTTGGACCCATCTGATTATAGCCTGAAAACCTCCACAAACTGTGAACTAAATAAACCTTTCCTTCCTTGCTGGCCAAATAGCTCAGTGGATTAAAGTGCTTGCAAGCTGGTGCAGGGGCCTGGAGTTTGATCCCTGGTCCTGCCATGCCTGCCCCTCCCCCTGGGGCACACTGAGACTGTGATTGAAACTAGGTGTGGTGGCCTGCACCTGTAATCCCAGCACTTGGGAGGCTGTAAACAAGAATCATTATGAGTCCGATCTAGTAGCGAGACCCTGAACACTCTGTAGACCCTTTCCTAAAATACAGGGGAAAAAAATGAACCTTTCCTTCCTTAATTTGGAGTGTGAAGTATTTTGTCTCAGCTATGCGAGAAAAGTAACCCAGAAAACTGCCTTGAAATTTCTTCTCCAAGTTTGGCTAGTATGCCTCCCCAGAATTTGTTTCTATTTGAATTCTTAATTATTTCCATTCCTTGTGGAATAAGATAGTTTTAGTGTGGTTTTAATTTATATTACTCTAATGGTCAGAGATGAACATTTTTTCATATATTTATTGGTCATTTGTACTTCTAAGCAATGCCTTTTTCAGTTACACTTTTTATTTGTTCTTTTATTTTGGAGTTATAGTTTATTTGTTCTGTGTCCAAAATGTAGGTGGCATTTTGTGTGTGTGTGTGTGTGTGTGTGTGTGTGTGTGTGTGTGTGTGTTCTGTAGGCTGTCCCTTCACTCTGCTGGTCATTTCCTGTGTTGCCCAGAAGTTTTAGAATTTGACACTAATGCCATGCATACCAGCCTTGTTCTACAAAACCTTAAAGAATGAAGTTGTGAACCAAGGGAGGAAGTTAGGAATGGTTTATTGGAAATGAGGTGATGAGAACATCTACTGAATTTTCAGGATTGGCCCCAACTGGGTTGCCACATGGTGATTCAGTTTAGAGTTACTAATAAGTAATCAGAGGATGTGAATTACTTAATTGTTTAGCAGATACTCTATTGGGAGTATGCCTATGAAGTTAAAAATGTGACCCACTAGAACTCATGTTCTTTAGCCTAGTTCCTTTACATGTTATGTACAGTAAACTGAAATCTTAGAGGGACTAGTTATCCAAATCTTCAGGAGGAGAGGAGATGCATTCCATGTTATAGAGGATGTTCATTATACTTTTAAATTTCTTAAAACTCAGGAGTCCAGTAGGTGGTAGCACTTCTCTTTAAGAAGCAAGGGATGCATACTATGCTCCCTGACAAATATTCTTTCCTGGTTAAATTCCTAGCTGATTGTCTATTTTAATTTTAACTTCTATTAATATCACTCCCACTCTCTCTGATCCTTCCCCTAGCTGTCTGCCTTAATCATATGTTAACTAAATGAAGTATTTTCTCCACTATGATCCCATTTGTTGATTTTTGTTGTCATTTTCTATGCAATTTGTTCTTCAGTTAAGAAAATCCTTACCCATGCTTACGTCTTTAAGAGCTTTGCCTATTTTAATTTTCCTCAGAGTAAGTATGCCAGTTTTAGGACTTAAGTCATTGAACTGCTTTGATTTGTTTAGTACATGGTGTGAGGTAAGGATTTAGATTCTGTCTTTTACACATGGATAGCCAGTTTTTCCAAGTGTTATTGTATGTTTGGAGCTTTTCCTTTGAAGTAGAGGAAGTTAAGAGTTAGGAGAGACTTCTTTTATGAATGGAAAATAGCTTCCAGATTACCCAGAGTTCGGAGTGGGTGAAAAATTGTCTCCTCACTGCAGAGCTAACTATAGATAAGCAGGGCACAGGAATTCCTCCATTGTTTAGTGGCCAACTGTCATAGGTGGCTCCATTTATTTAAAATGGAACTCATTCTCTGCAATCCATTTTTTCAATATGTGGAGTTTAAAGAAAATTAGTATTTTAGACAAAAACATTATTTTGCATTTTAAGTTCCTTAGGACTCAGGTACTGAGTAGTAAGGGGCTACAACTACTTTTCCTGTAATGAAGGGACTGTATTCCCAGTTTCTGCTCTGAGTCCCTGGAGTGTTGATTCCTTCTCTGAGTAGCTACTCATTTCTATCTAATTTAATTCCCTGTAATACAAGTAACATGCTAAAAATGCTATCTTTTCTTCTGGGTATGATATTGACTTTTTTGTAAAAGATTAGATGTTTGGATATACCTTGGGTTGCATTTGTATCTTTTATTCTGTTGCATTGATCCTTATGTCTGTATAATATAGTGTTTGTAACATTACTTAGAACAACCAGGAAAAAGAAATAATTAAAAGGATATGTATAAAAGGAAGAAGTTACCACTTTTTTCAGATGACATGATCCTTTTTATATAGAAAGCCACCAAATTCCACAAAATGCTTCTTAGAATTAATAATCAAATACAGTTTTATAGCGGGACAATCAATGCAGAAAAATCAACAGTGTTCCTAAACATAAATAATAAACTGGCTAAGAAAAAGTTAAAAAAAAACAATACTGTTCACAATAACATCAAGAAAATTAAATACTTGGGAATGAACCTATCCTCAGGAAGTTAAAAAAAAATGAAAACTACTTGTTTTGAAAAAGAAGACTTAAAAAGACATCAAAATTTGGAAGTGATACACAATTTCTAGATATTCCAAACCAATATTTTGAAAATTACTGTTATAGTTTGGATTTAAATATCTCTCCAAAGCCTCATACAACCGTGAGGAGTGGGATATGCAGATGTGACTGTATGTGGAATGTGTGCTGCTGACATAAAGGGGATGTGAACAGCCAATCAGTCCAGTAATTGGTGTTGAAATAGTTCTGGCTAGGATTAGGGTCTAAGTGCTGCACCTGCCCTAGGGTCTATAGATTACATATAATATAACAGACAAAAAGGAGCCTGTCCTTCCCTCACCTGTTGCTTTTGCTGTTTTGTGGGTGTCATGAACTTCTTTCCTCTGTGATGGACCTTTGCCAAGCCACCATGCCTTGGTGCCAGCTGATTCTGGACTGAGCCACTTTTGAGCAATGACAAAACTGTGAAGATTTTGGCAATTCTTACAGATGGACTAAATGCTTTTTAAATACAGGAATGTGCATGAGTCTTTGGGGACAAAGGGAAGAATGTTATGGTTTGTGTCTAGACATCCTCTCAAACTCTCATGTGGTCATAGGTGGAAGGCTTTTCAGAGCTGGCTTTATCTAGAGTGAGTAGCCATGGAATCAAGGGTTTGTGATTAATAAATCAGTTCAGCAATTGGTTTAACATAGTTTTGTCTAGGATCAAGAGTATGAATGCTAGGGACTAGGGAAACAGCTCAGTGGCATAGCACCTGCCTGACAAGTGCATGGTCCTGAATTTGATTCCCTTACAACCTACCTCCACTCAAAAGGCAAGCAAATAAGAAAAAACAAAAAGCTGAGTATGAATACTACATTTGCCCTACAGTTTCTAGCCTACATATAGTAAAAGGAGCAGAATGAGGTTTGTGTCTCTCTCCCTTGTTGCTTTTGCTCCCTTTTAGGTACCATGAGCTGTTCTCTGCTATGGCCATCTGCCAACCCACTCGAAGCCTTTACCAATGAACTCTGAGCCAGATAAAGCTTTCTTCCTTTAACTTTCGGTGTTGGGTATTTTGTCTCAGCAATGAGAAAATTAATGACGATAATGGCCATTCTTTCAAAACTAGTATAAAGTTAACAGAATCCCAATGAAAACACCAATGGGATTTCTTACAGAATGAGAGAAAACAATGCAAAAATCATATGGAATTGAGACAGGAAGGTTGGGCATGGCTAAAACTGGCTGGCAAGTAAGGCTTGACAAAATCCTGGGGCACATGTATAGAGCAGGTTTTAGAATCCTGCATGTTTACGTATAAGAACTTGAGCTTCTCACATCCTCTGTCTCTTTTTTGAGGCATTACATTTTGTTAGAGCCAAATCTACATGTGCTGATACCTATACTACACAATAATTTTTACTTCTTTCTCTTCATCTCAAACTGGGACAAAACATGCCAAGGTTATTCTGTGGTGTACCATGAGTTATGGAAAGTACTTAGTAATTTTTATGAGTTCATATAGTAGATAAATTATTTTTATGTGAACACATACCTTAAGAGAGAATAATAACAAAACATGAGTAAATTTTATTTTGGGTTTATGATGGGGGTAGCGAGTATGATCTGTTCATTCTCCTCAGTCATTAGACACACTTTAGAAAAGTTTGAGAAGTATTGGTGTAAAGTAAGGAGTGAGGCCATGTCATTCACTTTCACTGGTTGCAACACACATATGCTATTTAGGTCATCTATATGTGCTTTATATAAACAAGTATTTATATATACATATATCTTTTCACTTATGCCATGACTAGCCTATAAATACTAAAATATTTTTTCCAAACCATATTATACAGGTAAAGTTTTTAATTCATAGCTTATGACACAGTTTTTAAAATTTATTTATTTTTTTATTTATTGGTACAAGGTCTCCTTACGCAGCTCAGAATGGTAGTGTGCTGTCTCAGCCTCCCCAGTGCTGGGATTTACAGGCATGCACCACTACGTCTGGTTTCAGTGGCTTTCACTGTGTGCCTGGAGTTCCAGAGCCCACACAACATGTGGCACTGGGGATTGAACCTAGTTCCTTGTGCTTGCCAGGCAGGCACTTAGATCACTGAGCTATCTCTCCAGCCTCTTGTAACACAATTTAGAAGCAACTTTATTGAAAGAAATATGGAGAGCTGTCTATTTTTCATCCAAGAAGGGCTATCTCTCTGAAACATTAAAATAACTGTATAATTAAAGCCATAAAAATATCAGTCACATCACATTGTTTTCCCTTAAAGAAGTACATGACTAATTTTAAATGATTTTAAATTTTCAACATATTTGTGTTTTACCATTTACTAACAATGAGAAATCATTTTAAAATATTTTTTCATGTACCTCAGTAATAGGCTGGCATTAGTAACACTACAATCCTTCTCAGCCTTAATGGGAGACCTGTAGAAAGAATGATGAGAGTTCATAAAGTTATTTTAAAAAGTGACTAGATAAAGATAACTAGAGCTAGTGGACATCCTTCTTTATGTCTTTATAATCCCAGACTCTTACAATCATCCAAGCTGAGGTATATCCGTGATCACGCTGGAAGATGGAAAAGAAGCAAATAGACTGCTAAATTCTGTGCTGGCTGCCAGCTGTAGGGGGTTGGGGTGGTCGAGCAGTAATCTAGATTTAATGCCAGCATTTTCACACCTAGTACCCTCTTCAAACCATAAAGAACCAAGCTATTTTTTCATTAAGGAGGACAGAATACTTCTGTGCTTCTTGGCTTGAGCCTTTATTTCTTAGGGCATCTATATTTAGTCCAAAACCTTTCTGCAGCTGTGTCTTGTGGCCATTTTCCATCCAGGCACTGTGCTAGGCTAACCTCTTTGGGTTGTTCTGAAGTGTAGTTGTTCTGTAGTTCAGTAACCCAGTCTTAAACAATTAACCCCTTCTTCAAATGGCTCCTAAATAAATACTCTCAAATATGCCAGAATATGCCACAGTGGTATGGAAGGAGCTACAATGAGAGTAGGATCTCATGATATTTGTGCAGTTTACAGTAACGTGGGCTTTTCTTGTGGTTAATGCTACTGGCCTGGTCTGTTTTTCCTCTGGAGCTGCCAATGTCACACCCCATACCCCACGATGACCTTATGTTAGTGTAGACAGTTTTCCCACCGTGGGAGCTGGAGTTAACATTCCCAACTTGTTCATTCTTTTCAGTTTATATTTAGTTTCTCTGTAGTTTATAGTTTTCCTGTTTGCTCTTTCTCAATTCCCAGAGACTGACTGCTTAGTTTTTTCTTCACTAAGTTGTTTTTCAGGTGTGTCAATTCTAGGTTCCAAAGAGGCTGTATTTCCCTGCTAGTCTTTATTCCACCATTATTAGTTTCCTGAGGTAGCAATCTTAAATGTATATTTTTAAATTTTCAAGTACTCTTTTAAAGTATAATTTTAAAATTATGATCTTCCTTGTCCCCTTTAGAGTATTTGGCTTACATATTAATTTAAGCATGATGAACATCACATCTCCTTTATATTACTATCATATATAATTTTCTTCAGTTTAATTATAGACTTGGGAAAAGTGGAGTTAATGTACTAATTTTGTGTATTTTATGAATTGTTGGTTTACTTGCCTTAAGTTTTTAGTATAATTGAATTATGGAATAAATAATTCATGTGAATAACTTGCACTTGCTCTCAAATTGTAATGGGTATGTGAAAAATGGGGAACAACCCAAGTTGAATAAAGATGAAAATCTTTAAATACAGATTGTCAAGTTTTCCCTCAAATTCTAATTTTATACATTATTTAGACAGGAAATTTACCTTTCTGTCCAAGACAATTCTGTGATATGCCTTCCCAGTATCATGATTTTAGAAACACTACAAGAACTTTTCTAAATATGTAACATTAATAGACTCAATTCTCTTGTCAGCATAATAGTTCATACACATAAAATAAGTCATTTTAATAACACATAAATAATTTCTCTTTAGTTTGTAAGAGCGATCATAAAAAGTACAAACTATTGGCAATGGACTAAGAAGTGGAAAATGTAATTCAAAAGTTATTTGTGATTATCTTTGGGTCAGCAGTCATAGCTCATATAAACACATATGAAATTTATACATTTATTCATACAGTTTTGAAGTTATGCTTGATGTAAAAGGAAAATGGCTTTTTGACATGGATGATCAAGTAATTGTTCTATAAATGCTGATGTTTTTACCATGTTATGTAATTCATACTGTGCTTTGTATGCTTAGCATTGTGAAAGCTATTAAATATTTTTGTCATAATTCAAAATTGAAGATTGGGATTAAATAATAACCTACTCATACTTGTTTTGAGTTTACCACTGTACAGATATAAAGTATGAATTTAATCAAATTGTTTAATTATAAAATTGTATAGCTTGAATTTTTAAAATGTTGTGTTGTAAATAGGCAAGTTTTACTAGGTTTTCAAAATTTTAAAAATATTTTTCCCTTTAGTTTTTTAAGTTTATAATTCTGAGACATATATTTTGTAAAACAAGTGCTCTAAATTTATATGTGCTACTTGCTTTAGGTGGATCAATTACAAAAAGATATAGATATTTAAAACTGACGAAGTATAAGGCAATAATTTGTTTTAATGAGGTGATTTACTAATATAAAAGAATGTGTCATAGTATTAGTCAGCTTTCTTACTTCATGAAAATATTATTTAGTTTAAATGATACATCCTATAACTTTTATTGTATAAATCATAGCCTACTTATATATTATTGCAGATACTTTTATTTAATTGGCAACTACAGTTGAATAGGAGAAGTATAAGGGCATATAGACACCCAAAGTAGCACGTTTATGTCATTTGCCAATGATGCCTACAGTTTTATTTCCCATAGCATATTTTAAGTGGCTATTTGCTATTTTATAGTTTTTTTTGTTTGTTTCAATTCTCACACTGAATTTGTGTAGAGGTCTTCCTGAAGTGATAAAGACAGAATGGTTGGTTTTAAGAAGATGTGAATGTAGAGCAGGTCATAATGGGAGGAGGAAAACAAATGAAAGAGACAATGGTGGGAGGAGGAAAACAAATGAAAGAGACAATGGTAGAAAGTCTCCTGAGATAATAAGAGACAGTTTGTCTTGAGAAGATCAAAGAGAGACATAAATTAAAGCAATGTCTAAAACTGAAAATGAAAGGAAAGCCAACCTTAATTAACTTTTCTTAGAAGTCAATTTCTCATTCACCTGATAATCATTCACACATTTATGAATTTTTGGAGATTTTTAGAAATAAACATTGGCTACTTAGGAAAACAAAATGAAACAGAACAGCAAGCAGTGGTGTAGTGAATATGCAACCAATACCTTTCTCCTGATTTTTGCAGACACTTTTAAAGTTCCTAATGAAGGACTTTTCACATATTAGAGATGATCTCTTAACTCACTGGTTTCCAAATGCCATAGCAAGAGGAAATTTTGTATGGCTATGCTTTCTTTATGATTTAGATCTAGATGTCCCCTCAAAACCTCATGCATCTTTAGATGGATCTTAGATAGCTGAATCTAGAGTTCGTGATTGATTCATAGTGAAATGCTGAGATTTAGAGTCCCAGGATTAAGGCTGAGGGATTGCTGGATCACTCTACTGATTGGATTGGTACCACCCTGATCCCATCAGTCTGGATAAGATAACAGGCCTAGAAAGAGACCTTTTTTGCCCTTTTACTCTTGCTACTTTTGCTGTCTTCTACCTCTCCAGTTGTCAAGAACTTTTGCCCCTCTAATATGTACCACTCTGTCTTGGAGCCAGCCAGTTATAGAGTAAAACTTCTACAAAGTATGAGCTAAATAAACCTTTCCCTATTTAACTTTGGTTGTCGGGAATTTGTCCCAGCAATGAGAGAAAAGTAACAAAGACAGCTTCAAAGATTGCCTGCAGGGGCTACTATTAAAAAATGGTGTCAGGGCTGGCCAGATAGCTTAATGGACTAAAGTGCCTGCTTAGGCAGATGCAGGGACCTGGGGTTTGATCCCTGGTCTGACCTGCCAGCCCCACCCCTGGGGTGCCCTGAGGTGGAAGTTGAGACTGGGCATCAGTGGTGCATGCCTGTAATCCCAGTGCTTGGGAGGCTACAAACGGGAGAATCACTAGGAGTCTGATCTTTGTGAGACCCTGTAGGCCCTGTACTAAATACAAAAAAGAAAAGAAATAGTGGCAAAGCAATTTGTTGTATACAAAAGTTTAGTAAAATTGAAAATGTGGGATGTGCTATCAATCCTCTGTGAAGCTAGTACCAAAACCCCCATCGCCTAAATCACAGTCCAGTCATTTTTTTGAACTTCTATGCCTGTTATTCAGTCTATAGTCCTTTAATTCTAGGTCCTGAATCAAAACAGAGTTGAAACCCAAGAGGATTCCCAAGTTTGAATCCTGAACTCAAATCTAATGTCTTTGAAATGACATTTTATTTAAAATATTCATGTGTCAATCTATTGTTTTATCTTTCAGAAAGAAAATATTTATGATTTTAAAAGGAAAAGCATTTCAGTGGCTGAATTCAAATCAACAAAGAAGTAGCCCCATAATCAATACTCACATGGTTCAAGTGGCCAGACAGATCATACATATAAGTGAGGTTGCCTAGATACTTTGCAACAAAGGATAGTAGCAGATTCGTGTGTACTATCTGTACAGTGCAGTCCTAGATGATTGCTGTCAGGTAAGATTGAAGATGCACTAGTGTTCAACTAATTTTTGAAGGAATTCCATATGTCGGGATTTTTATGTGGAAACCCCCATATTTGAAAGAACTCTGTGGACCAAATAAAACATGCCTGTGCTCTTAATTCAGTTTTGGGTTTGCCTATTTGTGGCCTTTACCTTAAAATGTTTCCTTCAGTAGGACTTTTGGACAAGCAACTGTGTGGCTGGTTCAGAATCTGCTCCACTGCTTCTAGCACAGTGGGACAACTATAAAAATCCTGAAGTGGCCTAGAGAAAAGTTAAGACACATGCTTGGAATAGCACTCAGAAGATATCCTAATCAAAGCACCTAATAGACAGGTCAATCCAAGTGTATAGCAAAGGGTATGATTAAGTCACGTAAGAGGAATTTCAATAAATGGTAGAAATAAATAAAGAGCCCTGGGGATAAAACATCTCTGCCTTAAAACTGCCTCAACTAAATGTCATGGGAAGAACTGAAAGAAACAATTGCCAGATCTGCTGTCTCTTTTATGTTGTCTGTGAGCAACTAGTTAATATAATCTGAATGCATGTGACCTGATTATCACATGAAACTGTATCTCTTTTGTACCTTTTCTTTGACATAATAAGGTAAGACCTTAGTAGTCAGTAGTTCTTGGCTGCATTAGGTGAACTTTCTCATGACTATGCATTTTGTAATTAACAGATCCTTTGCACAGTCACATGTGCAAAAATGACTAAGGCCAAAAATAAACTGATTTGCAAAAGCTTCATTACCTTTCCTCTTAGTTTTCTTTCTTCTCTTAGTTATCTTAGCCTTTACTAGCCCATGTGGAGATGGCGTATTTGTCCTTTACCTGCCTCTTTTAAATGTCCTAATGTCCTGTCTTCTCTGTAGCTCATTTTCTCTAATCCTTGCCTTCTGTTGACACTAATGTAATATGTAATTTAGGAATTTGTGACTGATAAAACTAAAACAACATTTCCTTTCTCAGCTAACATATTTACAGTTTAATAGCTATTTTAATTCTGTAACATGAAGGGGTGGATAATGGGGAGAACTTGTGGCACCTTTGCAGGGCCTGTGGGAGCCTTTCCCAGAGTGTTACAATTCCCAGTCTGCAGGTAGCCATTTTCTCTCACCAGAAACAAGGTCAACACTATTCATGACCTTGAGAGACTAGGAAGAAAAATAGCCTCCTTAGAATTACTGCAAAGGAGAGCTTTGAGGTTCAGTTTTAAAGAGTGACTTTTCCCTCCTTCTCAGTTCCTCTTATTGTATCTTTTTTCTCCCCCATATTTCCTTTGCTGGGTCCCAGCTTGTAGGGCAGGGCTATTCAACCTGTGGGTGACAGCCAGGGTCAAAGAGATTGCCAGACTTTGTTTGTGTTAGGTTTTTATGCCCTACAGGCAGATAAATGGACACTATGAACAGTCTCAGTGGCAGAAAGAAAGTGTTGTTTCTCTGAAAAGGCAGGTCCTGAGAGAGTATCTGTTCCTATGGACTTATTCTACAAATAGCTGTGAAAAAGACCAGTTTGCAGAGCTGGGCATGAGCAAGTTAGAGTACACAATAGCAGGATTTAATAAATATTCCCAGCCTAGGACAATTTTGTTCCAGTAGCGCTCTTAAAGAACCGGAGGTGATGCCTGACTCTCTAGTTGACTACTCTGCACCAAGCTAGGACCAGAGTGAGGACATTTGGAGGGAAAGTTATCATTATGACTTGTAAATACATAGGTCCCTGATATCTGTGGGCAGATTATCCAAGCCCATTCTATTTATTTTTGCAAGTCTCACATACTTTGTTTTCTCCTAACCTGCATATGGTAGTTTGAGCAAGCTGAGAATATTCTCCCAAGCCGCTTTTCTGTAGGAATGAAAAGTTGGAGCTTTGCATGGAGGGAAAGCAGCCATGAACCTGATGCAATAGTGTAGAGAAGATGCTTAGAGAACTCCTAATTATTAGGTATTATACATTATATCAGTCAAAACTCACAAGGTCAAAAGGTTGAATAATATTTCCTAAATTTTTTAGGGGAAGAAACACAATCAGAGAGGATGACTCACTTGTCCATACAATTACACATCTAGAATGAGGATTTTAACTGAGATCTATTCTGTAACATTGCTCCTAAAAAAACCCTACTAAAAGCCACCTAAATGACTTCTGTACATGACAGTGCTCAGTTAATGTCACTAGCTCTCTTTTCTTTCTACTTGCCTGCCTGCTTCATGTTTTTCCATTGCTGCTTGCCTATAATCATTTTGTATTTCTGTATTATCTCTGAACTCTCATCAGATTAACCTTATTTCATAGCCACTTTTCTTTCTCCTGAATACAAGAGTTTTTACAATACTATCTGATAATTTTAATTATCTTAGAAATCTTATTTGTGTAGATTTTGTCTCAGCAATTATGTTAATATCCTCCAAGATCAGCTGTTCTTCATGCAAAAATTTAACATAACAGGAGATGTAACATATACTTATGGAACTGAAAGAAAGGCTGTGTGCTTTTATAAATAATATGTCATTTAATAATTTTAAAATCTTGAGAGGTGTATTTTGGCATTAATGTGTGTATGTGGAAATTGAAATTCTGAAAAGTATTTGTTCTCAGTTTTCTACAGATGATGACCCTGGAATGAAGCTCAGACTTTGGTTATTTTTTCATAACTTCTCCCACTAGCAAATACTTATGATGTATCGACTGGCCATGGCATTATAATCTCACTTGACTCAAAAGAATTTGCTTACATGAAGAAGGGAAAGACCTTATGCTGAACAAAATATTAGGACTATGCCTCTACCTATCATCTATCTATCTTTCTTTCTTTCTTTCTTTCTTTCTTTCTTTCTTTCTTTCTTTCTTTCTTTCTTTCTTTCTTTCTTTCTTTCGGATTTCAGATCTTAACAGTATGCCAGTGGAAAACTCTTGAAATTTTATTTATGTCCATGATTCTAGTTTCTGACCATAATCCATGATTCCTGATTCTGATAGTAGCTGTGTGATTTTGAGAAGATTAATTTAGATCTCTAAATCTCAGGGATTTTTTGTGCAAAATGAGAATGGTATTTTTAGGGTGAGTTAAAACAAATATATGAAAAACTCTTAAAATGGAGTCTTAGAAATAAACTTAGCAAGTGACATAATTATAATTAGTATTCTCATGATCATCCTTATCATCACTATCACTAGAAATATTGCAATGGTAACCTTATAGCCATTTCACCACATGAAAATATTCTGATGAACAAAGACAAAGTGCTATTCTTAATTAAGAACCTTATTTTCAGGGGAAAATTTAACAAATTAAGTTAATTAGGGGCTATGAAAAATGCAAACAATGAGCCACCTAAATAGGTATTTCCATCAAAACTATTTCAATCAAGGTGACATAATCATGTGGAAGAACCTGCCAATTAAGATATAGAACTTATTGTTCCCTGTATGAATGACTTTTACAGCCCGCAAGATATTATAATGATATATGAGCCAAAACTAAAGGCTGCTGAGGTAAAACTGAGATGGAAAGTAGTCCCCAAAGCAAGCATGTCATGGAGACTGGCCTTATCCTATCCAGAATTTCCTTATGGTTGTGGTGGTTTATAAAGGCAATTAAATAGACTCCTTTGACTATCAAATAGGAAAATAATTCATCAGTTCAAGGCCATAAATCAAATCTAAGTCCTAACAACACTTTATAAAGCTATTTTGACTTTGCGGTATGCTCCAGGAGGAATTCTGGCAAGCAACTGGCAACCAACAAATATAGAAATCTTATTGCTGAGTACATGGACATGAGCCTGTATGGAAAGAAGATTGATTATTCTTTAGAGCATGACATCTTGATCTTCTTCTAGTGGCCGGTAAAACAACCCACAGTGTATCTAACATCTAATTGTCTCTTTGCATGTTTGCTAAATAAAATTAAATATTTTGTGAATTTCACATTATTTTTATTGGAGCCCACCAATAGTGTCAAGCAATTCTGCCTCAATTTTGGAAAATGAGATAAAAAATGACAGTGTTCAGAAGTTATTAGATTAATTCCTCAAGTTTTTGCTGAATTTTAAAATTTAGAATATCACAAGGTTGGGGAGATAGCTCAGTGGAATAAGTGTTTGCCTGGCAATCATAAGGTCCTGAGTTCGACCCCTGGTACTGCAAAAACTAAAATAAAATAGAATATCACAGCATCACCATAAACTCAAGCATAAAAGTTTCATGAAAATAATAAACTATTTCTGTTAAAATATATTTTAGATAATATTTAAACTACCCAGTTCCTCTTATTCCTAAAATCCAACCTTTTCCATCTTTACAGTTCATGTTAGTAGAATTATTTTCATGATTCTAGATAATGTAGTATATGAAGTTCTAAGCATATTTTAGTACAAGTGAATGAATATTTATTATCTAATGAAGTCACTGTTAAATCTAGACCTGAAAGTATTCTATTTAATTTTATTTTTTCTTTCTTTCTTTCTTTCTTTCTTTCTTTCTTTCTTTCTTTCTTTCTTTCTTTCTTTCTTTTTTGTGGAACTGGGAATTGAACTCAGGCCCTTACACTTGCCAGGGAAGTGCTTATTCTACTGAGCTATCACCCCAGCCCCTATTTAATTTCATTTCAACATTTATTAAATATATGCTGCACAGGATATTTAGAGGCAAACAAAAAGAGATGTACCATGAGCCCCAATTGAACTTGAAATAAAATAGAAGAGAGAAATATTAAATGAATAAACACATAGTCATTATTATATATTGGAATAAATGTAAAGGAAGCAATAGCCTAAATGAGATTGAATATGATCTATTTGAAGCAAAATCACATTTACATCAGACTCTGAATTTTAAGAAAATGGCAGGTAAGTGAAGAAAATGGCAAATACTTTAGAGAGAATAGAATATGCTGGTGATGGCTCAGAACCGAAGCATGGTAAAAGACATAGAGAAAGGTAGGCACACGCAAGATATATTACAGAAATAGAAATATGTTTTCTTGCGATGATTGCTAGGTTCTTGGTTTTAGTAATGTAAAAAATAGTGATATTGAAATGGAGAGGGCTAGAGAAGGACAGAGTTTGAGAGATTCAGGAATTTTGTTTTGATATATTTTATTTGATTTCTTTTTTGGAGGGGGCTGAGAATTGAACTGAAGACTTTGCATTTGTTGGGCAGATCCTGTGCTGCTTAGCTAAATTCCTGGTCCTATATTTTATGTGAGATTCCTATTAGATCTTGCTAGGTATTGTTGAGTAGACAGTTGGATATATCAGTCTGGCATTTGGTGAGAAGTGTGGGCAAAAGTTGTAAATTTTGGAGCTGTCTGCATCGTATGTAGGGTAGGATACAATAATGTGCTAAATTATATGAGGCAATTGATGACTGTTAAAAGATCAATACAAACTGCAGGTCTTAGGTCCTAAGTTACAGATTTTCCCTCGAATCATGACAGTGAAAGAAAGCTACTTATCATGATTTTTCCAAAGCTCATCAAATTGTTCAAGCAGGATGTTTGCAGCTGTATCTTGTTGATCAGTTTGATGACATCCTGTATTCAGCTGACATTTGTGTCTTTCAGAGCTAGTGGAATATAATTACTGCCATGCTAACTAAATACAGTGATTCTATATTATGTAAGCTGGGAGCCATACTACTCATTTTATGTACATTACTTTTAATCTTAATCACAACCTTGAAAAATAAAACCCCTAATTTATAATTAAAGAAACTCAGATTTGCGAAGTTGCAAATTGTTCCAAGGCCACATAAGTAAGTATGGGCCCCAAGCAGTTCCACATCTAGGAAAATGACTCTAAACTTACTTTTAGATTCTTTTAATTTTTTGTCTTTTACATTTGTGAATCCCAGCTAAACTTTGAAGTAGATACAAAGGGTGTTTTGATATAATGTGAATATGCTGAATAAGAGACAGGTAAGAATCACGAATTATAGACTTTCTGTCCTCCATTAAAAGAAGGAGGAAGTTGTCATTTATGGGGAAAAAATTAGGGATCAGTGTTTGCTTTTGGACATGTTATAGTTGGGTTACCGTTCAGATTTCTAAGACACTGCATATACAATTGGGCTGTGAGTTCAAGGGAGAAAGCCAACAGGAAAAAATGAGTTTGAAATTAAATAGCATGTAAGTGGTAAGAAAATTGAGATCAATGAAGAATGTTAGCAGGAAAAGAGGTCCAAGTTTTGAGCTGTGGATTTATGTAAGCATTAGAGCCTGGAGATAGATGAGAGAAGCAGCAAAATACCTTTAGGAAGTGTGTTCTACCAGACCAGAAGAAAACAAATAGGAAGTAAATGAAGACAGTATGCAAAAACAAGTGTGAAGCCAGCCAAATAGCTCAGCAGACTAAAGCACCTGCTTCAGCAGAATGCAGCAGTTGGGGTTTGATCCCCAGCATGCCAGCCCCACCGCTGGGGTAGACTGAGATGGCCAATGAGACTCGGCATTGTAGCATGCACCAGTAATCCCAGCACTTGGGAGACTGAAAACAGGAGAATCACTACAAGTCCAATCTGTGTAGTAAGAACCTGTACACCCTGTACTAAATACATTTTTAAAAAGAATAAATATCTCTTCATTCCTTTATATTGGTTTCAAACTTTTGACTCACATGGGTTACACTGATAGAAGATAAAATGTCTTGAATCACATATAAAATATCATATACTTAATTTTTTTTTCCAGAACTGGGGATTGAACTCAGGCCATTGTGCTTGCCAGGGAAGCGCTTATTCTACTGAGCCATCTCCCCGGCCACATATACTTAATTTAAATAAGGAAAAACCTTCATTTTTAAATTTTATTTTAAGTAGAAGGAAAACACAAACAACAAATAAAAGCAATTTTATTATAACGTTCAAAAAGATGGTAATAGAAATATAAAACTAGTGTGATATTTAACCTTCTTATAAGAAACTAATGTATCCATGTCTGGTTTGATGGAAATAGTTGTAATTCTTAGTGAGTTATTAAGCTGTCTATGAAATTTTTTATATATGCTTTTATTCTTTGTAGGTAGGTTAAATACTACTATTGGCTATTAATGGGTGTTACTCACAAGGAGATGTAATGTCTGATACATGCTGGTTTTGGTTTCACTGTGATCGGCAGGTACAGGAGTCTCCCCTATGTACAACATTCTGTTGTTGCCTACACAGTCCATGCTTTTGTCATAAAATCAAGGGATGAAAAATATTTTTAAAACACATATAGATTTTAACAATATATGTTATTTTGGGGGCTCATACCTAGCTTTTGAGGGCTTCATGTGGCCTATAGGCCACACGTTGACACATGTATATCTATATATTATGTACTAAGGTATTTCCTCTAGGCAAAAATTCAGTGATAGTTATGCATTCTGCCTTAGGGAATCTATGTTCTAGTAGAGAAATGAGATTCATCAGAAATCACTGTACTATACATATTATGCTACAGTAGAAAAACATACAAACTGTAGAAACAGAATTCATCTTGGGCAGAATTAAAGGGTAGGGACAAAGTTTTTCATTAAATAAGTGTTTACAGCTCCTTACAATCAGTGATGAGATAAGGTCTAATAATCAAGGAAAAATTTACTCAGAAATGCACCATAGATGTAAAACATCTGAACATATTTCGGAAAGATGAATTTTTATGTATCAAATAGGCAAGTTGGAGAAGTGGTAGAACAAGAAACAAGGGCCAGATTATTCAGGAATTTAGGTGACATACTAAGCAGCATGTTTTTATTTATTTTTATTATAGATCCTCGATTGACACTTTAAATTTTTAAGTGGAAAAAATATTTCTTTTTTTTATTTATTTATGTGTGTGTGTGTGTGTGTGTGTGTGTGTGTGTGTGTGGCACCAGCTCAGCCCACCAGGGGGCGGGGCTGGCTGGCATGTGGTGCTGGGGGATTGAACCGCGGTCCCTGTGCTTTGCTAAGCTTGTTCTCAGTAGGTGCTTTAGACCACTGAGCCACCTCACCAACCCCTAAACAAAGGTTTTATTTTGTTTTGTTTTGTTTTGTTTTGTTTTGGCAGAACCGGGGATTGAACTTGGGCCATTGCGCTTGCCAGGGAAGCGCTTATTCCAATAAGCCATCTCCCCAGCCCCAGTATTTCTATATTAGAGGAATTGGTAACAAATTGGGGAGAAGAAAGAGGGAAGAATGAAGTACATAATTTCCTTGTTGCTTGGGTGATCATATTGATTGACATAGTGAAGTCTTGTACATCATTGAAGATTCACTAGTAAGACATCCTCAAATTTGATTCAAGCTGAGTGTCCTGATACCAGTGAATTAAATACTAAATGTCCAAGTACTTCAGCTAATACTTGATGGAGTTGAATTTTCCTTTAAGAAGACTATCCAAGTTCACAAAATTTCACTTTTCTAATAAGAACATTTCTCTTTTGATAAGGCAAAAGTGGGTCAAGTGCTGGGATACATGGCTCTGAAAGGCCATCAAATGAAATGTACAGCTGGGCCCTTAGTCCTTCATGAAGGACATTGCTGCCTATTTAAAGCCTTTCTCAGCTTGATCAAAATCAAATCCATTTTGAAATGTAATGAAGTATTACATTTTGTGCTGAATCTCTGCTTGTCAAAGGCCCTTACACAGAACAGGATGTTTGAATACAGAATTCACTGGTCCCTTTGTACAACATATTGTGTTAGATGTTTTTAATGATAATTTTGTGGATACAGTATACTAGCGGTCAATCTTTTATATTATAAAATGTCTTGCCTATTGCTTTTAAATACTTATTTACTATTAATTAACTACTTACAGTGAAGCAACAGTTAAATATCAGTTTGAAAGCATGGATCCAACTTAAACTGTTAAAATACTTATGATGGATTTGTGGCATTTATGACAAAAATTATAAAAGCATCATGAATATAATCCTTAATTTTATTTTTTAATATTTATTTATTTGTTTATTTTTTGCAGAACCAGGCATTGACTCAGTCCCTTGAGCTTGCCAGGGAAGCACTTATTCTACTGAGCCATCTCCCTGGCCCCTTATAATCCCTAATTCTGGATAATAATCTTTTATTTCTTTTAAGAATTATGGATGAAATCACTTAGATTTATTGAGGCAGCAAAGAGACATACCTATATCAATCTTTGTGACTGAATATGCAATAATTGTGCATAGTAAAAAACATTTAAATGTTAAAAAATATATATTCAAAAATCTCCTTATTCCTCCTATACTTCCCAGGTGTAATATTTTGTTAGTTTCATGGATATCATTCTATACGTGTTCTACTATATGATAATGATTTCAAAGTATAATCCAGGGACCACTAGAGTCCCCAGAAAATTTTCATGGGCTTCACCAATTCAAAACTATTTTTCTAACGATACTGATGGAATTAATAATGATATTAACAAATATAATATCATTTGACATTGAACAGCCAATATTTAGAAAACTACATAATTTAGGAAATCAGTATTTTTCAGATAACTAATGAATATTTTTAAAAATTATGCTTGAATAAAAAAGCCAGTCAAAGAATAGTATAGGCCAATGGATTTTAATGTGACAAAGCATTAATAGATTTTGTCCAAACTTGAGAATTCACACTTAATCTGTATGAAACTTACTATTTTTAATGTAATGTCAAAGAACATAAATACTTTTCTAAAAAGATAGTAAAATATTCCTCCATTTTCAATTTATTATCATTGTGTGACCAGATTTTTGCCATATATTTCAAACAAAATATATTAGTAAAGGGCAAATACAGAATCAAATATGAATATATAGCTGTCTTCTAATTATGAGGACATTAATTTTTTTAAAAGTAAAATAATAGCATAATTCTCACTTTCTTTTTTACTTTGGAAAATAAATTTTGCTGGAAATTATACTCCTTAAAGTTAAATATGATATATGATAAATCACATATTAACTTTAATGATTTATTAAATATTATAAAGATATGTCAGTTTTAATTACTATTAAAGATATAGCCTATGTAAACAAGACTTACTTTGGATCTACTCTGTTTGCTAAGAATGTAAGTGATCCTGGGGCTGGTGAGATGGCTCAGTAGAATAAGTACTTCCCTGGCAAGCACCAGGGCCTGGGTTCAATCCCCAGTTCTGCAAAAATAAATAAATAAATAAATAAATAAATAAATAAATAAATAAATGTATGTGAGTGATCCTGAGATCAAATGGCTGAGAACTACTGAGAACATATTAAATAAATACATGTGAACAATGGTTATTATATTTTTCATTTTATTTTGTCTG
>NW_004524835.1:1815178-1821103 GCF_000260255.1 Octodon degus | reverse complement strand
TTATTTTTTATTTATTTATTTGATGGAGGGTCTCATGTCTCAACCTCTCTAGCAGAACTGGAAAAGCATGTGGTACTGGGGATTGAACTCATATCCTTGCACTTGCCATTCAGGTACTTAGATCACTGAGCTCTCTCCCCCGCCCTAATTTAAAAAAAATATTGAAAAAATAATGGGATTAGCCTTTTGGGCTCCCCTAGGATGGGCTAAACTGTGGTAACTTTCCATTGGGTTGTAAGTGTGACTTTTTAAAATAAATCTCCATGTTTTATGATATTTCTTCCTAATATAGGATACAGGTATGAGTAGCTTTTAATATGCTGCTGCTTTTGCAGCATATCTGGTACTTAAAATGATAAAAGGTGATATGGAAAGTTTCGTTGCATTTATCATTTGCATGGGAGGATAGGAAAGGAGATATCTCCACGTTTATGGGTAACTGATCATTAGCTAACACCTAAAACTTGAGGCTTTGTGTTCAGTGAGGGCCCCTGTCCTATTTCAATATTGTTCTTCAGGGAAGAATATCTGTCTTTTTGGAAAAGTAAGAAAAAAAAGTGAAAGGCTGTGCATTTGCTTTTTAGACTTTTCAAATGAGTATATTTGTTGCAACAAACAAATTAACAGAGAACAGATAAATCGAGATTTTCTTACCCCTGGGGAATGAACTCAGGACCCTGCACTTGCCAGGCAAGGGCTTATTCTACAGAGCTATCTCCCCTGCTATGCACCTATTGAGAGGATATGAACGTATTGGAATTTGCTGATTTGTGGGCATAGAAATGCTAATTGAATAATCATAAATTTTAATCCTTGGTTAAGAATCATACCAAATAATAATAATAATAATGATACCTATGTTCTGTGTGGCTTTAAGTATGCAAACTAGCCTGATCCATCAAAAAGAAAAAGGTCTGATCTCAGAAGGATTGCACAGTGAAAGAAGTGACAAAGTGTTCGCAGTTTCTGCAGTTTGACTTAATGCCAAGCAAAAGCAACTATGAAAATATAGTTTCCCAGATAACTTTGGGCCTTGGGGAATTTTTATTTGCTATTCTCTCAATTCTCTTGTAACTTATACCCTTGTGGTTACAGCCCTCAAAATCCTCAATTCTTAAGTTTTTTTCTTTCATTTTCTTTTTTCTGTATTTTAGGGAAGGGTCTACAGGGTGCTCTGGGTCTCACTACTAGATCGGACTTGTAGTGATTCTCTTGTTTACAGCCTCCCAAGTGCTGGGATTATAGGCAAGCACCACAATGCCAAGTCTCAATTGCTGTCTCAGTGCACGCGGGGTCAGGGCCAGCATGGCAGGCCCAGGAATCAAGCCCTGGCCCTGCACCTGCTTGCAAGTGCGTTAATCCACTGAGCTATTTGACTGGCCATTTAATTTTTTTTCAATACATTCTTCCTGGACGATTTTATTTAAAATTACATTGACTGGGGCTACAGCTCAGTGGTATTGATAGTGATTTTGCTTCACCTGCACAAGGGTTTGGTCTATCCAAAACACTAATTTTTTTTCTTTTCCAAAAAGTCACACCTTCTTTCTAAAGTACAAACTTAATTATTTTTTTCCTGTAGCACTAAACACCATTTAACATACAATCTAAACCACTTACTTTATCATGTGACTTCCCCACTAGAATATGAGGGCCATGTGGGCAGATAGCTATTTTATTGTACTTTTTGATATTTGAGAGGAAATTCACATAAACTAGAATTAACCATTTTGAAGCATATCATTCAGTAGCTTTTAGTTGACTCAAAATATTTTGCAAATATGATTTCTATCTAGTTTCAAAGCAGTTTCTTTAGCACAAAAGGAAACTGCATACTTATTAAGCAGTCATTCTCCATCCTCTTCTTCCTGTAGTCCCTGGCAACCACTAATTTGTTTACTGCTATGTATTCAATTTTGCTACATGCTATTTGATGAGGCTGGTGAAAAGCAGATAGAACTAACACTGGGCAAATAAGCCTGGTGGAATAACAAAGGTATTAAAAATAAATATAAGATGATAATGAGCTATTAGATAAAAGTCAGCCTGCTAATCCATGAAACAAGGTGTGAAATGAGTGATGGCTAAGACTGTACTCATTACTTATCTAGCTTTAACCAGAAAAATGAAGCAATGATATATGGAAAATTTGATTATAATAAAGGTGCTAAAAAAACATTGATGAAACCTTGTAGGAAAAAGATGTCAGGAAATTTTAGTAACTAAATGTGAAAGATTTCCCTGTTAAGGAGAAAAAAAATTGATTAGAAATGTTAAAAAGAAGTACCGTACTCTTTAAAGTGAGATCTTGCTAAACACAAAATCAGAGGAAAAGTAAATGAAGAAAGATACTCATAAGACAGAAATTTAAATTAATCCATATGAAAATGTCCAGGCTGTTTATTACATGGCCAGGATTACTGGTGGTGACTATGATTATAAGCAGGAATAGCCATTTAGTGCCAGATTAAACCATGTTTTGCCTTCTCTTCTAAGAGACAGAGTTCACCTACTGATCAGTGCCTTTTGAGAATTCTAAAATTAGGTGTACTAAAAATACTTGGGTAGGAGAACATTACTTTAAGCATCTACCTTTAACATGTGAAGCAAGGGTGAAGGTCGTCAGTAAGTTTTTTATTTAGTTAAATGACACATCTATAAATCCAACTTGAAGTAAATGGATTAGAAATCACTAGAGGATCTGATCTGGGCCTCACTAACAATAAATTTGGTCATCGTAGGCTACTAATTTACCTTTCTAACTAGCTTTTTCTTATGTCATGCTGTCTATGTCAGTAATTATTTTAAAGTTAGATTTGAACTATATATTGAATTATACTTTAAAATGGAAATATAGCAAATTTCAGCTTGAATATTAACAAATCACTTATTAGGCCTGTAAAAATGAAGAACAAATTTCCTCTGGGTTATAAATGGATTGATTAATGAATTTCATTGTTTTCATTTTTATTAGTACACGTTTGCAATTCAAGGACTTTACAGTCGTCTTGGAGAGTGGTTATGTTTACATATTGTAGCTTTTTAAAAAAAAAATTCCCTTCCTCTTCCTTTTACCTCCTCCTCCTTTTCCAGTTCTCCATTCCTGTTTTTATACTTGTTGATATCATTTGTCTGGCTCATGTTATGACATATACTATTTATATTAACTGGGGTTATTGGCTTCCTGTACATGGCATATTTTTGTTCTTTTATTTCCCTTTCCCCTCCTCCTCACCCCTTGTCATTGTTCCCTTGGATCACTTCCCTGTGGCAAGAGCTCTTTCCCTTTGTTTGTTTCTATCAATCCTTTATCATTTTCTTCATATTTTGCTTCACTCAAGTGACAAGTACCATACAGTATTTAAGCTTATGTATCTGGTTTATTTAACTCAACATTATATTTTCTAGGTGCACTCATTTTCCTGAAAATGTCTAAACATTTACAAATAACTATTTATCCTGCAAAAGTAAGGAAAAATTTCCTCAATAATGTAAATGTATTTATTTATTTTCTGTGGACTGATCAGATCCCTGGATATCTATGGGAGGAATGGCTGTGAATAGGGAAAACAAAAAACAATATGCTTCATGTGAACAGGCTCGGCCATCTCCACATTTGGTCCACTTTTATTAGCAAACAGGCAGCTCAGGGGGATGAGGTTATGTGTTATTCATGTAACAGTTGAAGGAGATTGTGAAAAACAAGGAACAGCTTAAAGATTGAGAGGGGGCAGTTAAAAGATGAACAAGTCCTTCTCCACATCCACATGACTTAACAGCTTCATAGGCAATTACCGTTCTTTCTACCATCCTCAACAAATTTTATTTTTCCCCCCTTGAGAATGCTGTGATTATGAGCTTTCCCCACAGAGCCAGAAAACATGCAGCCATTCTCATATTTTTCCATTGCTGAGGCAAGTCAACACAGGGCTCAAGACTGCAGGGCTGAGGTCAGCAACTTGGTCCCCCAACATCCCTTACACAGTCTGTTCCCCAACAGTTCCTCTTTTTGTTTTTGTAGTTGTAGAAGTTGAGACAGCATTAATTGAGGTTGCAGAGCATCTAGACTTTGTTGGCTTGTGTTTCTCTTGCAGAAGACTGGGGGCAAAATAAAAGACATATACATATTAGTACAGATGATGTAAAATAAAATCCAAAATGGTCTGTGAGATACTTACAGATTAATTGATCAAGGGTATCAGCAAATTTGTCCCAATTCTGAATTTGTTCATCAAAATATTGTGTCAGTTGAGATATGGATGATATTTTTTGTAAGACTTCCACATCCACGACTATATTATTATGTGTAGCACCTTGGAAGTTTTTAATATTTTCCCAAGGATACAGATCAATTATAAGGAAGAAGAGTTATAAAATCCAGGAAATAATACAATGGCACCAGAGGCCCTGTTGTAATTATAGACCTTCCATTTAATCTGCTATCCACATAACAGTAGTCTCTAAAACACTGAGTTGTGATTGTAATTTGGCATCAAAGCAATGTGTATTTCAATTTCTGTCTGCAGTATTTGTCTACAAAATGAATAGTCTGTATAGAATATGAGCTACAGAAAATATAGCAATAGTAGAAATAAGCAATACCAGAGAAACTATTCTAGCAATGATTAATCCTACTATTCACTTTTCTCATGCATAAGGTAGTCAGATATTGCAGTACATTGACAGGAGGAGGTTTGGTCCATGGCTCTATAAGATTTACTGGTATTCAAATACTAGGCACATTCCACAGAACCAATAATTGCTTATTTATTAGAGTTTCTGTTGTTACACAATGACTCAATGTAAATTTTTCCTTGTAAAAGGTGAGGTTCCACTGAATGGTTCCATACAGGAAGTCATGTGAATTATGTGTACATTTAGAGAAACAAGTGGTTTGAATTTTTCAATATGAATGGGTGATGCATTTGTAGTGGGCTTGACTAAATGTCTTCTGTATTACTGTCCAACACAGGAAGAGCCAATTTCTAAAATGTCTTTTTTTTTCAATTTTAATTTTATTTATTATGTTGTACAATGACTACTTAAGGGGCCGGGGAGATGGCTTAGTGGAATAAGTGCTTTCCAGGCAAGTGCAAGGGCCTGAGTTCAATACCCAGTTCATGTCACCCTGGAGCTCAGCAATTTCCCGTTTTCTCTTTTGAAGCTGAAGCAGCTGTACCAGGGAAAGCTGGGTTACGTAGTATCTACTTGGTAGTTGATTGCAATTCCTCTACGGCCCACTGTAGTCCCAGCACTTGGGAGGCTGAGACAGGACAATTGTTGAAGTTCAAGGCCACCCTGGGCTATAAAGTAATCTCAAGGCCAGGCTAAATGGTATAGTGAGAACTGTGATCCAGAACCCGGGAGGCTGAGGCAGGAGGATCCCTGCGAGTTGGAGGCCAGCCTGGGCTCCACAGCAGCAACCAGGAGAAAGGAAGCGCTCATCGAACGACCACAGCAGCCCACTAGCCAGATCCTGAATTGGAGCCCGACTTCGCAAGGAAAGCACGCTTCCTTGGCTGCTCCCAGCCACCTATAAAATGTCTTTTGCAATATTTTGATGAACAAGTCAACCCTTGACATTAATAATAGCTTGAGGACACAGGTTCTTTTTTTTCCCTGAAAATTTTTTTTAATTTTTTATTCTTTCCCATAATTTTGTTGAGAAACAAATAGCAAAGAGACAGTTTCAAACCAAACTGGTAGGACAGCTTCAATAATTAACACATTGCATACATTCTTCCTAGTGGTTAATTGCTGTACAAGATGTGGACATGGGGGGCTGGCATGGCACGCCACTGGGCATCGAACCCCAGTCTCTGCTATATTTTTACTTTTCTAAGAAATAAAGGCACACAAGGCTGATAGCCTTGATAAAAATTAAAAGCCTGCCGGAGAGTAGCGGCCTCCTTCAGGAAAGAATAT
>NW_004524835.1:1812119-1815078 GCF_000260255.1 Octodon degus | reverse complement strand
AAATAAATAAATAAATAAATAAATAAATAAATAAATAAATAAATAAATGTATGTGATCCTGAGATCAAATGGCTGAGAACTACTGAGAACATATTAAATAAATACATGTGAACAATGGTTATTATATTTTTCATTTTATTTTGTCTGTATATACCTATATATTTTTATTACACTCATTAATACATGTTGCTCAAATGAATGTGTTTCATTGTGACATTTCCATACATACATGGCCATGTGTCATGTTTTTACCAAGTCCACCCTTTCTTCTACCTTTTTGCCTTCCCCTTCATTCTCTAATCCAGAGACCTCTTCCCCTTGTCAGTAGTCTCTCTTCTAATTTTAAATCATCCTTTCCTTTAATTATAGAATCTACACATATGAGAAAATGTGTGATACTTGACTTCCTGTATCAGGGTACTTTGCTTAACATGATATCCTCCATTTCTGTCTCACACCAGGCAGAATGGTTATTATAAAAAGCAAACAAAAAAGCCCCAAATATTTGTGAACATGTAGAAATAAAAGAATCCTGATACACTATTGGTGGGGATGTACAATAGCACAATAATTATGTATATTTGTATTTGCACATACAGTGGTAACTCCATTCATGACCTTAATCTTTCCATGATTCTGGTAACAAACCAAATTATAAGAGAACCAAATCAAATTTCCCCTAATGTCAATGTAGAACCTGACCATTGAATTTGATCCATGCACCATGACAGAATATTTCACAACTCACCTGTGAGTTAATCTTTTGATTTAAAGACTTTGGATATGATTCCATATCAAGATTGATAGGTATATATCATAACTTTTAAATGTCCAAACAATTTTTCATAGTGTATGCCCAAATACAAACAGAAAGCTAAATGTAGTACTGTGAGAATATATGTATAAAAATCTCAGAAGTGAAATTACTAGGTCTTAAAGAATATATGCATTTCAAATCATAGAAACCTGCCAATTTATCCTCTAGTTTCTATCAATGGTTTCTAAAAATAATTACTTCCCCAAATATTTGTGAGGATAATTTTTCCTCAAACTTTTTGATATTTTTAAGGCAAGAGAAAACTTTTTGCTACTCTAGGTTTTCATATTTATCCTGTTATTATATTAAGCATGTTTTTACACATTTCAAACTGATGATTTACTTTTTCTGTTACAAATATATTTTCACTTTTAAAAGAAATTCTTGAGGTTTTTTTACAGGTTATCTTTAAATTTATAAAAATAATTCTTAGACATAGTAATACGAATCTTCAACTTTGAATAGAAAGCATTCAGAAATGACCACAGTACCTCAAGCTTTAAGGGCCTTTTGTGCTCTGACATTCAAATTCAAAACATTAATAAATGCATTTTAGTTATCCATGAAGTTATCTCATCATGTGTACAGAAAGAGAAATAAATCTATTTTAATATTATATCGCTAAAAGTAGAGTCAAACAAAATTACTTCTGTGGTTTGGCTCTAAAATGTCTGCAAAGTTTTACTGAACCCTTTGAATCTGAGAGCCAAATAAAAATTTCTTTTAATATGCAATTCTGTGTATTTTGTCCTATCAACAGAAAAGTAACTAATATAAGTACTTAACATTAATAGACCATAACGTAATAATAAACATTTTTTCTACATGTAAGCAATATGATGTTTGACTATGCTTTTTTGTGTGTGTGGTAGCAGGGATCTAACTCAGGACCTTGCACTTGCCAAGTAAGCACTTACTCTGTTGACCTACCACCCCAGCCCCTTGACTATGTGCTTTCACTGGCAAATTTCATTTATTTAAATTCTATAGTGAAGATTGAATTAATTGATTAATAAATCACCTAGATTGTACAAAGTTCCTGGTATGTACCCATACTTGTGTCAGATGCTGAATAAAACTTGACAACTATTCTTAGGCATAGAATATGTAAGAAAAAATAGATAATGAGTATATAATAGGAACTATTCTAAGTACTTTACATGTTATTTCATGTAATGTTCATAATTGTTCTGCCATGGAACTTCATGTCCCCCAGAGACTAACACCCTGAAGGCTTTTTCATCAGCTTAAAGTACTGTTGGGAAATGCTGTAACCTTCAGGATGTGGGGCCTTGTAGAAGGAATTTACACCATTAGGGACATTCCTTTTAAAGTTACTTTAAAAACTATGGGTTCTTTCTGTTTCTGTTTCTCTCTGTCTCCTGACCATCATGAGGTAGCAGCTTTGTTTACCACATACTCTTTGCCATGATGTGATGCCTATTCAAAGGTTCAAAAGTCAATGGAGTCAAATATCCATGGACTGAAACTTCTGAAACTGTGAGCCAAAATAAACCTTTCTTCTTTATAAGTTATTGAACTCAGCTATGTTATCACAGTGATAAAGCTAGCATAATACCTTTCTGAGGTAGATGTTGTTATTCATATTTAATTAATATAAAATTTATGGTTTAGAGAAGCAATGTGCCAAAGGAGACAGGACTGGATGAGTGGCAGATTCAGGGTTCAAACTTAGATTTGTCTGGCTCCAAAAGTGGGATACTTTTGCCGCTGAATATGTTTCCCCAGATTATATAACTTAAATTTATGCACTTGAAATAGAACACATCCTGTGGTAAAGTAAAATATCCTTTAATTTTGAATTTGTTTGTAAAATTCAGTGACAGGCAGATCAATCACCTGGAAATACTTTATGAAATAGACTAGTTTTGTGGTTTGTGCAGAACTATGGCAGGGCAGTAAATGCAGACATAATTGTGTGAGCATATTTTAGAGGAAAAATAAGAGTATATGTTTTTAGAATTAATCATTCCAATAGGAAGATGTGTACTGAGGTGTTGTAAAATACCAGGTTGCATGAAAGGATATGAATTTTGGAGGATTTTGGAAGCCAAGGAATATAGTTTACAACTTATTCTTCATTTTCATTTTTTTAATTTTTTAATTTTTTTCCATAATTTT
>NW_004524835.1:1798657-1804554 GCF_000260255.1 Octodon degus | reverse complement strand
ATCTAATAAAAATATACTTTTTAAGATTTTAAGAGTTAGTGACAAGTAATAAAATTTTAGTTACGGCAAGATAGAAAACATTGAAAAGACTGAATTAAAACTTGTTAGCCTACTTAGATGACATATGTTGGAAAAACTCTAATATTATATGTACTCAGTATAATACAGCAATTCCTATTCTTAAGATATTATACAAAAATGTTAAATACATTTTAAATATTAGTAATCAAATAGTTTTCCAGGACAGTTAAATATAAAATAATATTTTATAAAGCTTTCTATTCCAAATCTTCTTCTGAAACTTAAGTGAGAATTGTGTTCCTTGCTATTTCAGTATAATTCACTAATTACTATTAATCTGTGCATGTGCATATATGTATATTTATGTAGATGAAGTATGTCTGTTGAAATTCATTTGTGTGACATTGTTACAAAGAAAATTAGGTTAAAATGAATATCAATTCAATTATCTTCTACTGTTGCTGATAATTAGGAGTAAGTGATCTCTTATTTGAATGCATCTTTTAAATACCCTCTTTGTAAAATGATTATCTGAACCTTAGTTATTTTCTTAATATATGATGCAAATATGAAACAAAAACATTATTTTATGTCACAGGAAGAGAACTTGAGTCTAGTTGCCAATAGATGGATGAGGTCATGGTACTCCTTTTAAGAAAAAATTGAAATGAAATCCATAATTCAGCTGAGGCAGCAAACTGCATTGTATCTTTTTCTTATCTAATTCCATATCTAGGGGCTTAATGGTCAGTTAAAGATACCTATGAATTATATGTTGTTATATCCATAATGTCAATAAATTTGTATCCTTCCATTATGGATAAAAGCTCTTTAATTTCCAATTCCAAGTACAGTAGTCAGATAAATTCTTACCTAAAATTGCTCTTGCTACAAGTTACTGGTCCCTAATTGAAAAATCTGTTTGAGTAGAGTAACATTTCCTGAAGTTGTGTAGAAATACACATGAGAAAGTCTTAGGAATAATAGAAAGCTATGATTTCTTAAAAATATGTCTATGTCTTTAAGACCTCTACAGATACTTTCACATTTTTATGTATGTGGTATATAATTAAAACAAAAGAACAACTTTGCATTATCTCACAATTATGTTTTGTGGTAAAAGCACTTATGATCTCTGTGGGGTAATGCATATGTTAATTTGCTTATTAACCATATATAAAATATGTGTAGTATATTTGTTAATTTAAAAAAATAATAACAAAGGTGAATTTAGTCCTTTGATCTTTTCTCATATCGATAAAATATTTCATTCATTCAAGCCACACTAATTTCTTATTGAAGGAAAAAGAGGATAAAATAATGAAAGACCATTTTGACCATGAAACTACTTGACATTAGAGTATGTATTCATTTCATTATTTGAATTCATGTTTCAACAATGACTTGTAAGAATAGAAGACGTCTCTTTGTGTTTTTCTCCTACACCTCTACATTGTGATCCGCCTTCACTCCGAAATTCCCAGCAAGATTTCAGAGATCTTATTTAGAACTTGAAAAATTTACATAACTAATGCTATCATAACAGATAAAGCAACTAAATGGGGTACACTATATATTTTCTATCAATACATAAATCAGAGGGGTCCGCCATGATTTTAAGGCTCAGAGTAACTTTGATAGAAACAGACTAACAGCAGAACATTTTTCTATTCTTCTTTGAATCACTTTACTTCACTTGATAGAATGTGAAGAGAAATAAGAGTTCTAAATTCTATTAATTGATTTTGGTATGAACATTTAACATTAAAGTCCTATGTTCCTGGAGAGGTGTGTCTATCTCTTCTTTTCACAATTGATTATTCTGTATTAAATAGGGAATAACTAGAGATGCATACCAGTGATATTCTATTGTGCCAGCTGTTATTTACACAAAATAAAGCACTTAACTATTAAGAATGATCTTCCTTAAAAGCCTCACTAGCTATTCTTTGGCATGATTTTCAGTTTTGTTCTCAGGTCTTATGAATCCAGATGATTTTACATGAAAGTTAAAACAATAATGCTTTATTATGTCTAAAGTTTAAGTAAATTCATTCATGGTATACATAAGTTGAGGAGTGGAGAAGTGGGTAAACTGAGTACTCACCAAACATTTGTATTTTCAGTGCCAAACTTTTCACAAAGGCATACTTTAGAAAAAATACCTTTTGTACTTCAGGTTTATTCTTATAGCAACAGAAAAGATTATGTATCATTCCATTGACAGATGGATATTTTTGCGCAAGTAAATTCTAATCAAAGCATTTATGAACAATTGTGCCTTCCTTTATCTGAAATACTCAGTTAATGACTTCTCCTAATACAATGGATCATAATATTCATAAAGCACATCTGTTTGAAAGGGCTTACAGTTTTAATTAGAACTCAGATTAAAAAATTAAATATCATACAAATGTCTTATGACAAAGTAGAATAGCATTTCTGACACCATTTTCTCCTTTTATGGATTCTTGGAAGATTGAAGTTTGCCCAATGTGTTCCTATTTGCTTGAAATGGCACTAATATGTGTAATATTTAGAATCAATTTATTTACTTTATACATGTCCAACTTCCAGCCCACAGGCGATTTTATTGTATTTGATGTTTTAATAGAAAATGCTTAAAAATAAATTGTTCTATTTATATACATTATCTATAGAATATATTTTAACATGTGGCCTAAGAAGATTTTTTTACTTGCTGAGGAAAAATAAAAAGATGTTTCCAAGTAGAGGGTTAGTATGGCTAGCCTAGGATGTGAACGTTAATTATTCTTTGTAAATGTGATTGTTTGTGATTATTCTAGGTAGGAAGAGAAAAATACTGAATGGGCTAAACTAGATATTTTGGATAGCACTGCAACCCAGAGGCCAGTGAGTCATCTTTTAAGTGAAATCTGGGTTTTGATTTTAGCTTATTGGATTATTCTTTATTCTTTCTATTATTTGAATATTCACCCTAATTGCTCCCAGAGGATTGAGCCATGTCTTACTTTTCTCATTGTTTTTTAGACATTTCTACATTTTTATTTTATTTTAATTTATTTTCATTTTTATACAGGGTCTCACTACACATTTCTGACTTGTAGGGATCATAAAAAATATAAAAATAATACAGAATTTCACTGCACAAAATGGTAGGAATTCAACAATGATTGCTATACTGCCTATTATTGTCTTCAAATTAGTTGTTCATAATACCAGATATAAGTATGCAAAATTGGTGAAAAAGTAGAGAAAAATATTTAAGCATTAACTGTTCCTTTCAATACACCAGCAGAAATCTTAAGTACAATTGTCCAAGCTAATATATATATATATATATATATATATATATATATATATATTTCCCCTTCTTTTTTTTCTTTCGCTTATCCCAGTTGTTCCTTCCCCTTGAACAGTTTCTTTCCCTTTCACAGTGTCTATTGTATCTTTCAGATTTTATTTACTCTTTCAAGTTCTTACACTAAGGAGAGGACATAACTTTTACCCATGCGGGTATTATTTATCATTGCTAAGAAAAATTATCCAACAATCAAAGGGAAAAGATTAAAGGATTAGCTCACAGTTTGTATTGCTGTCCATAATTGGCTGCCACCAATGCAGGGTGGAGAGCAAACTCCATCACAGAGGAGAAATAGTTTGGGGAAAGCAAAAGGTAACAAGGCAAGCAAGGGGTTAATATAGCTCTTTCTATTATTTATAATTTATCCTTGCTACACATAGGGGGAACAGATGCTCTTAATCTTAGTGCCTTTGATCACAGTATTGTACTATGAGTCAATCCCAGTGTCTCACAATATAGATCCACCAACCTCAATAAAAGCTTCACCTATGACTATATGAGACTTTGCAGGAAACATATAAACATAAACCATAACATTTGGCCTCTGTACCCCTAAAGATTGATGCATTTCCTTTACACAAAAGGCATTCAGTTCAACTCTAAGAGGTGCTAAAATCCTAAAAGATCAGCATTGCTGAAAACACAAAGTTCAATGTCTCCTCTGTGATTAAGGCAATTTCTTAGCTGAAAGCCCCTATATAAATTAAAAGATAAATACTTCCATCATTCAGTGACACAAGATAAACAATTCCATTCCAAAAGATACAAATAGGGGGATCCAAGGGAAAGGGTCCAAAACAAGTCCAAAATCCAGCAGGGCAAACATTAACTCACGTAGTTTGATGTGCAGCATCTGAGGCAATCAGAAGCAAGATATGAATTTCAAAGGACTAGGATGGCTCCACTGCTACAGTATTTCCCATATTTACACCATGCATGGCCTCTCTCTTCAGCCTCTTCTGCTACTTCCTTTCTGCTTTCTTTAAATGATCCATATTTCTGGCTTCTCCAAACTTCTGAGGTCATTACTGCACATTCATCTTCACATTCACAACTGCCTTCACATGAGAACAGTGCCTGGGCTAACAGGCCTCCTTCTGAAGTCTGGGTGGAAGCCTGTTGGCCTCACAGGTCTTGCATTCTGCATGTACCTAAAACCAACACCAGGTGAATAATGCCAACATCTGCTGCCAGCTGAAGTAGATGCCAGACTTCCTCTCTTGACTGTAAGAGTTGATTACCTGGGTGTCCAAGCACTCTGAACCCAATCCCAAGGAATATATTCTCTAAAGTGCTGTTCTTCTGGAGCATGGTGCTTTGGGGTTGTCTTCTCTAAGCAAAATCTTTCACCTTTGCAACTCTCAGGCTGCAAAGCTGAGTCCTGCTCATTCTTGTGACACCCTCAGGCCAACTATTCTTTTTTCTTCTTAAATATTTGCCATTTTTTAAGCAAAGAATTTCTCCTCTGTTTCATCTTTGTAGTTCACTACTTTCCTGGAGCTTCCTTTCTGGCCAAATCCACAGTATTATGAATCACTATGCTAGGGTCTTTGCTATTGATTCCAAATATAAAGATGACTAAAAGCCTCCAACAATAGCCTTGGCACTGACCCAACATTAGATTGTCTTGTAAGGATTTTTTTTGGGGGGGCTGGATCAGGCTGCCTTAAAGGCAAGTCTGCTAAGACATGGAGAGCTGGGGATCGAACCATGGTATCCTGCGCATTACTAAGTTTGCATAAGCAGGTGCTTAAACAACTGAGCTAACTGGCAGACACCCTGTCTTGAAATTTATTGTGCAAAGTTAACTAGTTCCCAGCCCTGTCTTCTGAGAGCTAATAAGAGCTTTCAAGTTACCTAGGTGAAGGAAGAAAAGTGGAAGTAAGAATTATCCATAAGCAAGAAGCCTTGATCAAACTGTGATTTGGTTAATCTGTATTTCAGGATCAGCCATGCAGAGCCTTGTTAGTTATTTAAAAAAATCTTCCTGGGGATAACCATAGGACCGGGGCAATGCCTAGATGCTTCAGACACCTCACTGATAGTCTGAAATAATGTCATATGCAGAAGCTGACAATTTGTTGATTACAGTGTCTTTAAAAACTCTAAAAATACCTTAGTTA
This sequence comes from Octodon degus, assembly GCF_000260255.1. Lineage (NCBI taxonomy): Eukaryota > Metazoa > Chordata > Mammalia > Rodentia > Octodontidae > Octodon > Octodon degus. Next base: position 1,799,064 of record NW_004524835.1, on the reverse strand, counting down.
CTCATATATTGATGCTTTCAGCCTTGAAGAGGAGGATTACTAGCTTTAGATGAATATACCTTAAGTTGTTAACGTATCTACCTGCAGAGATGAGTAGGAATCTGACCCCAAATCTCCAAGTCTCTATCTTGTTTTTAGCTACCTGCTGGACAACATACAGGTAGAGAATCAGTACATTTAGCAAAAGAAGTTGCTACATGTCTGTTATAGTGTGTGTAAACTAAGACTAAGTCAGGATAAGATACATGTAAGCAAATACAAGCTGTGCTGCTGGTTGATTGCACTGCAGGTTTAAGAATCTCTTTAATGCTTAGTTAACACACCTATAATATTCAAATAACGGAACTTAACAAAAAAAGGGGATACAGATGAATGTCCATTTTGTATCTGTGTATTCAAAGTGGTTA
>NW_004524835.1:1794222-1798557 GCF_000260255.1 Octodon degus | reverse complement strand
TTACAAACACTATTAGAACAAATCCCTCTATTCATTAAGAGAATGTAATTATATATCTATCCTAATCATTTTGAATACACAGATACAAAATGGACATTCCGCTGTATCCCCTTTTCTTGCTTAGTTCTGTTATTTGAATACTATAGGAGTGTTAACTCAGCAAAATATTCTAAAAGAATCCAGTAGTCCATAATAGTATTGGGTTGTCTGCTTCACTGGCAATGTCAGAAATTGTTGATCTGAGTCCCCTAATGCTCAACGTAACACAATGGCTTTACTTCTTATACTTCATTTTTATACTTTTCTGCTGGATGGTTAAGACCAACATAAAGCAGGACCTATGCAACAAGAGTTATAGCTTTTAAATATGGGATAGATAACCATGGAAGGATTCTGAATAGGAAGGGAGTGACATGCGGAAAATGATTAAAGGTGTATTATATCAGAGGTGGTGAATTTGATGTCATAGGGACTATACCTGAGGTTATTGAAGTAGTCTGAAGTGAGGTAGATGTGCATTTTAAGATGGAAAAAATTTCCAGACATAGGCTTTTAAAAGGCTAATTATTCTAGCCTTTGAACTATTGCCTTGATCCAAATAGTTTTAGATTAACTCTTGGTAATTATTAGAGAAACGTAATATAATATTATAACCTAGACATGTAAATCACTGGGACAAAATCTAGGGAAATATTTTTTAAACTGTAGTACAGGGCCATTAGTAGCAAATGAATCAAAACTGTTATTGTTATTTTTAAATTAAATTAAATTTTTTATTTTTTGCAATAATGGGGATCAAATTAAGTACCTTGCAATTACCAGCCACTGAGTTATATTCACATCAACTTAAAAGAAACTAGGGCCCTCTCCTCTTCTCCTTCTTTCTTTTTCTTCTCCATATCAGAGATCGAACTTGGGACCTTGCACTTGCTAGGCAGGAACTTATGCTGATGAGCTATATTCCTGGCTTTTTTTGTTATTGTTTTGTTTTGTTTTATATATTTAGTACAGGGCCTACAAGGTCTTAATATACAGATGGGACTTGTAGTGATTCTCTGGTTTTCAGCTTCTCAAGCACTGGGATTAAAGGCACATGCCACCACTCCCTATCTCAATCACTGTCTCAGCAAGTCCTGGGGACGGGGCTGGCACAGAATACCATGAATGGAACCCTGGTCCCTGCTTCTGCCTAAGCAGGTACTTTAATCCATTGAGCTATCTGGCCAGCCCTTCTGAGCTTATTATTTTAAGTAAAATTGAAAATCTAATAGTAGTGTTTTTTTTTTTGTTTTTTTTTTTTTTTTTTTTTTTTTTTTTTTTTTTTTTTGCGGAACCAGGGATTGAACTCAGGTCCTTGAGCTTGCCAGGGAAGTATTGGGTTTTCTTAGGACTGGCAATGTCAGAAGTTGACTTGAGCCTTTTATAGTTCAGCATATTACTGTGGATTTACTTTTTACTCTTTGTTTTTATATTTTTCTGCTGGGTGGTTAAGATCAATGTACAGCAAGACCTATATAACAAGAAATGTAACTTTTGTATCTGACAAGATAAGTCAAATCCCCTCAGGCTTTATCCTTTAAACTGTAGCACAATTTACAGATCTTTTGTGAGTGTCAGCCATATGGATGAGTCATGGCCATTGCTTGACCAATTTGCTCTTTGTGAAAGACTGAGATAATGTTTTCTCTCCATGTGACTCTCCTTAGGCACACTCTACATCATCGATCACTTTCATTTGTGGCCACATAATCTCCTTGATCAGAAAATTTGGAAAACAACTGAGTTACATGAGATTACCCTGACTAACTATATATGCTGATACCTATGAACTAAGCAACTGTACTGAAGATAACAATGTGTAACAGTAGGGTCATACATGGAATGCCTGTTATTCTAGTCTTCTAAATATGTTCTCCTTATCATGACATACAATTACTACCATACTGTCTCTCAAGTAAATGTTTGTTTTAAGAAAAGGTAATAAATGAAAACAAGAGATGAATAAATGTCACAAGACTGTCCTGCTACAATGCTGTATACGGTTAAATTTCTAAGTTTTTGTGTAAAAATATGTGATTGTGTATTCCTATGTTTTAAACATTTTTTATTTTAAATTTTATCTCCATATACTGTGGGGACTTAAAGTGTAACATATCAATACTGTATGAAAAATACCTGTCCCATGTTATGCCTAAGAGGTTTGATATTCAGACAGATAGTGAGGTTAAGCTCAACTGCCTATGTTCTTGGTTAATAATAACAAGCTTCTCTTCTGGAGGGTTAACAACCTAAGTTTGTAGGCCAAAAATTAGAGAAAAAGAAGGACTGCAAGGACAGCCAATATTTTGGCCCTAGCCTTTCAAGGTCAATGAAGACACAGGACACAGAAGAGCCTGTAGTATAAAATGCCTCTTCTATAGATAATGCATAGTTGTTACTTGTCTTTTATTCACTTTGAAAACATTTTTGTTGTTGTGGTGGGGATTGAACCTACCACATCAAGCATGTTAGGCAAGCACTTTTTGCTGAAGTACAACACCAACAACGATCTTTGTTTTATTATCCTCCTAATTTTACTCTCTTTTGGGATAAGTATTTTATTATTACTCAATCTTAGTATTTTTTATAGTCATGTAATTATGTATTTTTAAACTCTTTTTGGATTTTCTCTTTTAATTTGTATTTTTATATATTTTTCCATTTTATTGAGAAACAAATAGCAATGAGACAGTTTCAAATCAAATTGGTAGGACAGCTTCAATAATTAACACATTGCATACTGTCTTCCTAGTGGTTATTTGCTGTACAAGATGCCAACATGATATCCTACTTACAAACACTATTAGAACAAATCCCTCTATTCACTGAATTAAGAGAATGTAGCTGTATATCTATCCTAACCATTTTGAATACACAGATACAAAATGGTCATTCATCTGTATCCGCTTTTTTGTTTTAGTTCCATCATTTAAATATTATAGGTGTGTGAACTTAGCAAAATATTCCAAATAGTCCAGTAGTCCATAATAAATTGGGTCTTCCACATGACTGGTAATGTCAGAAATTGTTGAGCTGAGTCCCCTGTAGCTCATCATAACAACATGGCTTTACTTCTTAAACTTCATTTTTATAATTTTCTGCTGGATGGTTAAGACCAAGATAAAGCAAGACCTATGCAACTAGAGTTGTAGCTTTTGGATCTGATGAGTTCAATCAAATCCCCTCAAAATTTATCCTGAGACCCTGTATCGCAGTTTGTAGATCCTTTGTCACTGTCAGCCATATGGATGAGTCATGGCCATTGCTTGACCAATTTGCTCTCTGTGAAAGCCTGAGAGAATGGTTTCTCTCCATGTGACTATCCTTAGGCACCATCGATCACTTTCCTCTTTGGCCCATAATCTCCTTGATCAGAAAATTTGAGACACAACTGAGTTATATGATATTACAGCACAGGTTCTACTATGTCCTAAGTATTTGCTGAGCTTAAAAGGCTAGGGCCATCATGTTGGCTGTCCTTACCACCCTTGTTTGTCTTTAATGTTTGGTCTGCACTCTTAGGTTGTTAACGCTCCAGAAGAGAAGCTTATTGTTAATACCATACAACCTAGGCTGTTGAGCTTAATCTCACTGTTTGAATGTCAAACATCTGAGGCATAACAGGGAAAAGGTATTTTTCATCAGGTATTGATATGTTAAACTTTAAGACCCTGCAGAATATGACAAAAAATTTTAAAAATTAAAATATATTTCACAAATAAGAATAAACAATTACATATGTTTACATATAAGTTTAGAAATCTAACCATAAACAGTATTGTAACAGGACAGTCCTGCAACACTCCTTTTCCTGTCTCATGCTTTCATTCACCACCCCCTTCCTTTTTAAACAAACATCTACCCAACAGACAACAGGGCACCAACCGGTGTGTCATGACAAGCAGCACACATTCAGAAGACCCGAATGACAGGTACTCCAAGCATGAACCTACTATTACAAATTGCCTTCTTCAGTGCAGTTTCTTAGTTCACAGGTATCAGCATATATGGTTAGTCAAAGTGAGAATCCTTGCAATTAATAGCTAGATTCAAAAATCTTCTGAAGATTCTCAGGATCATTGCCTTATCCATTGTGTATATATAACTGTATGGTGTTGCCTCTGTTTTGTTTCCTAGCTCTTCTCCTTGTTCTGTCTTCATTGTATAGTCCTCAAGTTCTTGCTATCTTTTTTTTTCCCTTGAATTTTTTTAAGTACATTTCACATATACATAGTGATAGCATTCATCATAGGGGAACTGTACCTTGCTTCAAACAATAGTTTCAAGCATTTTTTT
>NW_004524835.1:1783715-1784457 GCF_000260255.1 Octodon degus | reverse complement strand
ACAAAAAAAGGGGATACAGATGAATGTCCATTTTGTATCTGTGTATTCAAAGTGGTTAGGATAGATATATAGTTACGTTCTCTTAATGAATAGAGTGAGTTGTTCTAATGGTGTTTGTAGATAGGATATCATGTCCGCATCTTGTACAGCAATTAAACACTGGGAAGAATATATGCAATGTGTTAATTATTGAAACTGTCCTACCGATTTGATTTGAAACTGTCTCATTGCTATTTGTTTATCAATAAAATTATGGGAAAAATTTTAAAAAATTTACAAAAAAGAATCTCTATAAGCTCAGCTTGAGACAAATGGGATCAGAATAACATAAAATAGAAGGGCATGAATGCATTAAATGTTTGCAACAATTCAACAGCCATTTTAGTGTAGGATGAGTACGCTAAGTCATTTTAGTGATAATGGAAATTATAACTGGAGCAACAGCACAAATGTCCAGGGAAAAGATTTATTAGAAGCAGAAGAGAAAATGCGGAAGAACTTAATCCCGAGAACATGGAGGGCATAATGGTATCTCCAAGATCTGATGTGCCTGCTCATAAAAGAATGGGATTAGTATGGTGAGGGAGATAGCTCAGCACTCCAAAGGCCTGGTTGACCTTATCTTTGACAAAGGGGTTAAACATACTTACTGGAAGAAAGACAGCCTCTTTAACAAATGGTGCTGGAAAAACTGGCTCTCTACATGCCGAAAACCCAAACTTGACCCGGGTCTATCACCATG
>NW_004524835.1:1744856-1783615 GCF_000260255.1 Octodon degus | reverse complement strand
TCCTTCCTGCTGCTGCCCTTAAGGGTGAACCTGTTGTGTCCCTGTGGCGAGATGTTCTGCTCCTGGACTAGCTAGTTGGATCTATCCTCTACACTCTCCCCTGGAGGGATTGCAGCTGCAGGATTACACCTGAGGCGTGTATGCCAGTCCTGAGCTGTGCCTGGAGGGGGCAAGGTGAAGTAGGAGGAAGAGGAAGCTCTCCGCACACACTCACGGGTCCTGGGCTAGGATTGGGTCTGGGGGCTCTGGGGCGGGGCAAAAATTCCTAATCGGCGGGACGGGTGGGGGAGGTATGGCGGAGTGGTGTGGGGTGGCCCGAGGGGGTGGAGAGGGTTCGGCCCACTCTGTGCCTGGGCTGGGACTGGTCCCGCTGGCGTAGGGTAGCAGGAAGCTCTCTGCACACTCACCGGACCTGGGCTGGGACTGGGTCTGGGGGCTCCCGGAACTCGGCAGAAAATCCTACTCGGTTGGTGGGGTGGGGGAGGCACTGCGGAGTGGTGGGGGGCGGCCCGAGGGGCTGGCAGAGGGTCCGGCCCACGCTGCGCCTGGGCTGGAACTGGTCCCGCCGGCGCAGGGTAGCAGGAAGCTCTCCACACCGCAGACATGATATCTTGTCTAAACACTAGTAGTACAAGTGTTTGCTCTCATTGAACTAACAGAAGGTAGCTGTATGTCTATCCTAATTATCATACACACACACACACACACACACACACACACACACACACACACAAGAGATGGTGTTCCACTGCAGTTAGAGAAGCTGTATTTGGAGAAATCTTTAAAGGAACTTTAAGAGGGCCAGCCAAATAACTTAGCAGATTAAAGGGCCTGCAAGTAGCCTCAGGGCCTGGGGGTTTGATCCCTGGACCTGCCATTCTGGCTTTGCCCCCAATTACACTGAGACAGCCATTGAGACTTAGGTGAGATGGCGCTTGCCTGAAATCCTAGCTCTTGGAAGGCTGTAAAACAGGCAGAACATTACGAGTCTGATCTAGTAGTAAGACCCTGAACACCCTGTAGAACCTTTCCTAAAATAAATAAATAAATAAATAAATAAAGGACCTTTACATACTTGAAGCCAGTCTAAAGACTGTACATAACTCGAATTCCGCAAAATAACCCAGTATACTTCAAAATAGTAGTAGGTTATCAGCAGAACTGGCAATTATCAGAAGCTGTTGACTTGAGCCTTTTACAGCTCAGAATATTAATATGACATTACTTTTATACCTCATGTTTGTACTTTTCTGCTTGATGGTTAAGACCAAGTAAAGCAAGACCTACATAGCTAAAATTGTAACTTTTGTATCTGACAAGGTCAGTTAAATCCCCTCAGGATTTAATCTGGAACCATGTACAGCACCTTGTAGATTTTAAGATCAATCATAATCAATGGCCATTTTTAAAGGACCCCTGCAGGGAATAGCAGATAAGGCTGGAAGGCCCCATTGGCTATAAGCAGGGATTTATGTCCCTTAAGCCCTTTAAGAACCTCCAATTTCCAAATTTCTTTGCAGATATGAACACAGCAGTGTTCTAGGGGCTTGCAAATAGTTTTAAAAGATCTCATTGAATCTTTTCTTACACTACAAAAGACAAATTAGCTTGTCTTTATTTGGTGATCACTGATCCACCCAGACTGTGTGTGTGTGTGTGTGTGGGTTGTGCACTGGAACAGCGAGACTCTCCTGGGAGAAGCATGAATAAGCCATCCCTGTAGGTTTAATTTAGGAATGACTGATGGTAGATTATGATCACCTTAAGGATTTTTTTCCTAAACCAAACTTGATTTGTATTCCATATTTTTCATTTTCTGCCACATTAATACATTTATTAGTATGCATAAATTTTGATTCTCTTGAAAGATCTCTCTTTACAAAATTTGTTTTTTATGTTGGCCACATAAGGTTGAAGAGTCATGTATTGACTTTGAGTCCTGAAGAAGGCAAGAGATTTGCACTCTGTAATAGCTGGTGAGGTGAACTGAGCCCCATTAATGGGATAGTAGCAACCTTAGTAGGCAAAAATGGAGGCCTTGCTCATTGACCACAACAGATACATTTGTTCCAATGCCTAGTAAACCTTGAAAATATTTTTTTCTTTTATTTTTATTTTGCACATGGGCCTTCCTTCATTTAATTCCTGGGTCAAATATGTTTCTTTAATTAGTGAACTACGAAAGTTCCCTTACTTCCTTTTTTGCTTTCTGTACTATGTCAAGGGGAGCCCTACTGTAAGAAGCAAGACAAATTGTACAACATAATCATCTGGTTCAAAATCCCAAATGTCCATAGAAGGGACCATAACTTGGATTTTTTCCTCATAATTAGAGTACATTACCCAAGGCATTACATCTATATCTTGCAAACTTGGAACACTTTTATTCATAGTTTGTCTAAAAGTCCCCTTGGGTAATGGTGACCATATTCTAGTGGTTATCTCTGTTGGCTTATATCCCTCAATAAGTGTTACTCTTTGAGCAGCAGAGAGATCTAATTCTGGGCTTCCTGGTGTTCTAGAAGTTAGGGGAATAATGTCTCACCAGAGATCCAAGATGGATTGTTGTTTGTTGCCTGAACTGGAAAGACCCTTGTTGTGTGAAGGACCAGGGCTGGGTCCAATTCACATTTCCTAGAAGGAAAATGTCATCCTTATGATACTTGGAATGGCAATTATTTGCCCAGTGATTTCTTTATTGAATTAAGGTCAAAGACTGGGGGCTGAAGTAGTATTTCCACTTGTACTCTCCACTGTGGGCAAGAGAACTGTGACTCCTGATTTAGCTAGAGCAGTCTGATGCTTAGGAAGACGCCCTGGTTTTTTTTTCAGAATTGAAATATTGGTTATTATTGTTTTGTGTCCCCTTTGTAAGACTGACTCAGCATAGCATGTACCAACATGGAACTTTTATAAAATTTTGTCCCTATATTTTCATAAGCCTTAAGATAATTTCCAGGATTTCTAGTAGCTCTATCTGCTCCATGGACCTATTTATAATCCTTATTTGCATTTTTAAAAGCCAATTGTAGCACTATATTCTCAGCAACTTGTGCATGAGGTCTTTCTGCTAACTGCATCTTGTAATTTAGCAAGGAATTGAGCAAAAGTCTATTTAGAACCATATAAATATGTAAAAATGACTGAACTAGAGTGCCTTTCTCAGGGAAATGGCACATACACATTTCATCAAAATATTTATCTGGCCATATATCCCAATGGGATAGGCCAGTTGTGTTAAGTCTATAAAAAGTTCCATACCCAACATAATCTGTTGTGTGATATTTGGCCTACCAGTCATTCTATTTCAGCTTACCTATTCTTTAATGAGCTTCTGAAGCTGTACATTAAGTGAAACTGTACCAGCATGATGATAAACAGCAATGAGCAAGATGCTTAATGTCCTGTGGGGTCCTTCATAAATCCCACAAAATGGAGTCCAAGTGTGACAGTGTAAAAGGACCTTGAACGCCATTATTCATAAAACTTTTAATTCATTTTATATCTTATACTCTACTCTGTGATGATCATGTTTCAGTTAATAAGTATTATTAGGATCCTGTATGACAACAACAGGGATATAACAGGGCTTAATAGAGTTCCCAGTGATCACACCTAGCTGAATAATTTGCTGACATTTAGACATGGTGCTAGTTTGTGTGTAGGTGTCCCCTCAAAGCCTCATGCAATCATGGGCAGTTTCTGGAGTTTATGATTGATTGTTGTGGGTGTGGATGCTGCACTTCCCTAGGACAAGTAATTTGCATTACAATAAGGAGAGGAAAGAGACTAGCTAGTTGCCTGAGTTGCTGAGCTGCTTTTTCTCTCTGCTCTTTGCCACCATCTTAAAAGGTTGCTCTCTGCCATGAGCCACTCTGCCTTGGATCCAGCTGAGTATGGACTGAAACCTCCAGTATCTGTGAGCTAAATAAAACTTTCCTTTTCTAATTGTGAGTATTAGGTATTTGTCCCAGCAATGATCAAAGAGTAACTGAGACAGAATTTGGTACCAGAGAAGTGGGTTTGTTGCTGTGGCTAATCCTGACCATGTGGAATGGAAGTCTTTGTGAATGGCTAATGTGAAGAGATAGGAATTTTTCAGAGATGCTGCCCACAAGAAAAGCACATGGGAAATTTTGGTCAGAATTCAGAAGATCAGAAGGCTGATAGAAAACCTGCCTGTAAAGACCAGGCTGGAGAGGTTTCTACTGGGAAGGACTGTACTGGTTGTGGGACTCCAGCTGATTTGTGTTATGGCTTGGCAGAAAGTTTATCTGCATTTTGCTCATATCCAGAGACATTGCTTGAGACTGAGATTAAGCATAGTGGAATGATTTGTCTGGCAAAAGACATGTCAAAGCAATCAAATATTGAAGCAACTGGGATATTGTTGGGGGCTGTTAGTCAGATTTATGTTGAGAATCTAGAGCAAAGAGCCCAGCAAGATGATTTAAAATATTATGAGTTTGTCCAGAAAGGAAATCCCAATAAAGCTGTGGAATGCAAAGATAGAGCTAAGAGGATCTCCATTGCTGAGAAGGAACCAGAGAATGGAAAGAATGACCTGAGGGCATCATAGGAGGCATCAGGTCTCTGGCCTTTGCAGCCTCAGAATTGTAAAGGTGAAGGACTTTGCTTTGAGGTAAAAGCCACTGGGTTCCATATGTCAGAATGATGGCAACGGCCACACCAGGTTCCAGAATGGCACTGGCATGGAGAATTTATTCCTTGGAATCAGGGTCAGAGTGCTCAGCAACCCAGGCACTCGACTCCTACAGCCAAGGGAGAAGGTAGCCTGGCTACTGCTCCAGCTGGCAGCAGACCTTGGCATCATACATTTGACACTGGTTTTAGTTGCATGCAGAATTCAGGAGTTCTGAGGTTAAGAATGCTTCCACCTCAGTTTCAGAAGGCCTGGATCACCAAACAGTGTACTCCTGGGAGGGCAGTGTGTAAAGCTGTGAGTGAGAAGCCTATTCACTGGAAACCCCAGAAGTTTGAAAAAGCCAAGAAGGTGGATCATCTAAGGGAAATTGCAAGGAGAGAGCAAAGCCATCCTAAGAGAGAAGCCATGGGAGTTACCACTAAGAGTGCCATGGGGGCAGAGCCAGATGGATCTCATAATACACCACAGATTGCTTCAGATATTCCACATGGAAATATAGGAGTCAATGATTGCACTCCTGAATTTTGGACTTGCTTTCTTCCCAATGCTTAGTATCCTTTTGGAATGGTAATGTTTATCTTGTGCCATTGAATGCTGGAATTGTTTAACTTTTCATTTGTAGAGGGGATCATAGCAAAGAGTTTGCTTTTGATCTTGGTGGAGACTTGGGACTTGGACTGTTCAGCAGCACCAAAACTGTTAGGACTTTGGCAATGCTTGGATATGAACTTAAATGCCTTTTGCATAAAGGGATGAGAATGAATCTTTAGGGGTCAAGGGGTGGAATGTGATGGTTTGTGTGCAGGTGACCCTCCAAAGGCCTCATGCAGTCATGGGTCAGCTTCTGGAATTTGTGATTGATTATTGTGGGTGTGGATGCTGTACTTGCCCTGGGGCAGGTGACTTGCATTACAATAACGAGGGGAGAGAGGTTATCTAGCTGTCTGAGTTGCTGCAGCTCTTTTTGCTCTCTAATCTTTGACACCGCCACCTTGAAGTGTTGCTCTCTGACATGTGCTGCTCTGCCTTGGAGCCACATGAGTATGGACTGAAACCTCCAAGTAACTATGAGCTAAATAAACCTTTCCTACCCTAATTTTGAGTGCCAGATATTTGTCCCAGCAACAAGAGAAGAATGATTGAGACACAAGCAATGATGGCTTCTGCTAACATCTAAAAAGTGTGGAGGTGTGGACCACAAAGGAATCTTTCTTCCCTCCTCAGGGTCTTTCTCATTTTTCTCCTTAGGGGGAATAATGGCACCTACACTAACTATTATAGTACATAAGGATCATCACAGATTTTACTAGACTTAATGTTGAAAAAGAATCTGGGGTGATTGGTTCTTTCTGGCATGGGCTTTCCTCTAGATTTTCACCCACTCTGTCCCAGTTCTCTGCATCCAAAATTCCTCCCTGTGGAAATCATGGATTATATTTGATAATGCCCCGCACCATTTGACAAAGAGAGTGGGTGCTAACTTGAGCCCCTGACTGTTTCAACAACATATGCAACAGTTGCACATACCATTTTTCCCCTACTGGTGAATTCTATCCCATAATCCTGGTTAAGAAAACTTTTCTATGGCATTACTGCTTACTTTCACTTTTCTCATGGCTGCCTCCAAAACCTTCCTGTGGCATTCCTTTACATCTTCTCTTCTTTGTTCCACTCCAGTGGGTTGTCCCCTTTGGGTCTCATGGTGTCCCTGTTCAGGTGACAATTGCTGGATGATTATGAGCCACCCAGAGACCTGTGGAGGTATGCAGATGAATAAAGATAGACTAAAGACAATGCTTAAGGAACCAAGAGACTGGGAGCATCCTGCTTCTAGTGAATAGGTTCACCCATCTTCACGGCTGGCCTATTTTATTAGCAAACAAGGAGCACAAGGGGATTTGGTCATGTGTCATTTGTGAAACAGTTGAAGGAGATTTTTTAAAAATAAGGAACAAGTTTAATTTTAATAGGGAAAAAATATAACAGGGACAAGACCTTATTTATACCCAGATGACTGCATAGGTTAATAGGGAACTATCTTACTTTCTGTTCTCCTCAGCAGATGTTACTTTTCCCTGGGAGCTGTGTGATTATGAGCTTTTCCCACACAGTTAGAAAGTACGTAGCTTTCTATACACTTTTCCATTCACCAAACAATTTAACACAGGCCTTAGCACTGTAGAGCCTAGGTCAGGAACTTGGCCCCCCACTAGGCCAGACACGGCCCAGGCACCAACAATTTTTTACTTTTTAAAAATTATTTTTATGAGTACACATTTCTAGCACATAAATATAGAACCCAAATACATTGAACTATCAGATCTTTGACACAGATGGGCTGAAATATGTGCCTCTTTTATAAATAGTGCAAAAACTGCTGGCTATAGACATGCAGGATATTGATGTTAAGCTCCTTTATTTTACCATGCAGTAAATTAAAATCAAAATGGATCAGTGTTCTAAGTTTTCAAACAGAAGTACTTAATCTGATAGAAGATAAAATAAGTAAAACTCTTAAAGACATAGGCGTAGGCAAGTAATTTCTGAATAGAATCACAGTTGCACAAGAAATAGCAGCAAGAAACAAAAGCAGTTAGCAAATTCTAAAGCTTCTGTACAGCAAAGGAAACAACCAATAGAGTGAAGAAAAATCCTACGGAATGGGAACAATTTTTCCTGCTACCACTCAAACAGATAAATAATAGCTAGTATATGTATAGAACTAGTAAAAAACTACACCCCCAAATAAAAGCATAAAAATGGTCATGTGAAATGAAAAATGCTTCTCAGAAGGGAAGGTCCAAACATGAAAATATTTTAATATCTCTGGCTATTATGGAAATTCAAATTAAAACAGCACTGTAATTTCATCTTATTCCAAAAGAAATGACTGCCACCAAGAAATCAAGTAATAACACATATTAGAGAGACTGCAGGTAAAAAAGGAAAACTATGCATTATTGGTAAAACATAAATATTTGTTGAGTTTACTCTTTAATTTTTTAATTAATTTTATTGAGAAACAAATAGCAAGGAGATGACAGAGGCAAAACCATACATTTATATGCACAAGATGGTTAAGGCAATGATCCTGAGAACCTTCAGCAGATTTTTGAAACTAGCAGTTAATTGGTAGGATTCTCACCCTGACTAACTATATATGCTGATACCTGTGTTAGGAGTTTAAACACTAATATAATTCCTCTGTAAAATGTCAGCTCTACCAGTTCAAATTGGCATCTTGATGAGGATGATAAATTTCTGGAAAAGGTCCAAATTATCATTTTTGGTTTGCGTAGGTTTCTAATTATTTGGCTCTGTGATTCTCACTCAACTTCCCTTAAAGCCCTCAGCTACTTCTTACATCCCTTATCTCATTGGTCAAACATGACAATTCTCAACATTATGTCCTAAAATTTAAAAGACACTAACATGTTTGAGGAAGTGCAAATCACTTATTTCTTGTTGGAATCCATATTTATGAGAAGAATGTCTTTAGAAGAAATCAATATGAGAGGTAAACATAACCAAGATTATGATTAGGAAGTTCATTTTTCTTTTCTTTTTATTGTTTTCCAAATTTAATTGGAGGATTTGTTTTCAGTGATACCAAAGATCGAATTCAGTACTTTGAGCTTGCCAGGCTTATTCCACTGAGCTATCTCCCCAGTCCCTATTGAGGATTAGTCTAATAAAATTGTTAGGTCCATGTCATGAAGTGAGATTTTCTCACACCCTGATTCCACTTATTATTCACTTTATAGTGTTGGGTTTCTTGCTTAAACTTCCAATGCCCTAGCGTTTTGTCAGTAAGATAGGAATAACTGTAAGACCTACCAAATAAAGAAGTTGCTGAAGAAAAATGAATTTATTTATATTTTTTCTAGATATATTGAAATAGTGTTCTTTTCGCTTGTTCCAATGTCTCTCTAAAGGTCCATGGCTTGAAATGTCAGAGCTCTTGCAGGGTTTAAGAGGTAAAATCTTAATCTGACAATTGTGTTAGATATGGTATCTTTAGAACATGATTACTATTAATTTTTAACATAATTTTATTGAGAAATAAATAGCAATGAGACAGTTTCAAATCAAATTGGTAGGAGAGTTCCATTAATTAACACATTGCATACTGCCTTCCAAGCAGTATTTTGTTGTACAAGATGCAAAAATGATATCCTATTTACAAACACTATTACAATAAATCCCTCTATTCCTTGAATTAAGAGAATGTAGCTATATATCTATCTTAACCATCTTGAATACACAGATACAAAATGGACATTCATTTATATATCCTTTTTTTGTTTAGTTCCATCATATAAATATTACAGGTATGTGAACTCAACAAAATATTCAAAAATAGTCCAGTAGTGCATAATACTATTGGGTCTTCTGCTTGACTGATAATGTCAGAAGTTGTTGACCTGAATCCCCTACAGCTCAACATAACAACATGGCTTTATTCATTATATTTCATTTTTACACTTTTCTGCTGGATGGTTAAGACCAAGATAAAGCAAGACCTATGTAACAAGAAATATAGCTTTTCGATCTGATGAAGTCAGTCAAATCCCCTCAGGCTTTACCTGAGACCCTGTACCTCAGATTGTAGATCCTTTGTCATTGTCAGCCATGTGGATGAATCACGGCCATTGCTTGACCAATTTGCTCTCAGTGTCAGCCTGAGAGAATGTTTTCTCTCCATGTGACTCTCCTTAGTCACACTATACATCATCAATCACTTTCCTCTTTGGCTCCATAAACACTTTATTTATTTATTTATGTTTTGCAGAACTGGGGATTGAACTCAGGCCCTTGCACTTGCCAGGAAAGTGCTTATTTCCCTGAGCCCTCTTCCCGGCCCTCCATAAACTCTGGATCAGAAAATTAGGACACAACTGAGTTACATGATGTTACAGTACAAGTTCTCATATGTCCTGAGACTTAATTGATGTTGGCAGTCTAGGGCCAAAATGTTGGCTTTCATTCTAGCTCTCCTTTTTCTCCAATTTTTGGTCTGCAAACTTAGGTTTTTAACCCTTCCAGAAGAGAAACTTGTTGTTAATGCCATATAAACTATACTTTTGAGCTTAACTTCAATATCTGTCTGAGTATCAAACACCTTAGGCATAACAAGGAACAGGTATTTTTCATAAAGTATTGATATGTTAAAGTTTAAGTCCCTACAGAATATGACAAAAAATTTTAAAACTTAAAATATATTTAAAAATAGGAATAAAGAATTATATGTGTTTATACATAAGTCCAGAAATGTAACCATGTGCAGCATTGTTGCAGGACAGTTCCACAACACTCCGTATCCTGTCTCCTGCTTTCATTCACCACCCCCTTCCTTTTTAAACAATAATCTACTTGAGAGACAGCATGGCAGCAACGGGCATGTCATGAAAACCAGCGTGTATTCAGAAGACCAGAATGACAGGCACTCCAAGCATGAACCTACTATTACAAATTGCCAACTTCAGTCCAGTTTCTTAGTTCACAGTTGTCAGTATATATAGTTAATCAGGGTGAGAATCCTTCCAACTAACTGATAGATTCTAAACTCTTCTGAAGCTTCTCAGGATCATTGTCTTACCCATCTTGTACATATAACTGTGTGGCTTGCTTCTGTCATGTTTCCTAGCACTTCTCTTTGCTCTCTCTTCATTGTGTAGTTCTCAAGTTCTTGCTTTCCTTTTAATTGTATTATACCATTCTATTTGTATTTCTACATTTGAGTTCTTATTCTAGGGAAATTATATATTTACACATCTGTGTCCATTTTATTTTACTTCGAGTATATATTCAAGTGGAATCCACTTGAATATAAATGCTTTGATTTTACCATTTTTTATAGCTGAGTAATATTGCATGGTATAAAAGTACCTCATTTTCATACCCATTCCTCAGGTGATGGGCATGTTCATTGTTCCACGATTTGGTTATCACAAATTGTGCTGCTATAAACATAGGCACACATATATCCCTATGATATGATGTTTTTAGATATTCAGGGAAAATTCCCAGTATTGGAATCACTTGTTTAAATGGAATTTCCAGTCCTAGTTTTCTAAGGATTCGCCACACTCATAATGGGTGCACCAGTCTATAATCCCACCAGCAGTGGAAAAGGGTTCCTTTTTCCCCACAGCTTCTCCAATATTTGTTGTTGGTTGATTTCTTTTTGAAAGCCATTTTTTTCAGGGGTGAGATAATATCACAATGTTGTTTTAATTTGCATTTCATGGATGGCTAGTCAACTCAGATGTCCATTTCTGGACTGGTCTTTAAATTTTGGGGCACTAGTGCTTTTCAGTTCTTTATAAATTCTAGAGAGCAGAGCTTTGTCTGAGTATTTATTTGTCAAGATTTTTTCCAAATTTGTGGATTGTCTTTTAACTTTGTTGGTAATTTCTATTTTTTTTCCTCTTTCTTTCTTTCTTTCTTTCTTTCTTTCTTTCTTTCTTTCTTTCTTTCTTTCTTTCTTTCTTTCTTTCTTTTTGGCAGAACTGGGGATTGAACTCAGATCCTTGCGTTTGCCAATCAAGCACTTATCTTACTGAGCCATCTCCCTGGCCCCGGTAACTTCTTTTGAAGTGTAAAAAATTCTCAGTAAGTGGAGGTACCAGTTGTTAATTCTTTCAAGTGTTTCCCATGTGATTTGAGTTTTGTTCATTAACTCTTTGCCTACCCCTAAGTCTTCAAGTGTTCCTCCTACTTTCTCTTCCAGGATTTTTAGTGTTTTTGTTTTAATGTTTAGATCTTTATACCATTTTGACTTTAGCTTAGTGCATGGTGATACACCTGGGTCAAGTGTTTAGTTTTCGGCAAATAGAGAGCCAGTTTTTCCAGTACTATTTGTAAAAGAGGCTGTCTTTCTTCCAGTGAGTATGTTTGACCCCTTTGTCAAAGATAAGGTGGCTGTGTGTATTTCTAGTGGCTTCAGAGTCTTCTAATCTATTCCATTCATCCTCTGGTGTACTTCCTTGACAGTCGCATGCTGATTTTATCATAGAAGCCTTATACTATAATTTCAAGTTAGGAATTGTAATGCCTCCTGACTTGTCTTTGTTGCTCAAATTCCCTTTGCAATTCTAGGCCTTTTCTGATTGCAAATAAGTATTAGGATTGATTTTTCTAGGTCTATGAGGTATGTTGGTGATAGTTTGATAGGGATTGTAATAAATCTGTACAGCAATTTTGGGAGTATGGCCATCATCACAATGTTGGTTCTTCCTCTCTAGGAGCATGGAATATCTTTCCATTTTCTGAAATTCTCTACGATCCCTCTTTGCAAAGTACTGTAATTTTCCTTGAAAAGATATTTGACTTCTTTAGTTAGATTAATTCCAACGTATTTCATTTTCTGTGGTGCTATTGTAAAAGGCATTGTTTCTATAATTTCCCTCTCAGTGTGTTTTTTATCTGTGTAGAGGAATGCTACTGACTTTTGGTATTGACTTTTAATTCTTCTCTGCTACATAATTTCTGTATTAATTCTATTAGCTTCCTGGTGGAGTTTTTTGGGTCTTCCAAGTAAAGTATCATGTCATCTGCAAATAATGATAATTTAACTTCTCTTTACCTATTCTTATTCCTTTTATTTCTTTCTCTTGTCTAATGGCTGTTGCTAATGATTGCAGAAATATATTAAATGGGAGTGGTGATAGAGGACATCCTTGTCTTGTACCAGATCTAGGTTGAAAAGATTTCAGTTTTTCCCCATTTAGAATTACGTTAGCTGTTTGGTTTCATAAATGTCTTTTACCAGATTGAAGAAGAGGTCATTTATTCCAATTTTCTATAGGACTTTGAACAGGAATGAGTGTTGAACTTTATAAAAAGTCTTTTCTGCATCAATTGAGATGATTATGTCATTTTTAGTCTTCACTCTATTGATATAGTGTATTACCTTTATAGATTTTTGAATATTGAACCATAGTTGCATCCCTGGGATGAATCCTACCTGGTCATGGTGTATGATCTTCTTGATGATTTATGTACTTTATTTGCTAGTATTTTATTGAGGATTTTGGTATCTATGTTCATGAGGGAGATTGGCCTGTAGTTCTCTTTCTTAGTTGTGTCTTTCCCTGGTTTTGATATCAGTATAATACTTGCCTCCAGGAATGATTTTGGGAGGATAGCTTTCTTTTCAATTTCATTCAAGAGTTTCAGGAGTATAGGGACTACATCTTCTGTAAATGTCTTGTAGAATTCAGGAGTGAATTCATCCGGACCTGGACTTTTACTTGTCGGTAGAATTTTTATTACAGCTCATATTTTATTGGATGTTATTGGACTATTGAGAGTGGTTCTATCTTGTTTATTCAGATTTGGTAATTTGTACCTTTCTAGGAATCTATCCATTTCATCTTTGTCTTCTATTCTGTGAGCACAAATATTCTCAAAGTGTCTATTGATAACCTTCTGTATTTTCACTGGGTCTGGGGTAATTAGACACTTTTCCTTATCTATTGCTTGTATTTGAATGTTTTCTTTCCTCTTTATGAAGTTATTAGCCAGGGGCTTGATGATTGTATTTAATCTTCTTTTTCTTATTTTTAATTTTATTTTCAACAGTAAAAACTTGTAACAGAAAGAAAGACAGAAAATGAATAATAAACAACATTGCGTATCATACACAATATCAAAAAAGGAATAAAAATTTAACCATTATTGTATTACATATTTTCATGATCAAATCTGTTGTTCAGATTAATAGATATAGGTATGCAAGATTGGTCAAATAAACATTGATGCTTAATTTCAATAAATCTTCATTTTTTTCTTATAAGATTATTTTTTGAGTTTGCACAAAGAAAGGATTTTATTTTATTTTATTTTTCTTCACAATTTTATTGAGAGACAAGTAGCAATGAGACAGTTTCAAATCAAACTGATAGGACAGTTTCAATAATTAACATATTGCATACTGTCTTCCTATTGGTTATGTGCTGTACAAGATGCAGACATGATATCCTATTTACAAACATTATTACTACAAATTCCTCTATTCATTAAAAGAATGTAATTTTATATCTATCCTAACCATTAAGAATACACACATACAAAATGGATATTCATTTATATATCCCCTCTTTTGTTTAGTTCTGTCATTTGGATATTATAGGTGTGTTAACTCAGGAAAATATTCTAAAGGAGTCAAGTAATCCATAATAGTATTGGATCTTCTGCTTGAAAGGCAATGTCAGAAATTGTTGAAGGGATTCTCCTACAGCTCAACATAACAGCATGGCTTTTCTTCTTATACTTCATTTTTATCCTTTTCTGCTGGATGGTTAAGACCAAGATAAAGCAAGACTTATGCAATAAGAGTTGTAGCTTTTGATTTGATAAGGTCAGTCAAATCCCTTCGGGATTTATCCTGAGACCCTCTACCTCAGATTGTAGATCCTTTGTCAGTGTTAGCCATGTGGATGAGTCATGGCTATTGCTTTGCCAATGTGCAGTCTGTGAAAGCCTGAGAGAATGTTTTCCCTCCATGTGACTCTCCTTAGGCACACTCTACATCATCGATCACTTTCCTCTTTGGCACCATAATCGCCTTGACCAGAAAATTTGGGACACTACCGAGTTACATGACGTTACAGTACAAGATCTCATATGTCCTGATTCTTAATTGACATTGTAAGGCTAGCACCAAAATGTTTGCTATCCTTGTGGCCCTCCTTTTTATCTAATTATGGTCTGCAAACTTAGGTTGCTAACCCTTCAGAGGAGAAGCTTGTTGTTATTTCCATACAAGCAAGACTGTTAAGTTTAACTTCACTATCTGTGTGAATATCAAACATCTTAGACATAACATGGAACAGGTGTTTTTCATCAAGCATTGATATGTTGAACTTTATGTCCCTACAGAATATGATGAAAAAACATATAAAAAATTGGAATGTATTTTAAAAATAGGCATAAAGTATTATATAATTCTTATGTTTACACATAAATCCAGAAATCTAACCATACACCACCTTGCAGAAGGACATTTCCAAGACATTCCTTTTCCTGTTCCTGCCTTCATTCACCACCCCCTTCGTTTTGAACAATCATTACCCGAGAGACAGTACAGCAGCAACTGGCATGTCATGAGAAGAAGACCAGATTCAGAATACCACAATGACAGGCATTCCAAACATGAACTTAATTTAACAAATTGCCATCTTCAGTGCAGTTGCTTAATTCACAGGTGTCTGTTTATATAGTTGTTTAGGGTGAGAATCATTCCAATTAAGTGCAAGGCCATCTATTCCAATTTTCTGTAGGACTTTGAACATGAATGCCTGTTCGACTTTGTCAAAAGCATTTTCTGCATCAATGTAGATGATCAGGTGGATTTTAGTCTTTGCTCTATTGATATAGTGCATTACATTTATAGATTTTTGAATATTGAACCATACTTGCATCCCTGGGATGAATCCTACCTCATCATGTCGTATGATCTTGATGATTTGTTGTATTCTATTTGCTAGGATTTTATTAAGGATTTTTGCATCTATGTTCATGAGGGCAATTGGCCTGTAGTTCTCTTTCTTAGTTGCATCTTTCCCTGGTTTTGGTATAAGTATAATACTTTCCTCCAGGAATGATTTTGGGAGGATGGCTTCCTTTTCAATTTCATCAAAGAGTTTGAGGAGTATAGGGACTATATATTCTGTAAATTTCTTGTAGAATTCAGCTATGAATCCATCCAGACCTGGAATTTTCTTTGTCGGTAAGTTTTGTATTACAGCTCGTATTGCATTTGCTGTTTTTATGCTATTGAAAGTGGTTATATCTTGTCGATTCAGCTTTGGTAATTTGTGCCTTTTTAGGAATCTGTCCATTTCTTCTGTGTCTTCTATTCTGTGAGAGTGAAGATTCTCAAAGTAGCTATTGATAATCTGAATTTTCATTGCCTCTTTGGTATTTACTTCCTTTTCATTACTTATTGCTCGTATTTGAGTTTTTTCTTTCCTCTTTTTGTTGAGGTTAACTAGGGCTTATTTATTTTATTTAATCTTTCAAATAACCAGTGTTTTGTTTTGTTAATTCTTTGAACTGTTTTCTTTGTCTCAATTGAGTTAAATTCTGCTCTAATCTTTATGACTTCTTCCCATCTTTGGGCTCTGAGTTTGGTTTGCTCTTCCTTTTCTAGCTCTTTTAGGTGCAGCATTCATGTGTTTATTTGTTTCTGTTCTGTTTTCCTAATGGGTGAGTTCATAGCTATGTATTTCCCTCTGAGAATTGCTTTCATCACATCCCACAAAGTACGATAAGTTGTACTTGAATTTTCATTGAGTTGTGCCTATTGTTGAATTTCTTGTCTAATTTCATGTGACCCATTGATTGCTGAGTAGGGTGTTGTTTAATTTTTATATATTTAGGCTTTTTTCTGATTTCCTTTGTCATTTAGTTCCAGTTTCATTGCCTTGTGGTGAGATAATATACGTGGGAAAATTTCCGTTTTCTTGCATATACTTAAGCATGACCTATGGACCAATATGTGGTCTATTTTAGAAAATGGCCCATGTGCAGCTAGAAAAATGTGTATTCAGTTGTGTTTGGGTGAAACACTGTGTATGTCTACAAAGTCCATTTGATTCAAGCTCTGGTTCAATTCTTTTATTTCTTTGCTAATTTTTCTGGCTGACCTGTCTTTTGGGATAAGGGTGTGTTTTCTTGTTAAGATTGTTGTATTGGATATTAGATTTGTTATATCCATTAAGACTTGCTTTATATAATTGAGTGTTCTTGTGTTTGGTGCATACATATTTATGAGTGTTACCTCTTCCTCTTGTATTTTCCCCCAACCAGTATGTAGTGGCCTTCTTTATTTCACTTGGCTATTCTTTGTTTGAAGTTGAGGCTCTCTGAGAATAGGATTGCTACCCCTGCTTTTTTCTGAGATGCTGCGGCATGTAGTATTGTTTTCTGTCCTTTGACTTTCAGTCTGTGAATGTCTTCATGAGTTAAATGTGTTTCTTGTATATAGCGTATTGTTGGATTTTCTTTAGTAATCCATTGTGCCAGTCTGTTTCTCTTAATTGGTGAATTGGTGAATTATAATTGAGATATATTGACTCATGATTGACATGTTATTTACCTGTTATTGTTTACTTCTTTTTCTCCTGTGTTTAATTGTTTGCGCTATTTAGTTGGTTGCGAATGATCTCATTCATGGAGTTCTGATCATTTTGGTCCCTCTCTAGAATAGTTTTCAGGAGCCTGTGTAGGGTTGGCTATGTCATCATGAAATTCTTTAGTTGTTCTTTGTCGTGGAAGTATTTCACTTCTCCACCAAACTTGAAAGAGAGTTTTACAGGGTATAGTAGTCTGGGCTGGAATTTATTTTCATTGAGGACTTGAAGTACTCTGTTCCATGCTCTTCTTGCCTTCATTTTTTGTGAAGAGGTGTCAGCTGTAATTCTGATGGATTTTCCTTAGAATGTGATGTGCTTCTTTTCTCTAGCAGCTTTCAGTATATTATTCTGGTGCTGGATTTCTGAGATCTTGAATATTATATGTCTCGGATGTGTTTTTAATTGGGTTGAGGTTACTTGGCATTCTCTATGCTTCTGTTACATGAATGTGAGATTTGTTCCTCATATTTGGGAAGTTTGCTGCTATTACTTCTGCCTATATGTTTTTAAATGTCATTTGTATTGAGTCCTTCTTTCTCATTGATACTTACTAGTCTCATATTGTTCATCTTTGCATCATCTTGCAAGTGATGAATTATTTTTTCATGCATTGTAGTTGTTTTTAAGAGATCTTTTCTTACATTTTCACTATTTACACCAGCGTCTTCAAGATCTGAAACTCTGTCTTCACTTTCACTCAAACGGTTTTGCAAGCTATTGATTGAGATTTTAAGTTCCCCTGTATCTCTTTGACTCTGCTTCATACGATCTGTTTCTTTCCTGCATTGCTCATTCAAGGAATCTGTTATTTTTCTAATCTCTTTTTTTAAATCAGTGTGTTCTTTAGAAGCAAGCATTAATTATTTTACTGCAGAGTGTTTTTCAGATTGGGTTTCTTCCCTATGTTTCTCTGTTTGATTCTTCACTTCACATGCTATGAGTTCAGAAAATTCTTTTTTTATTTCAGAAAATAATTCTGTTCTGAGTTCCTCTATAACTTTCTGCTGTTGCTTATTTACTTTTGACCCTATTAATTCGTACATTTCAGCTGAGCTAGTGTCCTCTACCCTTGCTGTGGGTGGGCATTGGGTTTCCTCCATATGATTCTGTATTTGATTCTTTACTGCAGATGCTATTAATTCAGGGATTTCTTTTTTCATTTCTAATCTGAGTTCCTTTATACCTTTCTGCAGTTTTTTTAAATATCAGAAGCTGTGGATTCATTGATTTCAGCTGTGTGATTTCCAATTTGTTCTGTGCTAGCGTCCTCTGCACTTGTTATGGGTAAGCCTAGGATCTGAGCTTTCATTTTACTCCTTCTCATTTTCATTTTGTATAGCACTGTCTTCTGACCTTTGTTATAGAGCTTTTGTGCAGTTATAACCGTAGCACATACGGAACTTCAGGTGCCGATATACAAAGTTTGAATTTATCCAGCTGTGCCTGGTTCAGTTCTTGCTGCTGAGCTCAGGTCCTTCCTGCTGCAGACCTTGGGAGTGATCCTGTTGTGCCCCTCTGGCAAGATGTTCTGCTCCTGGACTAGCTGTGTGGTTCTGTCCCCTTGTCTTTCTGCAGGGACTGCAGCTGCAGGGTTTCACCCCAGGCCTGTATGGCAGGCCTGAGCTGAGTCTGAAGGGGACACGGTGGAGTAGGGGGGAGAGGAAGCTCTCCCACACACTCACTGAGCCTTGGCTAGGGCTGGATCTTGGTGTCCCAAGGATGTGGCAGACATTTTCTCTGGGTGAGAGTGGGGGCACTGCAGAGTGTTGGTAGTGGTTTCCCAAGGTGGTTGAACTGGGTCTCAACCATGGTGCACTTTGGCTTGGACTGGACCGTTCTGCTGATGCAGGGTGGCTGGAAGCTCTCCCACACACTCATGGGACCTGGACTAGGGCTGGATCTAGGGGTCCTGAGAACGCCGCAGGTGTTCTCACTCACTGGGCAGGCATGGGGGGAAGACTGCGGAGTGGCAGTGGCAGTCCCAAGGTGGCAGAACTGGATCTCACACACCCTGCGCCTGGGCTTAGACTGAACTGGTCCGATGGGCAAAGCGTAGCCAAAGCTCTACCACACACTCACTGGCCGTGGGCTAGGCCTAGATCTGGGGTTCCCAAAAATGTGGCAGAAGTACTCGGGCCGGATTGGGGGGGACTGCGCAGTGTTGGGTCCATCGCAAGTGGGTGAAAGAGGGTCTCATCCACGCTGTGCCTTCGTTTGGACCACACACAGGTCCCGCCAGCGCAGGGTAGCCAGAAGGCCTCCCCCACACTCATTGGACCTGGGCTAGGACTAGATCTGGGGGTCCATGATTAGTATTAAATAAGCTTATTAGGGCATAGTATCCATGAATGAGTATTGGTAGATTTATAAATAGAGGAGAGAATGCTTTCTAACTCATTGATAAATCATTTTTGTAGCACATGTTAAACCTTGGGTTTAGTCCCCTGCATGTGCATGTACACACAAAACACATATACTTGTCAGGCATAATGTCACACACAAACAATTTCAGCGAGCCAGGTGAATCACTGACTGGTCTATTTATCAAGACCCTGTCTCAAAATAAGAAAAAGAATAAAAAGGGCTCAGAATATAGCTCCCTGGCCAAGTAGTTGCATAGCAGGGTATCATGGCTTGTATCTAGCTGTACCCCCACCAAAGCCTCATGTGGTCATAGGTCAGGATCTTCAGAGTTGGCTAGATCTCGGGTGTGCGATGGTTGAATTGATTCATAGTGCAATGGTAACATTAAGGCTGTCCCACCCTGGGTGTGAGTGCTACCCACCCTTAGGGTGAGTAGCCTGGGTAAAATATAAGGGACAGATAAAGTCACAGCTTGTTCCTTGTCACTTGCTGCTTTCTACCTTGTAGTGTTATGTCTGCCATGAACTGTTTTTTTCTTTGGGATGTCCCTCTGTCATGGCACCCTGCTTTGTAGCCAATCAACTATGAATAGAATCCTTTACAAACTGTAGGACAAAACACAACCAACCAACCAACCAAAAAAACAAACAAACAAAAAAAAATAAACTTGCTCCACTGTCATTGCATGTCAAGTATTTTTTCTCAGCAATGAGAAAAGTAACAAAAACGTAGATACAAGGCCTAGGTTCCATCTCTGGCATCAGAAACACAAATACACACACACACACACGCACACACATTAAAATAATTAAAATCAAATCAAATAAAGGAAGAATGCTCAGAAAACCTAGAATACAGAAGAGATACTCATACACATGCATGCCTACCATAGCTCTTACCATAAGAGGCTTTTTGCCAACTTGGGAGTCTGCCAGCTAGAAGACCATCACCAAACATGATTCCTTGACTTTGAACCACAGTTATGAACCAGTTAACACTTTTTCTTTAAAACTTATCTGCTGGGAAAGACTCATAGGTGTTGGCTATGAACAAAAACACAGGGACACCAAATGCAAGCAAAGTGAGGGCTCGAGCAAAACCCTGCCATGCCACCTTCAGTCTCTATTTTTATATATATTGAGTCTCAGTGTGTAGGTTACTTTCATTAACAAGACAAGCTCTTATCATGTGTGCCTAAGATTAAAGTTTTAGCTATATGTGAGATGCTGCTAGGCATCTGGAAGCAAGGACATTAAAACAGGATGACCTTGAGGACTTGCAAGTGTTCTTGGTTACTTCCTCTGCTGTTGCAGTTCTGTTTTTCTATTCCTCATCCCACATGCCCTGCAGGTCAATCTGCACATCCCTATTTCAACTCCTTATCCCAACACTTATACAGGTGAGCATGGTGGTATATTTCTGTAGTCCTAATCCTCTTGCAGGCTGAGGGAAAAGAATTGCAAGTTCCAGCCCAACCTCAGTAATTAATTGACTTAGACTTGATCTGAAAGTAAAAATAATAATAAACATAAATGGTTGAAGATACAGCTTAGTGCAAATGAAAAGGCCCTAGGTTCAATTCCCAACACTGCAAAAGCAAACAAACAAAACAGACTTACTTATTTGTAGTATTGATTTATGAGTCACAGTTACTATACTAAAATATTGAGAAATAGAAACTGTACATAGGTAACCCTGATTCATACTAGATGTGTGAGTTCATTTCTCTGACTATTTCTGGTGATGTAGTTCAGAAATCTTTATAACTGTTAGTAGGAGAGATTTAGAGAGATCTGAAGAAATGAGCTAAAGAAGCCCTAGAATGCTGTAAGGAGAACCTTGTGTGTGATTCCAGTCAGAGTTCAGAAGACCAAAATGCTGATAGGAATGTAGATTAATAAATTCACATTCAAGAGGTTTCAGTTTGGGAATAAGAATTTCACTTGTAATTGGGGTACAGGCCATATGTGTAACAGTCTGACAAAAAGATGTCCAAATTTTCCCATATCCTGAGGCTCTGCAAGAGATGAGTTTGAGGGAAGTGGACCAGTTGATCTGTGTGATGAATTCAAGTCAGCCCAACATTGATGTAGACTACTGTATGTTGTGCACTTTTAGTCACTGTGGAGAATATGTCTCTGGTCTGCAGGAGTTTTAAATTGGAAAACTATATGTAATTCTCTAAAAGGAGGGACCAGGTTATATGCTATAGCTAATAAGTAACTACAAATATAAGGAAGCTATTACTGGTATTGATTTACTCTGATGAGCCAGGCTTTTTCAAGATGATAGTACCTGATTAAAGACTCAAAGGAAAATGTAAGTACAGATTTTTCAAGCAGAGACAGGAAGGGGGTTTATTCCAAGAAGAGTCAGGAATACAGTGAAGGTGCAGAGAAGGATTAAATACACTATATACCCAGTGAAATTTGATGTGATACAGTTCTAGAGCAGTACAGAGCAGTGGCAAAGTTATGGTGCGATAGTATAAAACTAAGCAGTTAGAAAATTTAAGCTCATCTGCCAGTGTGGTGGCACACACCCCTAATCCCAGCATGCAGGAGGCTGAGGCAGCAGGATAGCCATGAGTTAGAGGCCAGCTGAGCTACACAGTGATTTAAAGACCAGCCTGACCTACATAGTAAGACCCTGTCTCAAAAAAGAGCAAATTAAAAAGAAAAAAAATAAAACTCAAATGCCAAACTCAGCAGGTTCTAGCTCCCTTAAAATATTTATTGAATAAACAAATTTTTGCTTATTCTGGGTGCTGTAACTATTATTATCCTTCAAGCATAGAATGAGATGCATTTGCCTTCCAAAGTGCTATTATATTTTATGTTTATAATGGGAAATGTGAAAAGATAAGCCTGGATATCCAAAGGGAATCATGGATATTGCCTTCAGTGCAATATAAAAATCCACTGAGGTTGCTGGTGTTCAGGCACACCAGCTCAGAGGCACAATATTTAACATTTCACATTATATTCCACTTCTTTTCCCTTCTTTGTATAATGGACCATTTTTGCTCAATGATCTGCCAATTCTAGCAGCTCCAGCTGTTGCTGTCACACTTAATAAGGACTTTGTGGAGCTTAGCTATTGTGCTGCTATACCCACTTTCCCACAGCCTAGCAAAGAATCTTGAGATGAGCTGTTCTTTCTGTTTTGGCTGATGTTTAGGTTTTAATCTAACAAAGATTCCAGGTTGACCTGAAACTTATTGTGCTATTGGTGAGAGGATAAGAATAAATAAGAAGAGCTCTTTCTAATGCCATAGCAAGATCATACACAAATTGCTTGTCAAGTTGCATGAAATGATCCAAGCTAGTGCAAAATTCTCAAGATATTAAATATCAGTGCCCATATTTGCAAAGTAGTGCATCTGAATTGTGCCTGGTATGAAGCATGAGACAGTGGTTCTAGGAAATCTAGCTTCATATTGGGAGCATCATAACTTTGGCATTACTAGCATTGACATGGATATGTGCACCCATTGTTATGGGAATGTGTTCATGAAAGAAGCAAGCTGATTTTGGAAAGTGCCGTGAATTGCTATTCCATTTATATTACATTGTATATAAATACCACATTTTAATTGCCCATTCATCTCTTGATGGTAAACATGGGTCACATGTAGGAAAAGTGATACATCTTGAAACCATAATAGTAAGTGACATAAATCAGACATACCAGCTTAAAGAGTGCATGGTTTCTCATATATGAAAAAAATCAAAGTATAAATAAAGAACAAAATAAAAAAAAAACAGTTAATAGGAAATAGATATTTTGCTAAAGGAAAGAATAATAAGATATAGAGAAAGGGGAAGGATTGGAGATTTTAAGAAAGGAGTTAATATGTGTGTGTACATGTACCAACTCCCTAAGTGGAACACTGTCATTATGTATGGTAAGCATATTCCAATAAAAAACGTTAAAAAATCTAAACATCAAAAAAAGAAAAGTGCCATGAAAATGAAAGATGTAGAAAGGGTACTATCATGCTTGCTTTCAGACTACTTAGTCTTCTCATTTTATCTCACAGCATTGTATGTGTCAAATCAAATATAATTGATTGTGTTTACTATTTGGTGTTTTTATTAGTACTTACACAACAAATCAAGATACTATATTCTAAATTTTGATAATGGTGAAACATCACAAATCAAGTAATGGGACAAGAGTGTGTACTCTTACATACAAGCACAAAGAAGTCAAATTTGATAGATTCAGAGAACACTTAGCTGGCAGTTTTAATGGAATGTCAAAGAAAATAGTTCCAGAAATGAAAGCAGAGCTCACAATTCCACTGAAAAGAATACCAGAATGATTTATGTTCTCAAAATGAAAGAGCTCAAATCCGGGAATGTGTGTGCAAGCACATGCACAGTGATCAAAGTATATGGTAATTGTTATTTTAAATTTTATTTCATTGTCTTATGTATTTAATACAGTGTCTGCAGGATCTGGTAAATGTTTTAATTTTTCAAATATAGTACAATAAATGACCATACTATTAATCACCCTCAAAATATCCCCTTAATTTCAAGTACAGTAATTGTGTTTTCTTCATTATATTTATTTTGCTAGTATAAATTTGCAGTGATGATGTTTATATTCATCTTAAGGAGTATCTATATGTGCATGATACAGCTTCTTTCTTTCTTTCTTGTACCCATGATCACCCACCCTCTACCTCCACCTCTGAATCTCCTTTCCCTATTTACATTCTTATTGTTATTATTGTTCTTAATTCATGTTTACTGAGGTTACTAGGTTCCTGTACATGGCATATATGGAAGTTCTCTTTCCTGAGTGTCCTTAGGAGGTGTGAATGCCACTGGTAGGTGCCATTATGTAGCACTTTGTGATTTCTGGCTTTTCTCCAATGTTGAAATGACCATGAAAGGTAAACATTTTGAATTGTTTCAATACAGGGAGGCAGCCACAATAGTGCAACTAAAGAGAACTTCCGCATGAAAGAGAACTTCCAAAACTGCTACAGAAAGGACAAGAAGGTTTGGACAAGTGTGTTCAAAGGGAGAAGGATTAATAGAGATGTGTCTCCTTTATTGCAGGTTTTTTTTTGAAAAAAAACTTATTCTTTTTATTTAGCAATCACACCTTTCATACATGTGTATGCAATCAATTCTATAATATATTATTGCTTTTTTCTGCATTTTAAGGAAGGGTGTATAGGGTGTTCAGGGTCTCATTACTAGATCGGACTTGTAGTGATTCTCCTGTTTTACGGCCTCCAAAGAACTGAGATTACAGGCATGTGCCATCACACCCAGTCTCATTCACTGTCTCAGCACTCCCCAGGGGTAGGGCTGGCACAGCAGGTTGGGGCATCAAACCTCCGGCCTCTGTGCTTGCTTGCAGGTACTTTAACCCACTAAGCTATTTAGCTGACCCAAATTCTATAATATAAATGGTAAAATAGAAAAAATAATGAAAGAGTAAAGTATTGAAATATTTGGTGACATAATTATGGTTTACTAACCAGGTCTTAAGCTGAAAATGTATAGGGAATCGATATTACACTCCCTTTTTTCTGATTGAATTTTTAACACATCTCTATTGAAGCAAGCATAAATAAATGTCATGGTTCCATTTAAATGTAAGCATTTCCATGAAACATTTCTGTTCATTTAGACTAAATTTCTGTTCATTTAGAATCTCTTCCTTGAAATCACATAGCATGCTGTCTATATCTACCTCAGATTATTTTATAGTTAGGAACATGCATGTTCAGTCTTTTCCGCAATGCTACCAAAATATCACCTTATTTTTTAGCACAAATTCAATATTCTCTTCATTTCAAATGAAATGAGGACTAGAAAGCCCTAAGCTTTACTCCTAGTAAGCAGTAGAGTCAGAAAATGAGAGAGATTTCCAGAAATTACACCCAATGTATTCTCTTGCTTTTGCTTTCTCTAGATAATTCCTTGGATATATGGGTACATAAGCATTGTTTATTAGGCACTGTCCCATTTCTGGGATGAACTTTCTGACATCCACATCTTTTTTTTTTTTTTTTTCAGAACCAGGGATTGAACTCAGGCCCTTGTGCTTGCCAGGGAAGGGCTTATTCTACTGAGCCATGTCCCCGGCCCCTGACACCTACATCTTAAAGGAGGAAAATTTATAGTTTATAGTTTCAGTGGGTTCTGTATATACTTGGGTGGCTTTAAGTCAAAAATAGCATGGTGGAGGCTCATGGTGGAGAGAAACTGCTCAGCCCATGTCAGCCAAAAAAACAGAGGTTGGAAGAGAGAGGGACAAGGATACATCATGCAAGGCCACACCTCCTGTGACCCAACCCTCCAATCAGCACATGGAATCATTAATGGATTAATCCACTAATGAGTATAGTGCCCCATAACTGAATTGCGTTTCTAAATCTACCTCCCACTCAGATGTCTCTCAGGACAGTAATTTATTTTATATTTGCACTTGGTGCTCTAGTAAAATCAAAATAAAAAGTACAAAAAAAATAAAAAGTACATAAAATAAATTACCACTTGAACTATAAAATATGATCCTGATTACATTTTTAATCCTCACACGAATATTTACCTATACACCTAAGTGAGACCTGTAAGTTATAATTAGTAATCCTTCTCTAACTACTTAGTAACCCCTCTGTAACTACTGAAACTTCCCTCATCCTGAAATCCAATTGACTACTTTGTATTGACAATTCTGCCTTAGATTTCCCTCTTGGATATGTTCTTGTTGCTCAGTTTTCCTGCTAGAATTCTATGTATATGTTAAATTATGCTTGAATTGTTATATTAACCTTTGTCCTAATCTTTCTCTAGTAACTCTTCTTTCTAAAATACCACACACAGCCAGAAATACCTTTCTCAAATGCAAATATCTTGAAATCTAACAATTTTCTCTTATGCCCTCAGTACCTCAGGTCCTTGAAAAAATGGAGATGGTAATAGCACTTATATCAAAGATTTTTAAGATAAAAATAAATTAATATGCTTAAAATATTTAGAATTGTACCTGTACAGAGTACATAGTTATAGACAATATTATGATTATAATTTAAGTCTCTTTATAATATATGACATTAACCTGCCTTTCTAGTTAAACCACTGTCCTAGAGTTTTTTCTTTCATTTCTACAACTTAAGTATTTTACAGATTATGTATGCTTCTTCATACTGTTTCCTCCCTGGAATACCTTTGCTTTATTCTTATGGTGAATAGTAAAATGTCAATTCATATTTTTGTCATTAGTTGGTTCCTGGCCTTCAAAACACCTTTTTAAATGATAAAATGTCACTTATGGTTCATGTATATTTATTGAAATGTATCATGAAACTGTGACTATCTAATTTTACAGAGTTCATTTGATAAACATGTGATGCTGTCCAAGTGGAATGTATGGCAGCATTTCAGATTTCATGCACAGGAGCGTGCAAACCAAAGTAAGCATAGCTCTCTCAGACAGTGAGATGAACTGGTATTTTTTTAATAAACAGAACAACAGGTGGCTTTCAAATTTATCCAAATTTGGAGGAAATATTGCTAGTGACGTTCAGACACTGACTGCTAAGAATTAAATGGTTTGACTTAGTTGGTTTATACACACAATTCTAAGGCACTATTTCTTTGTGTATATCTCATATTTTATTGGAAAAATAATAATTCAACTAGAATTACAGCACTAACTTATTTTACAAAATATTTAACTTTTAGAAAAGATATCATGAAATATAATTACTTCAAAAGATTTTATATATTTTTTATTTATTTATTTTTTATTTTTGCGATAGCAGGGATTGAACTCAGGATCCTGAGCTTACTAGACAAGTGCTTATTGTACTGAGCTATCTCCCCAGCCTCTTAAAAAGATTTTTAGTGTGCTACCATTTAGCAAAATTGAAATTTATGTATTTACTTATTTGTTTTTTGCATTTAGGACAGGATGTACAGGGTGTACAGTGTCTCACTAGTAGATCAGAATTGTAGTGATCCTCCTGTTTACCGCCACCCAAGTGCTAGGATTACAGGGATGAGCCACCATGCTCAGTCTCAATCTCCCTCTCAGCGTGCTCTGGGGGGTGGGGCCAGCACAAAAGGCCCCGGGGATCAAACTCCTGGCCCCTGTGTATGCCTAAGCAGGCGCTTTACTCCCCTGAGCTATTTTGCTGGCCTGCAAAATTGAAATTTAAAGGAATCTGATAGTTAATCTTATTGGTAAATTGACTCAAAGTTTTCATACATGTACCCTCTGGAAATCTACACACACATCATTCAAAGATGCCTATTAAACTTCCAGGTTCCCCAGAACCTCTTGTAATAGATCCAAGATCTAAAATAAGCACCTCTTCTCTCTCTCTCGCTCTTGCTCGCTCTCGCTCGCTCTCACTCTCGTGCTCTCTCTCGTCTCTATGTCTCTCTCTGTCTCTCTCTCTCTCTCTGTCTCTCTCTGTCTCTCTCTCTGTCTCTCTCTCTGTCTCTGTCTCTCTCTGTCTCTCTCTCTCTCTCTCTCTCTGTCTGTCTGTCTCTGTCTCTCTTTCTCTCTCTCCCTCCACATTCACATAAATGTTTGAGAACCTCTCGACTAAGGTTTAATCTGGTTAAGCTGCATTAACTACTAGTCTCTAATAAAAAAATTCTGTTCTCATTCATTTAGATGGCTAGTATGACTATTTTCTGAATTGTTCTTTTCTGTTTAGTTGTTGCTTGTGCTGGTTCGTCTGCCCTTGGTGGAGGAGAGAGCAATTTTAAAATTAATTTTATTGGTACATTTTAGATATACATAAAGTTCAATTCATCATAGGAGGGGCCGGTGAGATAGCTCAGTAGAATATGCGCTTGCTTGGAAGCACAGGGTCCTGAGTTCAATCCCCAGTATTGCAAAGAAAAAAATCAACATAGGGAATTTTTACCTGTATGTGATATATCTTGAATATGAGGGTTATTTCCATGATATATCTCAATTATTCTTTTTTCCCATTCCTCTTTTATTGTTTCAATCCCTGTTCTCCTCTTTTTTCTCTTTCTTTTCTTCTCTCATTCTTCTCCCCCCCCCCTTCCTACTTTGTCTTTCAATTCAAACATTTTCTTCGTATTTTACATCTGTTACATGGGCCGGTCATTATTTACACTTTCAGTTTCTCACATCAGAGAAACTATGCAATATTGAACTTATGGGTCCATTTCATTTTACTTAAGGGTATGGTCTCAAGGTGCATGCATTTACCAATATGAATGTCAAGTTTGTCCTTCTTGATGATAGTGAGGTACTACACTGGGTAAAAACACAACTTCTTTATACATTGATTGGTTGATGGGCATTCTTTTGCCTTTTATCCTGTTTTACCATTCTCACTTTTTTATCTTTAATTATTTTATTTGAATTCTGTCTTACTTTTCTCATTGCTGAGACATAACATCTAACACCCAAAATTAAAGGAGGGAAGGTTTATTTAGCTCAGAATTTATAGAGGTTTCACTTCATGGTTGGTTCCAAAACAAGGTGGCACGGCAAAAGGGTATCACAGTGGAGAAACACTCACGACAGCTAGAAGACAGCAAAAGCATGCAGAGAATAGGCAACAAGCCTCTTTCTGTCCCATATACTCTATCCAGGTTATTTTTAATACTAGCCCCTGTAACTATACCATTGTACCATGAATCAATTCCAGCTTCACACACTTTAGATTCAGTCATCTCAGAAAATCCCCACCTACGACTGTATGAAGCTTCATGGAAGCATCTAAACAAAAGCCATAACACTTTCCAAATGTTCTGTACTCAAACATATTTTCCTCATATAGGAACCAATCTTGCTCTTTCTGTCTTGCTTAATACAATAGTACCTTGATTCATGAATGCTTCTTTTAGAGAACAATTTGTTTTGCACATAGAAGTGCTTAGTAAAAGTTTACTTTCATTTGTGAACTCCAGGTCAGTTGAGGAACATGACCAAGGTCATCTTCCCCACATGAACATGACTGTGGCTGCCTTCCCCAGAACTGTGGAGTGAATTAAGTCATGAAGTGACTGTACTTGGTGTGTACCACATGTGAATCTTACATGTATCAACTCAGGGATTTAGTATCTGAATTAACATCTTAGTCTTGCCTCTACCAGAATGAACCAGTGGAACTTTAGTTACCACTGAAATCTTGCATATTCTTGTAGGTGCACACATACACATGTACAAACACATGCACACACATACATCATCATCATCATCATCATCATCATCATCACCCTTTTCATGGTAAAAACATGCGAGAAAATTTGAAAAATAATGTATTCAAAATGGAAGTAAATGCATTTTATAGAGATGTTCACTCAACTTGAAGGGTTTAACTGCTACTACAGAGTAGCTGACCATGTGGAAGTGAATCTTTGAAAGAGAAGTATGACTTGGTGCATCTTGGTACAGTGAAGCCCAAAAAAAGCAATCTTTCAAAAAACTATATCTGCTGAGCTTGCCATTCTGCTCCAAGTCTTAATTGTCTGTCTCTTTAATGACAAGGAGTTTTATTTGTTCTCCTCAAATTAGTGGCCTTATATTGATATATTTGCCCAGAATTTGGCCATCGATTAGCCAATGAACTTAGCTTTTTATCTTTATCCAAATTAGGCATATCACAGTTGCTCAGTGGGCAGGGCCAGACCCTTTCACTTAACAGGTGTATTTTAGTATGTAAGGTGTGGGCCTTCATTTATGATTAAGCTAACTCAGGGATAAGTGCTGCCACTATATGACAAAATTGTGTCACAGAAAGAGCTCTTGTCAACAGGAGTTCCAAGCAAAGGGAAAGGTGAATATTCATTTTGGTTACTTCTTTTTTCTGCTAGCAGTCACAGTATTGCCTTAGCTCCTATATCTTGGAATAATTATGTCATCAAATTAAAATGGCATGATATTGGACAAGGATATAACTTAGGGCCAGAAGAGACACCTTATGGGTATGACTAAGGTATCTAAGCATGTAAGGGCACACACACATAAATAGAAAAAGCATTTAGTATGTATATAGACGTTTAAATGAAAATCTTTCTAGTCTAATACCTCAAATAGATCAATTTGTACTAAAGTTTGTATTAATTTGGCACAGTCACCTTTGAGTTAGGATCGTAAGAGACACATTGTACAAAGCACTGATCATAGGATTATCTGGGAGTCAAATGCGAGCTTTCCTGTTACCCTGCTATGGTAAATTACATAGCGAATTACATATTAAATTTTGATATCACTGTACAATAGAATAGAAATGGTTAATAGAAGTTAATATCCTTAGTTTTTCTCTGAAGTTATCTTTGTGTTCTAGCACAAAAGATTGTTTGCCAAGAAAAATATGCAGCAATGAATTTGTACTGGCTATAATTAAATATTTCTCATATAGAACTATATGGTTTTGGAAAAAGAAAACTTTTCTATAACCCTTCATAAACCTTGAAACTGATTGAAACCAACTGAGGTGTAGCCACACATTTACCACTTTGAAAATACAAGAGATCAGAGAGCCATTTAGCTCAAAATAAAATGTTTGCCATCTAAGTGGGAGGTTTGTGGAGCCTTTCAGAACAATAAGATACAGTTAAAAATCATAACATCACTCATATACTGAAGAATTATAAGATGTCCAATTGTTAGTAGTAACTAAGATGTTGTGTCTTTCTAAAATGAATGTGTTCTACCCTGATTTTCTTGCCTTCTATGCTCTGGATCCTGAAGGCATCATTCATTCATTCTACAAATCTTTTTTCTTTTTAAGTATTTAGTAAAGGTTCTATAGGATCTCACTACACAGGTCAGACTCATAGTGATTCTCTTGTTTTCAGCCTCCCAAGTGCTGGGATGACAGGCATGCACAACTACACCCAGTCTCAATCCCTGTCTCATTGTGCCCTGGGGGCGGGGCCAGCAAGGCATGCTGGGGATCGAACCCTGGTTCCTGCATCTCCCTAAGGAGACACTTTAATCTGCTGAGCTATCTGGCCAGCCCTCATTCTTCAAATCTTTTCTGTATGCATAGCATGTAATGAACACTTTGATTTTCTCTTGATTTGGGTCCTAAGACATTCAGGCCCTGATTCTGATCACTAGGCATAGATGCAGCTTTCTCTTAGAACTACCATCAACCCTATTGGCAAAGTTGTCCTAGCTACTCTTCTGATGACTCCTTCATGACCCCAAATATAGAACTTTTCTTCAGTTTCATCCCCAAATACACTTGCAAACTTGCTTGTTGTTACTTGTGTCATGTGTTGGATATTTTCCCACCATGTTCCCTGCCCTCAGGTTAAAAAGCCAGCTTTATTTATTTAGTTATTTATTTTCAGTAATGGAATTGAATTCAAGACCTTGTGCTTCCCAAGCAGGTGCTTAGGCTGCTAAGCTATCTCCTTGGCCCAAAGTCAGCTATTTTTGATGCCAGGTTTTCCTTTTCCACACACATGACATTAGTGTTCATAGCCTAATTCAACCTTTCTAGCATACATCTATCTTTGTTATTCTTAAATCCAACAGTTTAGTTTAGACCAGTAATTATAAGTGAGTAGCCTATAAACATTATGTATTTGTGTCAACTACAGAACGATTACTTTTTTTTAACATAATTAACTCTGATATGGACCTATACTCTCTACTTAAACATGTTTGTTTTATTTCCCATAGTGCTGATCCTGTACTCTAAATCAGACAGGCAGTTAAGTAATATCTAGAAATAAATGCCTAGTCCTCAAAGAATTGTTAATCTGTCTGGAAAATATGATACATGTATATATAAAATGATTTAGTGAAAACCCAAACAAACTAAGAATCTCACAGAAAAAGTAAAGAAGGCAATGATTTTAGGACTAATCAGAGAATGCAAAGAGAAGACAGGATTTGATCTGAGCTTTGAAGTATTTCCGGAGTGTATGAAATATGAAATATCACTTTATTGTGATGTCTACATTCTACATAAGGACTTTGTTATAAATATTATGGGTATAAACAATTTAAAAGGGAGAATATATATTTAATTTATTCAAATTTTAAATGTTAGAACAAATGCAGGGGTTATCCCTTGATGATTGAAATCATTACATATAAAAGTGTTAAAATGGACATGTTCTTTTGAATGGTGAGATATACAGGTTGGAAAGTATCTATAGCATCATATGAAATTGCAATTAACTTATTTTATAAATATATGATGATGTAACAGGGATTTGGTAAGATGCTAGAATACTTTAGGGAAAGGCACTAGGAAATTCTGCTTTGAAGAAACATGCTTCTTTGTTTTCTATTGAAAGACAGATATTAGACCAAGTGATATATGTTCCAGGCAGGCCCAAATGTTCTGTTTTTATGTTCCTATCATCTATCATGTCTGCTGCTTGAGGATAGCATATAGTAGAATTATTATTCTTTTTTATATCCTTTTTGCTGATGAAAAGTTCAACTTATAAATGGCCCAGAGAGAAAGATTAAGCATTATTTTTGCACCAGGCAAAGCACCTATAGTAGTTCCATACATACAGAAGATCTTAATCTGTAGATAGATTTTCTCCTGTTGAATCTCAAGCCCAGTGTTTGTTCCTTGGAATTCAAGACTTTGTCTGAGCTCTTTCAATGTTATACTTGCTTTCTGCTTTTTATTCTTCTATCACGCCTCACCATGCTCTGTTCTTCCTTAAGTGCTTGCAATTCTATCATCATAACACTGCAGACAGACTCTTGGTATGGTAAAGCCACTGGAAATCAATTGCAATTGCCCTTCTCTAGCTGAGCCTAGCAAGACTGCATTTGAAAGGAGTCAGGCCTTCTAAGGATGACCTTTTCAAACATTCTTGTTTTCTCCATAGCATCTTTAGTTACCCTCATTTCCCCTTGCAGCTGACTATCCAAAACACTTTATCTGCCACTGCCAGAGAATATTTCAATTTTTTAAATCTCAGAATGCTAATTATCCCCCTTGGTTTCTCAGTCATACAGGACACTGGTTCTTTATTGGACAGTCGAGGAGTTCCTCAAAACATACTGAGAATCCATTATTTATACAATATAATAATTAAGAGCTTCTTTTGAATTTTTGTATTTTGTGTATTATAACAACCACTGTTGAATACATACTATCTTTTTTTAAAAATGTGTATCATTTCTAATATCTAATCATTCTATTCTCTTTAAAGTAAATTTTTAAAAATAAATTTTTGCTGTTTAAATTCACTCCCCTAGTACATTTTTGGAATCTCATAATTAATAGCACATGGAGCTCTTGGGACTGAACTCAAGGTGCACATGTAGTGAGGAAGCTGAGACAATATGTAGATGGATAGGAAGATAAGAGATACAGTTAAAACAAAAACATAAAAATGAACTGTAATTAAAAGTTAAAATCTCCTGGTTTTTATATTGATAATCCAATATCATTTTAAAGAGATCTTTATGCTTTAAAAAAAGCTGGGGACAAGATAGGTATGTCATCTCAGCATCTGTCTATCACTCACTAAATTTTATTTTAATTTATGTATTTGGTACAGTATCTCACTACGAGGCTCAGTCTTATAGTGATCTTCCTGTCTCAGCCTCCTCAGCATTGGGATTACAGGTGTGCACTTCCACTCCCAGTTTTGGTGGCCAGTTCAGGCATGGGGCTGGCACAACATGTAGTACCAGGGATCAAAACCTGGTCCTTGAACTTGCCAGGCAGGCAATTAGACCACTGAGCTATCTCCGTGGCCCTCACTAAAATTTAAGTATAGATTTCTGTCTCTTTCATTCACTTGTATATTGCTAATGCTCATATTTGTTTCCCGTTGGCATATAGTATTGGTTCAATACATTGTTATTGAAAGAATAAGTGATGGTTATTGGATGGCATCAACTTCATTGTTTACGAAAGTAACAATAGATTGAAGTCAGAGAAATCCAGGTATGAGCCTATCTAGACATCACAAATAAACACAAACTTTAAGATAGACTTTCTTCTGCCCAGAAAAATTTCTAGGTATTTGTTTATTGTCTTGTACAGATCATGACTTCATTGTCATCTTATTCTGACAAAAATGCTAAATGTTTATTTATACACATTTGCCAGCTTAGGTGAAGAATATGTTGTATAAAGAATTTCGCTGGTTCAAGAAATGTTAATCTAATTCCCTTTTATATACTTGGACACTCTCTTTTGTTGTTTGTTTTATCTTTTATTGATAATTTTTGAAAATCACCGTAGAGAACCTTTAAAAATTAAGCATGATTGCAAGCTGTGTGTGTTGGGCCAGGTCTGTAATTCTAGCACTCTAGAGGCTGAGACAGGAGTACCACCGTGAGTTTGAGGCTAGCCTGGTTTACACCATATGGTTTACACCTGGTTTACACTAACCAGACCTACATAGTGAGACCCTGCCTATAAAAAATACCTTTTAATCACCAGCTGGCCTGTAAACAAAATATTATCTTACTATTTTGGCTTAAATATAAATTAAAATCTTTTATTATGTAACCTTATAAGGTCTCCCATTATGGATAACCCAAATTCAAAGGACTGTTATTTCCATTTGCATGAAGAAAATGTCATCCAATAATATCATGGAGAAGCCTATTTTGAAATGCTTAATTATAAATATTTTCACTGTCTTCATTCTCTTCTTTTTTGTCATTATCAGTGATTCCCCTCTCATTTTCTTTACAACTTTCCACAATGAAATAGTGTTGATGTTTTTAGCCATGTCTAGTAAATTGCCCCAGAAGCTCTTGCCAAAGAAAGGGTAGCTTTCTAGGACAAACTATAATTGCACAGGACAAACTCTTTTTTTTTAATCTTAACCTAAATTGACTCAGACAATGCTACTATACTTATAAAGTTTGAGCTGACAGTCACAACAGATATACATTCGGTGATAAAATGTTGAGGCCAATTTGCTAACAGGATTAAATTGGTTTATTATTACAAAGAAGGCAGAACTCATCATTTGTGAAATGATTTAAAGCATAAAAGAAAAGTGTTAAAATTAAATTAAACTTTTAAATTGAGGGGCATTAGAAATTTCATCACATACTTTATTACTCTGAAGAGTAAAACTGAAAATGCCAAGGGAAAAATGC
The DNA here is from genome assembly GCF_000260255.1 of Octodon degus. NCBI lineage: Eukaryota > Metazoa > Chordata > Mammalia > Rodentia > Octodontidae > Octodon > Octodon degus. Next base: position 1,748,365 of record NW_004524835.1, on the reverse strand, counting down.
AACCGATGAGTAACACCAGCCCAAACACCAAGTATACCCCATAGATAGAAGGCTTGTTCTGATATCATTCGAAGGGATGGGATAATAGAACTCAGGACTCAGAGCAGCCATGGGCCTACTTCTACTCAAGGCTCCCAGTGTTATGTTCCTATGGTAAGTATGTAAGGGACATCCACAAGAGACAGCAACAGTAAGGGAGCTGTAGTCAATCTGGCAAGAGAACACCCTCTTTGCACTCCTGTGGTCTAGCCACTAGGCTCTGGCTAAATTGCCTTGCATTTAAAAGTCGCAAAACTAGAGCTCAGGCCTTAGTCTTATGACCTCTGTTGTAGAATATCCAAAATAGATCTGTGGTCGGAACATTGTCCTTATCTACCAGCCTGAGCAGGAACATTCATTGCCTTTGACACTACCCCAAAATTTTAGATCCCAGAAGAAACCCATACATTAAAAATTGAGAAATATATTTTTGGTTATTGTTTTATTTTGTCTCTGTACTTTTGAGGGTTTGGGGGCCTTTCTTGTTTTGTTTGATGTATATATTGTATTGAATTGTGGTTTTATTCTTTTTTTCTGTTCTTTGCTTTGCTCCTTTTTTCTTCACCAGTTTATTGAGGCCTGGGGAATTTTCCTTTGTCTTCTCTTTCTTATCTCATTTCTTATTTATTTTATTTTTTTCTTTTTCCTTTTTTACCTTTTAATTTTTCTCCCTTTAATTTGTTGCTTATTTTTACTTTGTTTTTCTCCCTCTTCTTCTCATCAGTTCTTATCACTTACCTAAATTGTAAAGATCCTTCTACTCCCTCTAGAATACTTTGTATCACTTTTCTTTCCTTTTTATATCATAAAGTCTAAGGTTTCAAAGTTTTCTTTTTGCATTCTTTTATTTTCAAAGCCTATATCTTTAATAGTATAACTAGAAAGTTTTGTGAATCTTCTGATTGTTAGTTAACTGCTTGGTATTACTGTTCCATTCCTGTCTAACATTAATAGTGATACAGCTGTTACATTTAGTGTATATTAGCTGTAAATTACTACCTTGGTTGTCTTAATGTTTACATCATAATTTCAGCTTTATTCTACTTCCTATGTGATTTTATATCCAATTTCTTGGATGACAGTAGTGTAGCTGATTCACTTGATATTAACAGAGTCATATAATTGTCACTAATTTTCTGTAAGCCAATGCTCAAATTGCCTTTGTGACATTAACAGTACTTGAGGCTATTCCTAGAGAACTTGCTAATTGAGCTAAAACAGTTCATATCCCCATCCCTAGTTAATCAACATTGTTAGATCTAGGAGCTAGGAGATGTGGCAAAGGGTCATAGTTAGACATGCCCAGAGCACACTGAGAAGCACTCTGAGAAGAGGTTAATACACTGGCAACAAAGTTTTTAGACCATAAGTATTCATAAACCTCAGCATAAAGCAAACAGACAAATAAAAACAATAGAAACATGGGGAAGAAATTAAAAAAAGTTCTTACAAATCTCACAAATTACCCAAAACTAATCCAGAAATTACCAAGGGGCAAAATAGCATACGCCAAACACCCAAATTATGTGAAAGGGTAACTGATAAATTTAGAAAACAGACAGAAAATATAATCAGCAAGATCAGAGAAGATGTAACTAAACAGATAATGGAATTGATAAACAAAATATTTAATACAGATGGTGGGAAGTAGGAAGAACATGTTCAAATGGAAAGGGGAATAAGGGAGGGTGTCAGGGGGAAGTTAAGGAAGGGAAAGGGATTTAAAAAATGAATGCAAGGGAAAATGGAAACAAAGTTTTTGGAAGTAAGAAGATGAAGAAGAGTTAAAGACATGAGAGGGGAATGGGGGAAAAGAAGAATTAAGACATATTTTGTATGGGTACAGATTGCTCCGGTGGATAATATGTTCATTATGAATAGTTATGGTAAGTATGTATTAAGTTAAATTTTAAAAAGAAAACACCTTAAACATTTTCCCATTTAAAAGGAAAGACACAAGTGCTTTCAAAAAGCACTAATAAGAAGCTTAATGCAGCTGAGGCAGGAAGATCTCTATGAGTTCGAGCCCAACCTAGGATGCATGAATTCAAGGTAAGCCTCAAATACATAGTGGTAGCTTCTCTCAAAAAGAATAAAATAAAATGCTTTCTGAGATAAACACAGTGGTAGAAAATATGAATGACTTATTTACTAAAGAATTAACACATATGAAAATGTTTCAATAAATGAAGTAAGCAAATAAAAATCATAAAGTATGAGTAGCAAAAGTGACCAACATGAGAACAGGATTTCAGAACTAGAAGACCATGATGCTTTTGAAGGCCAGTATTCAAAGGGACCTTAAAAAGAAGAATACATGCAAAATGGATTTGAAGCTTCTAGGTGGCATAAAAAGAATAAGAATAATTAGAATAAGTGAAATAACAGAAGACAACATAAGTGGCATAAAAATACCTGTTCACAAAGTAATGGCAGAAAGCTTCCAATATATAGGGAAAGAAATAAACATAGAGATAAGGGAGACACGTAGTGCCCTGAATAGTCACAATCAAAAGAACAACTTTCTGTGCCACAGTATACTTAAAGTACCAAAAATTCATCACAGGAACACATTCTTAGTAAATGGTAGAGAAAGGAAACAAGTCACAGGTAAAGATAAAGCCATTAGAATTGCAGCAGATTTATCTATACAAAATTATAGGCTGGTAGAACTTGGGTCCATGTGTTTCAACTCTTTACAGATAACAGCTTTCTACTACAACTCATGTGTATTGTAGAATTTTCCTTCAAAACTGACAAAAAAATGAGATATTTCCATGACAAGTAGTATCTCAAGAAATTTGTGACCATCAAACCATTTTTTACAAAAATTATGTTCAAGGGAATCCTAAAGAAGCCAACAATACCAATATCTCAAAAATTCAGTACACCTTCTGGGATGAGCAGCTAATCAAAAGGAGAAAAATAAGGTTATAAGAAACAGGAAAATAAAGCAACAACAGGAAGAATTTAATGCCTCTCAGTAATAACTCAAAATATGAATAGCCTCAATGTCCCAGTCAAAAGACACACATTAGCAGAATGGATAAAGAAACAAAACCCTTCAAAATGCATATACACAAACACATTTAATTAAAAAAGAAACTCCCAATTTACTATCAAAGTATGGAAAACAGTGTTACAGACTATGAGAAACCAGAGGAAAATGGGAGCAGCTATTCTAATTTCAGACCAAGTGGATGTCAAGTCAAGACCCTTAAGAAAAGCCAAAGAAGGTCACTACATATTTGTTAAGGGAACAATTAAACAGGAAGCAATAACAATTATAAACATATATGCACCAAACACTGGTGCAACCAACTTTAAAAAATAGCCACACTAATAGAAGTTAAAAACCTGACGAATACCAATACAATCATGAGAGAACTCAGTAACTCATTATCAATAATTGACAGTAAACTAGAGACAAATATCAGCAAAGAGATATCACAGTTGAAAGGAAATATACA
>NW_004524835.1:1732387-1744756 GCF_000260255.1 Octodon degus | reverse complement strand
ATATATATATGATACACATTCTTCTCATTATTCTCACAGTACATGGAACTTTCTACAAAATATACTGCATATGAACCCACAAAACAGGCTGAAGGAAAAGAAACAAAATTATCCTGTGCATATTACCACAACATAGTGCAATAAAACTGGAAATCAACAGCAAAAGATAGTATAGAAAATATGTACACACATCAGAAATCAAATACCATTCCGAAACATCAATAGTGAATTCTCTGAGAGAAATTAGGAAAACAATACCTTTCACAATAGCACCAAGAAGAAAATTAAATACTTGGAGATAATTTAATCCAGAAAATTAACAGAATAGGGTGAAAATTACAGTACTCTGAAAGAGGAGACTGAAGAGGATATAAGAAAATAGCAAACATCTCCTGTTCTTGGATAGATGAAGCCAATGTCGTAAAAATAGCAATACTTCCAAGACCAATGTAGAGATTTAATGAGATCCCAATCAAAGTACCAAAAGCATTGCTCACAGAAAAAGAAAAAAAATATTAAATTTCATATAGAACCAAGAGAAACCTAGAATGGCTAAAGCAACTCAGCAGAAAGGGCAAGGAAGCAAGCATCACAAACAGATGTCAAGTCAAACTACAGTGCTACAATAATACTGGCAGCATACTAGTAGAAAAAAATACACTTGAGGATCAATGAAATAGCAGAGTATGCAGTAAGAACTCCAGGAATAAATTGCTACCTTTTCTGACAAAGGGTACAAGGACTCTCACCAGAGGGAAAATAACCTCTTTAATAAATTCTAATGACACAATTTGCAATCCACATGGCAAACAATGAACATTAGACCTATACCTCTTATGATGAACTAAACTAAAATCAAAATATATGAAATATCTAAGTATCAAAATAAAATCTGCTGAAAGACAAAGTAAGTGATACACTTGAAGTCATAGGCATAGGCACTTTCTGAACAGAACCCAAGTTGCATAAAGAATAATACCTAGAATCAATAAGTGAGAATCACATAAAGTTAAAAAGTCATGCATAGGGGCAGCCATATACAAAATAGGATACATATACAGCTACCTTTTCTTAATTCAATGTGAAGACAGATTTGTACTAAAAGTGTTAGGACAGGATATCACGTCTGTATCTGTTACTATGAATAACCACTAAGAAGACAACAATAGGCAATATATTAATTATTCAAACTGTTGTATTAATCAGTTTTGAAACTGTCTCATTGCTATTTGTTTCTCAATAAAATTACTTTAAAAAAAAACCAAATAGCTGAGTGGATTAAAATGCCTGCAAGCAGGTATGGGGTCCTGCTGAACCTGCCCCCGGGGCACATTGAGACAGAAATTGAGACTAGGTGTGGTGACACGCCTGTAATCCCAGCACTTGAGAGGTTGTAAATAGGTGGATCACTCTGAGTCCCATCTAGTAGTGAGACCTTGAACACCCTGCAGACCCTTCTCTAAAATATAAAAACAAACAAACAACAAAAAACAGCTGCACAGCAAAAGAAACCACCAATATATTGGGAAAATATTTTTTCCAGATACCCCTCAGGCAAAACACTAATATTTTTAATATATAAAAAACTAAAAATAAAAAATAAACCCTTCCCCAAATTTAAAGATATGATAAAAAATTGGCATGTAAAATTAACAGATTCATGTGAAATGAAGAAGTACAAATGGCAAATACACATGAAAAAATTCAATATCACTGACCACTTCAGAAATATGAATTAAAATCACATGCTTTCATCAAGGTACCAGCCAACCACAAATGCTGCCAAGGCTGTGGGTTAACAGTAACATGTATTCATTATGGATTTGGTGTAAACTATTGCAAACATTATGGAAATCAGTTGGACATTCCTCAAAAATCCACAAATAGAAATTCCACTTGATCCTGTTATTCTTCTTTAGGTGTCTTCCCAAAAGAGTAAAAGATATCATAGTACAGTGATGTATACATAACCATGTGAATTACAGCATAATTCAAAAGAGCTTATTCTTTTTTATTTTTTTTCTAAATTTTATTGATAAACAGCAATGAGACAGTTTCAAATCAAATAGGAAGTACAGATTCAACATATAACACACTGCATATATTCTTCTTAGTGGTTAATTGCTGTACAAGATGCGGACTTGAGATCCTATTTACAAACACCATTAGAACAAATCATTCTATTCATTAAGAGAATGCAACTATATATCTATCCTAACCACTTTGAATACACAGATACAAAATGGACATTCATCTGTATACCCCATTTTTCTAAGTTCTGTTATTGAATATTATAGGTGTGTAAACTCAGCAAAATATTCTAAAAGAGTCCAGTAGCCCATTGTAGCATTGGGTCTTCTGTTCAACTGGCAATGTCAGAAATTATTGACTTGAGTCCCCCACAGGTCAACATAACAGCATGGCTTTACTTCCTATATTTCGTCTTCATACTTTTCTACTGGATGGTTAAGACCAAGGTAAAGCAGGACCTATGCAACAAGAGTTGTAGCTTTTGGGTCTGAGAAGGTCAGTGAAATCCCCTCAGGATTTATCCTGAGATCCTGTACCTCAGATTGTAGAACCTTTGTCAGTGCAGCCATGTGAATGAGTCACGGCCATTGCTTGGCCAATGTGCTCTCTGTGAAAGCCTGAGAGAATGTTTTCTCCCCATGTGACTCTCCTTAGGCACACTCTACATCATCAATCACTTTCCTCTTTGGCCCCATAATCTTCTTGATCAGAAAATTTGGGACACTACTGAGGTACATGACGTTACAGTACAAGTTCTCATATGTCCTGAGTCTTAATTGACCTTGGAAGGCTAAGGCCAAATTGTTGGCTTTCCTTTCAGCCTTCCTTTTTCTCTAATTTGGTCTGCAAACTTAGGTTGTTAACCATCCAGAAGACAAGCTTATTGTTATTACCATACAATCTAGGCTGTTAAGCTTAATCTATCTGTCTGAATATCAAACATCTTAGGCATAACATGGAACAGGTATTTTTCATCAAGTATTGATATGTTGAACTTTAAGTCCCTACATAATATGATAATAAAACATTTAAAAATTAGATTATATTTTAAAAATAAGATAAAGAATTTTATACTTCTCATGTTTGCACATAAGTCCAAAAATCTCACCATATACAACCTGGAAGCAGGACAGTCCCACAATATTCCTTTTCCTGTCTCTTGATTTCATTCACCATCCCCTTCTTCTTGAACATCCACCTACCCGAGAGACATCATAGCAGTACAAAAGAGCTTATTCTTGGGACTATCTTTCTTTTTTATTTCGTGGAACAAGAGATTGAACTTAGGCCCTTGCACTTGCCAGGGACGTGCTTATTCTACTGAGCTATGTCCCCAGTCCCCTTGGATGTATCTTTTATGTCCATCAATAGATGAATAGGTGTGGGAAAGTTTCCAGGCATGTAAAATGAAAAGATGGATCTGAAATGTGTCCACGAGAACTGTCTGGTCCAAAGCCAGGCACTCAGCAGGAGTGGGACCCTCTTTCATGCCCTTGGGACCCCACCACCACTCCGCAGCCCCCCAACCCTCCAAATGAGTGAGAACTTCCACTGCATTCTGGGGACCCTCAGATCCAGCACAAGCCCAGGAACTGTGATTGTGTGGGAGAGATTCCAGGTACCCTGCGCCTGCGGGACCTTTCCATTCCAAACCCAGGCACACAGTGTCAAAAAGACACTCTTCCATGCCATTAGGAAAACAGCCCACCACTCCACAGCCCCCACCCCTACACCCCCACAGCATGAGAAAACTTCTGAAGCACGCTCCAGACCCCCTAGATCCAGCATTATCCAAAGCCCTGTGAGTATGTGGAAGAGCTTCCACTTTCCCCTACTCCCCATTGTCCCGTTCCTACTTAGCTCAGGCCTGCCATACAGGCATAGGGTGAAAATTTGCAGCTGCACTCCCTGCAGAGAGATTAGGGGGCAGAATCACCCAACTAGTCCAGGAGGAGAACATCTTGCCAGAGGGGAATAAAGGATTGACTCCCAAGGGCTGCAGCAGGAAGGAGCTGAGCACAGGAGCCAGACCCAAGCCAGGCACAACTGGATAACTTCATACTTTGTAGATCTGCACATGAATTTCAGTAGATGCTAAGGCTATAACTGCACCAAAGCTCTCTAACAAAGGTCAGAAAACAGTGCTATACAAAATGACAATGAGAAGGTGAAAAATGCAATCTCAGACCCCAAGCCCACCCATAACAAGTGCAGAGGACACTAATGCAGAACAAATTGGGAATCACACAGCTGAAATCAATGAATAAAGAGCTTCTGAGATAAAGAAACAATTGCAGAAAGGTATAGAGGAACTCAGATCGGAAATAAAAAAATTACTGAATTTATAGCATATGAAATAAAGAATCAAATGCAGAAACATATGGAGGATACCCAATGCCGCCCCAGAACAAGTGCAGAGAACACTAGCTCAGCTCCAATGTATGAATTAATAACTTCGAACATAAATAAGCAACAAAAGAAAGGTAGAGAGGAACTCAGAGTAGAATTAATTTCTAAAAAAAATAATCTCTGAACTCAGAGCATCTGAAATAAAGTATCAAGTACAAAAACATAGGGACAAAAACCAATCTGAAAAAACCCGCTGCAGTAAAAGAATTAATAACTGCTTTTAAAGAAGACATTGATAAAAAAATAGATGAGAATAGAAAAATAACAGATTCCTTGAATGAGCAATACAGGAAAGAAATTGATCACATGAAGCAGAGTCAGAGAGATATAGAGGAACTTAAAATGTGAATCAGAAGCTTGTAAAACCATCTGAGTGAAAGTGAAGAAGGAGTTTCAGATCTTGAGGATGCTGGTGCAGCTAGTGCAAAGGTAAGAAAAGATATCTTCAAAACAACTAGGATACACGAAAACATAATTCATCACTTGCAGGATGATGCAAAGATGAACAATGTGAGACTAATAGGTATCAATGAAAAAGGAGTCAATACAAATGACATTAAAAAAATATGGGCAGAACTAATAGCAGAAAACTTCCCAAATATGAGGAAACAATCTGACATCAGATAACCGAAGCATAGAGAACACCAAGTAACCTCAATCCAATTAAAAACACAGTGAGACATATAATAGTCAAGATCCCAGAAATCCACCCCAAGAATAATATACTGAAAGCCACTAAACAAAAGAAGCAGATCACATTCGAATGAAGACCCATCAGAATTATGACCGACTTCTCTTCACAAACCATGAAGGCAAGAAGAACATGGAGCAGAGGACTTCAAGTCCTCTATGAGAATGAATTCCAGTGCAGACTACTATAAGCTGCAAAACACGCTTTCAAGTTTAATAGACAAGTAAAATACTTCCACGACAAAGAACAACTAAAGAATTTCATGATGACAAAGCCAACCCTACACAAGATCCTGAAAGATGTTCTAGAGACGGATCAAAATGATCAGAACTTGGGGCTGAAAAGATGGCTCAGGTAAATAAGCGCTTCCCTGGCAAGCACAAGGCCCTGAGTTCAATCCCTGGTTCCACCAATATATATATTGGTGGAACTGCACAAATGATAACAGAAGTAACCTACTAAATAAGGCAAACAATCAAACACAGGAGAAAAAGGAGTAAACACCAACTGGTAAATAACATGTCAATTGTGAGTCAATACATCTCAATTATAACCATCAATTCAAATGGACTCTATTAAACAAATAAGAGAAATAGACTGGTACAGTGGATTAGGAAACAAAACCAACAATATGCTGTATACAAGAAACACATTTAACTCATAAAGACATTCATAGGCTGAAAGTCAAAGGATGGAACACAATACTATACCCCCCAGCACCTCAGAAACTAGCACGCATAGCAATTCTTTTCTCAGAAAGTCTCAACTTCAAACAAGGAATGATCAAGTGAAATGAAGAATGTCACTATATATTGGTTGGGGAAAAATACAAGAGGAAGAGGTAACACTCATAAATATGTATGCAACAAACATGGGAGCACCCAAATATATAAAACAAATCTTAATGGACATGAAAAATCTAATATCCAATACCACAATCTTAACAGAAGTCCTTAACACCCCCTTATCCCAAAAAGATAGGTCAACTGGACAAAAAAATAGCAAAGAAATAACAGAAGTGAACCAGAGCTTGAAACCAATGGGCATAGTGGACATATAGAGAGTGTTCTACACAAAAACAGCTGAATACACATTTTTCTCAGCTGCACATGGGTCATTTTCCAAAATAGACCACATACTGGTCCACAGGTCATGCTTAAGTATATGCAAGAAAACAGAAATTATCCCATGCATACTATCTGACCACAGTGCAATGAAATTGGAAATAAATGACAAAAGAAATGACAAAAAAAACCCCTAAATACATGGAAATTAAACAACACCGAACTCAGAATTCAATGGGTCACAGATGAAATTAAACAAGAAATTCAACAATATCTACAATTCAACGAAAATTCATTCACAAGTTATCAAAATTTATGGGATACGATGAAAGCAGTTCTCAGAGAGAAATTCATAGCTGTGAACTCACACATTGGGAAAACAGAGCAGAACAAATAAACACCCTAATGCTGCACCTCCAACAATGCAAAAAGGATGAACAAATCAAAATGAAAGAACAAAGATGAGAAGAAATCATTAATTTAGAGCAAAATGTAATTCAATTTAGACAAATAAAACAGTTTAAAGAATTAAAGAAACAAAAAGCTGGTTCTTTGAAAGATTAAATAATATCAATAAGCTCCTAGCTAACCTCATCAAAAAGAGGAAAGAAAAAATTCAAGTGCAAGCAAAAAGGAATGAATAGGCTCTAATCACCATAGATCCAGTGGAAATTCAGAAGATTATCAGTAGCTACTTTGAAAATCTTTATTCTCACAGAATAGAATACACACATGAAATGGACACATTGCTAGAAATGTTCAAATTACCAAATCTCAATCGACAAGATATAACCACTCTCAATAGACCAATACCAGCCAATGAAATATGAGATGAAGTAAAAAAAACCTGCAGACAAAGAAAAGTCCATGTCCTGATGAATTCAAAGCTGAATTCTATAAGAAATTTATAGAAGATGTAGTCTTTATACTCCTCTAATTCTTCAATGAAATTGAAAAGGAAGCAATCCTCCCTAAACCATTCCTGGAGGCAAGTATTATTCTGATACCAGAACCAGGGAAATATGCAACTAAAAAGGCAACTAGATGCTAATCTCCCTCATTAACATCAATGCAAAAATCTTCAATAAAATCTTAGCAAATAGAATACAGTAAATCATCAAGAAGATCATAAACCATGACCAGGTAGGATTCATCCCAGGGATGCAAGAATGGTTCAATATTTGAAAATCTATTAATGTAATACATTATATCAAAAGAGCAAAAATGAAAAACCACATGATCATCTCCATTGATGTAGAAAAGGCTTTTGAGAAAGTCCAACCCTCATTCATATTCAAAGTCTTACAGAAAATTGGAATAGATGGCCTCTACAGCAATCTGATAAAAGCCATTTATGAAAACCCAATGGCAAGCATAATTCTAAATGGAAAAAACTGAAACCTTTTGCTCTTAGATCTGATATAAGACAAGGATGTCCTCTATCACCACTCCTATTCAATATAGATATGGAATCATTAGCTAGAGATATTAGACATGAGAAAGAAATAAAAGGAACAAGAATTTGTAAAGAAGAATTTAAATTATCATTATTTGCAGATGACATTATATTTTATTTGGAAGACCCAAAAATCGCCACCAAGAAGCTACTAGAAATAATATAGAAATTCAGTAGTATAGCGGGATACAAAGTCAATACCCAAAAGTCAATAGCATTCCTCTACACAGATAACAAACACACTGACAGGGAAATTATAGAAACAATAACTTTTAAAATAGCACCAAGGAAAATGAAATACCTGGAATTCATCTAACTAAAGAATTCTAAGATCTTTTCAAGGAAAATTACAGTACTCTTAAAAAAGAGATCGTAGAGGATTTGAGATAATGAAAGATATTCCATGCTCCTGGATAGGAAGAACCAACATTGTGAAAATGGCAATGCTCCCAAAATTGCTATACAGATTTAATGCAATCCCTATCAAACAATCACCAACATACCTCACAGACCTAGAAAAATTGTTCCTAAAATTTATTTGGAAACAATAAAACCTAGGATAGCAAAGGCAATCCTGGACAACAAAGACAAGGCAGGAGACATTACAATTCCTGAGTTGAAATTATACTACAAGGGTACCATGATAAAATCTGTATGGTACTGGCAACAAAATAGACCTGAGGATCAATGGAATAGACTAGAAGATGCTTAAGCATGTACGAACACACTCAGTCTCACTGGTAGAAAGATAGCCTCTTTAACAAATGGCGCTGGAAAAACTGCCCCTCTATATGCCAAAAACTAAAACTTGACCCAGTTCTGTGACCATGCACTACACTAAAGTCAAAATGGATAAAAGATCTAAACATTAAACCAGAAACACTAAATCTCCTGGAAGAGAAAGTAGGAGGAACTCTTGAAGATATAGCTGGAGGCACACAGTTCATGAATAAAAATCAAATTGCACGGGAAACACTTGAAAGAATTAACAACTTTGACCTTCTTCTATTGAGAAGTTTTTGCACATCAAAAGAAATTGCCAACAAAGTGAAAAGGCAACCCACAAATTTGGAAAAAATCTTGACATATAAGTATTCAGACAAAGGTCTGCTCTCTAGAATTTATAAAGAACTGAAAAACACTAGGGCCACAAAATTTAAGAACCCAGCCCAGAAATGGGCATCTGAGGGGAATGCACACTTCTGAGCAGATAAATTTAAAGAAGCAAATAAATATATGAAAAAATGCTCCACATTACTAGTCATCCATGAAATGCAAGTTAAAACAACATTGAGATATCATCGCACCCCAGACTGTATGGGTATCATAAAAAAAATCAACCAACAACAAATATTGGAGAGGCTGTGGGGAAAAAGGAACTCCTTTACTGCTGCTGGCAATGTAGACTGGTGCAACGGTTATGGAAATCAGTGTGGAGTCTTGTTAGAAAATTAGGCCTGGAAATTCCATTCAAACCTGCTATTCCCCTCCTGGGAATGTTACCGTAGGATGGGAAAACATCTTATCATAGTGATATATTTATACCTATGTTTATAGCAGCACAATTTATGATAGCCAAATCTTGGAAAGAACCAACATGCCCATCACCTGAGGAATGGATGAAAATATGTGGTATTTTTATAAAATGGAGTATTTCTCAGGTACAAAGAATGATAAACTCGATGTCTTCATATTTAAGTGGATGTCACTTGAAGATATACTCACAAGTGAAATAAACCAGACACACATGTATATAAATATCATATAGTTTCCCTAATATAAGAACTCAAAAGAAGAAATACATGTAGAAATATATTATACAATTAAAAATAAATCAATAACTTGAGGACTGCACAATAAAGAGAGATGAGGGAAAAGAGCTAGGAAATATGACAGAGGCAAGCCATGTAGTTATATGTGCAAGATGGGTACGGCAATGATCCTGAGAACCTTCAGAATATTTTCAAATGTAGCAATTAATTGGAAAGATTCTCACCCTGATTAGCTATGTATACTGATACCTGTGAAGTAAGCAACTGCTCTGAAGATGGCAATTTGTAACAGTCAATTCATGCTTGGGATGCCTGTCTTTTTGGTCTTCTGAAGACATGTTGCTTGTTATGACATGCCAGTTGCTGCATTGCTGTTTCTTTGGTATATGATTGTTCAAAAAGGAAGTGGATGGTGAATGAAGGCAGGAGACAGGAAACGGAGTGTTGTGGGACTGTCCTGCTACAATGTTGTATATGGTTAGTTTTCTGTATTTACGTGTAAACATATATATTTCTTCATTCCTATTTTTTATTTTTTTAATTTTTTATTTTTTTTCTATTTTTTAAATATCTTTTAATTTTTTTCATCATATTCTCTAGGGACTTAAAGTTTAACTTATCAATAATTGAAGAAAAATACCTGTTCCGTGTTATGCCTAAGATGTTTGATATTCAGAGAGATAGTGAGGTTAAGCTGAACAGCTTACATTGTATGGTAATAATAATAAGCTTCTCTTCTGGAGGGTTAACAACCTGTTTGCAGACCAAAAATTAGAGAAAAAGGAAAGCTGCAAGGAAATCCAACATTTTTGCCCTAGCCTTCCAAGGTCAATTAAGACTCAGGACATATGAGAACCTGCACTGTAACATTATATAACTTGGTAGTGTCCCAAATTTTGTGATCAAGGAGATTATGGGGCCAAAGAGGAAAGTGATTTATGATGTAGAGTGTGCCGAAGAGAGTCACATGGAAAGAAAACTTTTTCTCAGGTTTTCACAGAGAGTACGTTGGCCAAGCAATGGCTGTGACTCATCCACATGGCTGACACTGACAAAGGTTCTACAAACTGAGATACAGGGTCTCAGGATAAATCCTGAGGGGATGTGACTGGCCTTATCAGACCCAAAAGCTACAACTCTTGTTGCATAGGTCCTGCTTTACCTTGGTCTTTACCATCCAGCAGAAAATTATAAAAACAAAGTATAAGAAGTAAAGTCATGTTGTTATGTTGAGCTGTAGGGGACTCAGGTCAAAAACTTCAGCCATTGCCCATCATGGGAAGACCTAATACTATATGGATTACTGGACTATTTTCGAATATTTTGCTGAGTTCACACACCTATAACATTTAATTGATGGAACAAACTAAAAATGGGATACAGATGAATGACCATTTTGTATCTGTGTATTTAAATTGGTTAGGATAGATATATAGCTACATTCTCTTAATTCAGTTAATAGAGAGATTTGTTCTAATAGTGTTTGTAGTTTATCACATCTGCATCTTGTACAACAAATAACCACTAGGACAACAGTATGCAATGTGTTAATTATTGAAACTGTCCTGCCAGTTTGATTTGAAACTGTCTCCTTGCTATTTTTTCTCAATAAAATTATGGAAAATATAAATCAATTGCTATGGAAAATACGGCATATATACATAATGGAATATTACTCCATGGCAAAGATAAATATGAGTCATTTTGGGAAAATGTCATCGTGTGACAATAATGTTAAGAAAATCAGACATACAATATTAATATCACGTATGATATGATACATATCATATAAAACTATATAATTTCTCTTATATAGTTTAAAATAAAAGGCAAATTTGAGAAAAAACATTGTGGTAATACAGATGAACAATGTGTCTGAAAATGCACCTTCACGTAGTGTAATTGTCTTCTGTGTTGAACATATTCATTAACTTTTAGTCTGGTTGTTAACCTGTATATAAGATAATGCACTTCACAATGACTTATAGGATAAATAAATGAATACTGTCAAAAATTTAGAGATATAGAAAAGGGATAAACAAAAGAATTGAAATGTATCATGTACATGTACCAATGAAAATAATCATTAGATACTACAAACATATACTCATAAAAATAAAAAAGAAATCATAAAGAATAAAAATATTTGTACTCTATAATGAGACCTTATTTCTGTCTTTTGTAAGCTGAATATATCACTTGTTATTTCAACAGAGAAATGAGAAAATGTAGATATTAGCTGTGTTTTGAAATTCAGATCTAACATGTGTACTCTTTTGAAAAAAAGAATCTTCAAATACAGCAATCATCATAAACTAGTTAGGTCATGTAGCTAGGCTAAAGTTGAATAGTCCTTGTAATGCATATTTATTCTCAAAAGTCTTTAGACGTAGCAAATGGATTTCTGACTCTCCATCAAATAAAGTTTGGTTAGCGTTATAACTAATATGTCCTAAGAAAAAGTATATTCCAAGCATTTCTAAAATAAAAAATAAAATTGAAAAACTTTACTGCAATATGATGATTCTTGTAAAATGTCATTAAATTTTTGGTATAGTTAATCTAGTTTTTTTTGTCCATAACGGTTATATAGTTGTAATTTCATAAATTGGAAACACAATTAGAAATTTCATATGATTTTATAGCTATTCTTCAAAACTTGAATTTTACATCGTAAATTTTTCCCAGTCCAAGTTCTTATAATCATAATTTTAATGAGTAATTCATGGTTCATATAACTATACCAGGATCAACATTTGGATTCCTTCTATTCAAGCCCAATGTAAGTAAGTACCTGATGAAAATGTCACCTCATAGTTATTACTTTATGACTGTAGTTTTTCTCTAGTATAGACACCTTCAAGGTAAAACATTTGGTTAAAATATGAAAGAATATTGCAGCTCAATTTTATTATAAAAATGCTTATATATGTATATGGAAAATGT
>NW_004524835.1:1723561-1732287 GCF_000260255.1 Octodon degus | reverse complement strand
TTTAAAATTAAATAGTAGTAGAAAACTGTGAATTTTGGTTACTTAGATGACAAACTCTGAAAACAAAATGTCTGGCTTTGAATTTCAGCTTAGTTTTTTATTAACTTGGTGATTTGAGGCAAGTACCTTAACTTGTCTGTGCCTCAGATTTCCCGTCTGTCAATTACTAAAATAATGATGCACACTTCAAAAACCTGTGTACCTCATATCTGTATTGCAGGACTTAATGAAGCAATCCATTCTAAGTGTGAAGAACAATGACTGTCATATAACAAAAATCTCAGAATTGTCAGCTACCATTAATCAGCAATGGAACAAGAATTTACTCCTCACATCCCTTGTATTGATTATGTAAATATTGATATTCAATCCACTATAGTGCATTTGTAGGACAATCATAGTTGACTTTACCAAAGACTTGAGGTAATTAGGAGTGGCAGCTTCCTAATGTAGATCTTTTTTCCATATATATTCCTCCTTCCTTGCTTTTAAGAATAATTTCTTTCAAGGAGAAACTAAGACATCCTGAGAGCCTTGGCTTTATACTATCACTAGATCTTGTTTGGAGAAGCAGCAAATATGAAACCGACTTTGAAAGAAAAATTTTACATATCTTTCAATTTTACATGTGATTGACTCTGAATTTTTTTTTTTTTTTTTTTTCGGATCCGGGGATTGAACTCAGATCCTTGCGCTTGCCGGGGAAGCGCTTATTGCACTGAGCCATCTCCCCAGCCCTCTGAATTTAAATATAACATCATGAAATAAAAATCAAAAAGTGTAGCCTTTAATATTTGTTAAAATCTGTACAATTACCAAAAGGAGATGTTGCCCAAGACCAGAATTATCTTGCTTCATTGAATATTTCAGCCCTATTTTTTTTACTGTCCTGTATATTTGCAAGTTATAACCTATCAATAAATGTAAAAGTGCAAAGAGAATTTTAGTTTAGCATCATCTAACTGGAAACCCGAATTTAACTATGTAGAATAATTTATATTTTTTGAATCGATAGTTCTTTTTATCATAGTTCTTTTTATCTCTATTTCAAATTATTTTCTGGATATCTACTCAGTAATTTATTTTGTAACTTTGTATTTCCCTATTACAATATAGACAAAAAATATTTACTAGAGAAGCTCACTGTGTGAAGAATCAACAGAGTTAATTTATGCAATGATTAATCATTAATTTATCTATATGTTAAATTCAGTACTTCCATATATGTAATATCTATGCATTTATATTAGAACATATGGATGGGCTCTTCTTAACATGAGTTCTTCCTGCTTTTTTGAAACCCATGTCAGTCCTTTTCAAGCTGGTGCTATTTTAACACTTAGATAAATTGTAACTGTTCATTAATAATTTAGGTTTTCCATCTCAAGACATTACATCATATGTAAAATAAATAGCCAATCAATATTTTCCAATTAGAATCTTTCTCTGAGCATGAAGTGGAATGTTAAACAATTCATGAAATAACGTTATTTCTTGTTCTTTAGATGTTTCCATCTTCATTTCTTGTCTTCAGATTTGCTACAGAATGTATCCTCATAAGACAGTTACAAATTTAATATGATATTTCTCTAACCCTTAAATATAAAGACATCATCTATTGCTACACTGTGGTCATGGCACAAGCATATGAATAGACTTAATCTATATTCTTAGATTTCTATTCCAGGGAGCAATATGAAAATCATACCAACAATGCAGTAAAAAAACATGTTAGACTCTAGATAAGAACTTATTATCTGGACTATTAATATCAGGAGTAGTTTACATAATATCTATGCTATCACTCTAACCAATATTAAGCTTTTTAAAAATACTGTATTTCTTACTTATGTAGTGGTGTAAAGTTACATGCACACCCATGTTTTATTTTAAACACATATCAATGAATATAAAGCCTCTCACTGAAGGGAGCTGGATAGATAGCTCAGTGGATTAAAGTGCCTGGTGAGGCAGACTCAGAGGATGGGGTTTTGATCCCTCTTGTGGGTCCCAGCTATGCCCCTCCCCCAGGAGTGCACTGAAACAGCAAATGAGACTGGGCATGGTAGCCAGGCCTATAATCCCAGCACTTGGGAGCCTGAAAACAGGAGAATCACTAGGAGTCCAAGTCTGTGTAGTGAGACCCTGTAGACCCTATATTACATACATAAAAAATAAAATAAAATATAGCCTCCACTGAGGCCTAATACACTCTGATTGTATTAGGGAATGACATTTGAAAAATAAATAAATATTAAAAAAGGAAATAAGTTTGTTACCTCCCATAAACTAAGAGTCAATGATTCCATTTCCCAGGAAAATAAAGTGAAATGAACCAAATTGGGTTTTATGGAAAGCTTTGAACACACAATGCAGTGGATGAGCTCCAGTATTTCACTTTGGATTCCTATCAGCAGTGATTTTTTTTTCCTCATAAAAATATGAAAAAGGAAAACTACTAGAGTGCTGAGATACTGACTTTCCTGTACTAGTATAACCCATGAAGAAACAAAATCTGGCTGTGAATAAATCTATCAGAAAAGAAACTACCTTCACTTTCATTGGCACTGAAAAGCCTTCTTCCAAATGGGAACACAGATATCATAGGGACTTGAAGCTACATTTTGTAACAGAAGAAAAATAGAATCTGACTTGAAAGGACTGGTGAAATCTATCAGGCCTTTGAAATGCTGGTTTTAAGGGACAAGTCTAACATCAGTGTCACAAGCTAGCTGGAGTAGAACTCAGTTTGACTGAACAAGGCTTATATTTCCAAGATGCAGTCTGGCCTCTGAATAGAATAAGCAGATCAAGTAAAAGGGGAAGAGAGGCTGCCCTAACTTAAAAGTATTTTTAAAGGGCATATACCAACTATATGTAATGAATATAAAGATTATGTATTTCTAACATGTACTAATGACAAGAGAAACTAGAAAAAATTAAAAATAGAGGGACTTCATTGTATAATAAGCTTAATACTGAAAAGATAATAAATGCAACTTTTTTCTACAGGCAGATTTGTTGAAAGGGATAGTTTTAATCAGCCATTTGTGGCAGAGATAAAATTTCCCCTTTTTAATATCGCTGAGTTTTGTCTCAACTTCTACTTTGTAACATCCTCCTTAAATACATACCAATGCATACACGTGCACACATGCATGTGTACACACACACACACACACACACACACACACCCTCTCTCTCTCTCTCTCTCTCACACTCCTGAACATCTGAAAACGGTAAATCTTCATGCCTAATTATTTCTTCTGACATTTGAACCAAGTGCAAAATATTTGTCACTTGCACCAATAGTATTGAATATATGATCTGTACCAAAGGGGTGAGCAGACTTTACATTAACACTCACTGGTTTACTTCCTGGTTACATGATCTTAGACAAAGTAACTAGCTTCTCTGAGCCTCATTTTCCACATATGTACAAAGAACTGATAATAGTTTCTACCTCATAATTTTGTTTTGAGGATTAAGTAATATAATTTAATTAAATAATTTGTAAAATTTCTAGTAATCACTCAAAAAGAGTAGATTCTGCTTTCACTGTTATTTGGAGTAGATTAATGCATACTTCATCAATATTGTAGTGATATGAGACAGAATCCTGATGTCCCTAAGGAGGAAAGAACAAGGAACAGAGTACAAGGAGACCTGTTGTCTCTTGTAAGTCCAGCAAGCTGGGATACAAGTCCACATGTAACAGTGTTTCCTGGAGGTAACCCTATCTGTTCTTTTATCCTTCACCTGGGATGTTAGCAGCTAGTGTTAAATGAAAAAGACTTTGGTGAATGCCTGAAGGGAACATAGGTAGCAGTTTGTTTACTCCAAATTAGTTATGCACATTCCTTAGCCTGTTTGTATCCCTCAATAAATATGAGAAGTTTCGGTGGCTCTGGGCTCACTTAGAGCAGAACTAAACTCAGCGAGCCTTTTGAGGCTATATTAATCCAGTCTTCCTGTTTCTTTCGGCTCCAACTGATGGGATACAACAAATACCATCATCATTATCTTAGACTAATATTACTTTATAAAGTCTCTCTAGACAATGTTGTCATAGAATCATGCTTCTGGCCCGCAGTTTCTCAGAAGCACTTTAAAAATAAGTTTTATTATGAATTTTTAACTTATACAATTTTGTTATAAGATATATTTAAAATGTTTACTATAAGAAAAAGAATTAATATATTCATCACTTCAAATAGCTTTCCTGTTCTTTTCTTTGAACCTTTTTTTTTTTTTTTTGCTTTTTGTATGTTAGGGAAGGATCTACAGGGTGTTCAGGGTCTCACTACCTGTAGTGATCCGACTATTTACAGTCTCCCAAGAGCTGAGATTACAGGCGTGTGCCACCATGCCCAGTCTCAATTGCCATTTTAGCACACCCCATGGGCAGGTCCGGCACAGGATCAAACCCCTGGCCCCTGAGCCTGCTTGCAGGTGCTTTAATATGCTGAGCTATTTGGCTGGTCCTGAACCTTGTTTTGGTATGTGTCTTGATATGCCTCTGTTGTCTCATGTACATCGAGGTGAGACTTTTTCAGAGGTGGCTTGTTCTAGAATGTATGATGCTGGGATTAAGGGTGTGTGATTACTAAATTAATCTACTGATTGGTTTCATGTAATACTGAGTGTGTTTAATGGGAAGGCCCACTTCTGGTTGTGAATACTACCTGCCCTAAGGATATATATAGCCTTAGTATAATATAAGTAACAGAAAAGGGCTGCTGAGATCACCACTTGTACCATGCTCTTTCACTATTTTACTGTTTGTTGCCTTCTGCCTTCCCACTTCATGAACTGTTACCCATCTATTAGGTGCCACTCTGCTTTGGAGCCACCCAACTATGGGCTGCAACTACTACAAACTAATCCAAAATAAACTTACTCCTTTAAATTTGAGTGGTAGGTATTTTGTCTCTACAATAAAAAAGTAACTAAAATCAACATATTAACATAGAACAATTTTTTCTTAGGGCCATCCAGGTAGCTCAGCAGACTGAAGTGCTTGCTTAAGCAGACCCAGGGGCTGGGTTTAATCCCTGGCCTGCCATGCCAACCCCGCCCACAGGGTGAGCTGAGATGGTGATTGAGACTGTGCGTGGTGGTGCAAGCCTATAATCCCAGCACTTCAAAGGCTGAAAACAGGAGGATCACTATGATTCTGATCTGTTTAGTGAGACCCTGTAGACCCTGTACTAAATACAGAAAACAATAGAACAATGCTAGTGCAATTTCTGTTGAATAGCACAAGGTTTTATATATTTCCACATTCTTTTCACAAAAAATCCCCAAACCTAGCAACTTCCACAAGAGTAGAAGTGTGAGAATTTCCTCCAACAATATTGGAGAATATCAGCTCTCCAGTCAAATAACACACAATGATCCGCTCTTCCTATTTTGTAATTTTCCTTGGAAAGGGTTGGGCAAAAATAGCTCAGGATATAAAATGTGCTATTTTCTATAATTTTCTGTTTGAACCATGCAGCTTTGATTTTATGACATGATGATGCTGATTTTATTTGTGACCTCTCTAAGCACTAATTTCATGTAAGTCATTATCATATGCTTCCTCTTCGTAATTCACCCCTTGCAAGCACTTGATTCCTCAGGCTCTTCAGCACAATAGGAATAATGTAGCTCTTCTGCCCAGGGCTATTAGAAATTGCTGTTTAGACATGTAGAGTCAGGAAAAATGTTATTTTTGAATCTACATCCTGAAAAATTTCCTAAAGAAAGAAAGGGATGATGCACATAGACCTTCTGAGGTAAAATAGGTCTTTGCTTAAATAACTTAACCCTTCCAAAACAGGTCTGACTTAACATGCTCTTAGTCCTGCTAGAATTTGCACACTGGCCACATTTATTTCAAATTTCCCATTCCTGTTGCCAGTGCCCTAGCTTATACCTTTGTTACATGCCTCAACTTTGAAGATAGCTACATGATTAGGTTACTTGTTTTTGTTCTTCTAAAACCTCCCATGTTACTTCTTAAAGAAAAGCTTTAAAACGTGGTTTCAGTCTTTCAAACCCTTCAATGGCTCCCTGTTACATGATAAAAATAAAACTCCTAGGAACTATAAAAATCCCAGCCTGGCAGTGATAGAAGGAATCCTGGAATATACTTCACTAGGAGTTGCCAAGTGCCAGAAGTTTGTACTAATTCTGGGTAGAAACAGAAAAGCAAGAACAGTGAAATAAGCACTGTATAAACCAAAATTCATTGGTCAAGGGACATATCTCAGTAGAATAAGCACCTGCCTGGCAAGCACAGGGTCCTGAGTTCAAACCCCTGTACTGAAAAACAAACCCTAAATTTATTAATTTAAAATATTAATGGGCTTTGCATGTCTACGTTAAAATCTGCTTTATTTTATAAAGTGGCAATACTAATAGATGGTAGTATTTTTGTTTATTTTTATATATTCATGCTTGACAAAATGAAAGAGGTAATCTGTTACTCTATCCCTTTGAGCCCTGATTTTTAAAATTTTATGATCCATAAATTCTAAAGGTCTAGCGTAAAGTTAAGGAGGGATTATATGACCTACCTAAGGACATACTCATTGTAGTTATTCTAGGTTGCAAACCTTGGTATTAGCTGGCCTCTCCTCTTTATTATGATATTCAAAGTGCTCCACATTTGAATGAAAAATATTCCATTGTGTAAAAATACCACATCTTCTTTATCCATACCTCTCTTGAAGGGCATTTAGGTTGATTTCAAGAAACTTCTCTACATTTAAAGCACATATGTCTTTATATTTCTATTAGCAACAGGCCCTAAAAGAAATTCTATGTTGGAATTATTTATGATCGTTTGCTTTCTTTAAATGCACCTTGCATTCTTTTACTACTAAATTCACTTACTAAATAACCATCAAGTAAAGTTGCTGTCCCTTTCACAATACTTTTCTTTCAGAAGTAATACTTCTCTTTATTTTTTCCCTTAAATTTATACTGCATATATTATGGCTTGTATGTAGTTGTCTCCCCAAACTCTCATGCAATCATAGTTGGGACTTTCCAGAAGTGGCTGCATCTAGGGTGTATGATTACTAAATTAATGCATGGGTCAGTTTGGCATAGTTCTGGTTTGCATGCTACCTGCCCTAAGGACACATAGCCTATATAGAATATAAAGGGACAGAAAGAATGTTGCTACTTGTCATTTATAACTGACTGTTTACTACCTTCTGCCTGTCATGAAGTGTTTTTCCTCTGAGGTGCCCCTCTGCCACGTCACCGTGCATTGGAGTCAGCCAACTATGAACTGAGGCCTCCATAAAATGTGATCCTAAATAAACTCTTCTTCTTTTAACTTAGAGTTTAGGGTATTTGTCTCAGAAATGAGAAAAATAACTAAAACAGCATATTCACTTTTCATATCTTAGCAAGACTGTCATCACATGTGGCTTCTATATGTTGTCTGCACTCCATCTCCGTAAAGGACATTATCATCTACATTATGACTCAAGCTACTGACCTTGAAATCATCCCATACCACTCTCTGCACCAATATCTAATAGATCATAAAAACTCGTCATTTATACCTCCAAAGCTTACCTTGAAAATATACACTTTAATCCTTGTACTGAAATTCAGCACAGAGAACCCTGTGTCTCCTTGTTCTTCTTGTTGTCAGTTCATACTCTTCCCAGCAACTACGTTTAGCCATATTACCTTTTGGTGTACAACCAAGATAACTCCTAGAATCATTAATATGTTATGCAAAATATGTAGTGTGTATGCCCATTGTTCCAGCCTTATTTCTTGTTTATTTATTTATTTCTTCATTCCAGGCTTTGCCGCAGCTTTGTTGATTTTTTTGGGGGGTGTTATGGTTCATTTTTTTTTTTTTTCATCTGGGGAATGTGTTGATAATCAAACTTAGGACCTTGCACTTGTCAGGCAGGTACTGCATTTCCAAGCTATAGCCCTGCCCCACTTTTTGAACTTTTAATTCCACAAATGCATGCTTATGAGTGTTTCTTGTTTTCTTGCTGACATTAACTTCCTCTCACCTCTCTGGTTGGTCATACATGCTGGATTGAACACTCTCCCTCCAGGGTTCTTTCTTTTGGACCCAAAGTTTTAACTTAGTGTCCTATTTCAGAATATTTCCCTCTTAATATAGCACTCACAACACTGTATTTTGATTTCTTGTTTAGTTATTTTCCTTTTTGTCTGGACTACATGAAGGAAGAGGTAATGGATGACATCTATTATGCTCACCAGAGTAGTTTATCCCTTGGCTCTAAAATATAATAGGCTTTCAATGAATGCATACTATATGAATAAGACTTTCATATCAAAATCTTCTTATACTATCAAGGCTTACATACCCATGTAATTTTTATGATTCAATTATAAATTTCCTGGAATACCTCTGTATTATGTACATATTATGCATTACTGGTAAATACATGATTAACCTATTGTATATCTTAAAGTCCAGGAAACAATATATAGCCAAGAAAAACATATAATGAATGTTTATAATAGACCTATGGTGCAGCCTAATCAAATGGGCTATGCAATCTAAGGACTTCTGATTAGAACTAGCACTGAGTGTATTTAACCTTGTATTTTAGATTTCTCCCCATAAAAGATCCCTCCTCTTTTTGACTTAAATTAAGAAATTTCTTCTGGCTGCCTCAAGGAAATAATGATTTTCCAAATAGGGTTCGGTTCTGCTGGGTTTTTTTGGAATA
>NW_004524835.1:1707160-1723461 GCF_000260255.1 Octodon degus | reverse complement strand
TATATATTTGCACTACTAGGGATTGAACTCAGGACCTTGCACTTGCCAGGAAAACACATATTGTACTGAGCTAGCTCCTTTGCCCATAAATGTAAATGTTAAATAAACCTAGTCTCTGTCTGTCTGTCTCTGACTCTCTCTGTCTCTCTCTGTCTCTTTCTCTCTCTCATTCTCTCCCTTCCCTCTCCATCTGTCCCCTTCTCCCACCCCCCAACCCCCAGTTTTGTTTGTTTCTTGTGGACTGAAGTCAAGCTAAAGTTTCCAGGAAGCTATGGTTAGGATGATAGCTTCACACTGAAAGAAAATAATTTTTAATTTTTTAAAGAAAGTACAATTGCTTCTCGGCCTTTTGGCTAAGATCAAGTGTAAAGAAAGTACAAATTAGAATTAAAACAAAAAATTACAAGTGATACTGAATTTAACTTAACAAAAATAATATGAATTTCATAATATTTGTTGTAATACATAGTGTTGTCTTTCAACTACTTGTTCATATTACCAGATATATACATGCAAAATTGGAAGAAAGAAAAAATATATAAGAAAGTCAGAAGATAGAAAAAGGAAAAAGAATTTCTAAAAGAAGGCAAAACTTATTAAACATTGACTTTTCCCTTCTATGGACCAGCAGAAATCCACAGTACAGTTGTTCAAACTATTCTGTTCACATACATAGATGTATTTATTTCCCCTACTCCCTCTCATATCCTTCTCCTCATCTCAGTAATTCTTTTTCTAAAAATACGTTCATTCCCTCTTCTCAGTATCTATTGTACCCTTCAGATTTTATTTTCTCTTTCAGGTTCTCACACTAAAGAGTCAGTATGATGTTTGGACATGTGGGTCTGATTTATTTCACGTATGAGTATAGCCTCTAGTTGTATCCACTTACCGATGAAACCTTTGAGTTTGTCTTTGTAGATGATTAATACTCCATTGTACAAAAACACCCCATCTTTGGGGGTGTTTTGAAGAATCTCAGTGTTCTTCAGGTGATAGGCATTTTGATTGTTTCCAAGATTTAGCTATCACAAATTGGGCTGCTATTTACATGGGGGCACATATGTCATTATAATATGATGTTTTCAGTTCCTTTAGGAAAATTCCTAGAAGGGGGATGGCCAGATTGATTGAGGGCTCCAATTCTAGCTTTTCAAGGAATCTCTGCACTGATTTCCATAGTGGTTGTACAATTCTGCACTCCCATCAACAGTGGAGAAGTGTTCTTTTCCCCAGTAGCCCCTCCGGCATTTATTATTGGCTGACTACTTGATGATAGCCACTGTTTCTGCAGTAAAATGGAATCTCAGTGTTGCTTTAACTTGTATTTCTCAAATGACCAATGATGTTGAACATTTTTTCATATATTTGCTTGACATTGGTATTTCTTCATCTGAGAAGTGTATATTCATCTCGGATGCCCATTTTTGGTTTGTGTCTTTGAATTTAGGGGTCTGATTTTTTTTTTTCATTCATGAGAACAAGTACTTTACATGAACCACTAAAATGTAAATTCAGTGGAAGATTATATCTATTGAGAAGATGTGTTTGAACTTCATGTTTATCTTTTTTCAACATTCAGGACATTATGAGATATCAGCCAGAGATACTTCGTATAGCATATAATGGTCTCTAATCTGTCTGCTTGTGTATGCATATTTGTACGTACTATGATACCTGAATTATTCAACAAAGCAACCCATGGAACTAATGATTCAGTTTTAAGTAACCTGTTTGAGTGATTATTAATTGTACATAAAAGAAAACGGTGCCAAAAATCATGTTAAATTCAAGAGTGGCATGTCCACAAAGAAGTCTTCTGTAACTTCTCAGTGTAATTCAGTGCTCCTCTCTGATGATCATATCAGACTCACTAGGACATCACAATAGATTAGATGATGTGAGTGTATGAGATAAGAAACAAGAATGTCTTTGCAATTATAACCTCAACATTATTGTTTGGATCTTGATGTTCCAAACAAGTACTTATTAAAACTGAAGAATATTTTGAAATGTGACATATTTTGGCACCCTAGGCCATAATATGCAGAGAGAGAGAGAGAGAGAGAGAGAGAGAGAGAGAGAGAGAGAGAGAGAGAGAGATCAACCATAGTTTTGGTGGTCAGTAGACCTTGGTCTACACCCTGACTTCACCAGCTGAAGTACATGACCTTCAGAGAGTTACTTAACTTCTATAACCTTGCTTTCTCTGCCTCTAAAGTACAATATCATCAAACACCAACTTCACAAGATGACAGTGAAGATTTCATAAAATAATATATTTAATATACTTAAAATAGTACCTGCCACAGTATATTAAAGGGAGGGCAGGTATTGTCATTACAGTGTAATACAACTAAGTGTCTTGGAAGTAATAAATATTCAATAATTGGTATCTAATAAGTATTTTCATTATCATCATGATAATACTTTTATATTTAAACTGAATTACTTTTAATACACTACACTTTATAATATTAGGCACAAATTATTAATCTTAATTTCAATAATTGTTATTTCTTAACATATTTGGACAAAACATATGAATTCTATGCATTTATATCAAAAGAAATATTGTTTCATTCAAACAAAATTTTGTGAAATATAAAAATTAGAGGTTATGCTTTTACTAACCCTGGATATCTACTCCAGAAAAGTTAGGACAAGGTAACTTAGGATATAGATATAATGGTGTATTAGTTTTGTAGTCACAGGGATAATGCATAACAGTCACACTTAAAGAAGGAAAGGTGTAATGGTTCAGGGTTTGGCTCATGGTTTCAGAAGATTCAGTCCATACCCAGAATAAATGAAAGAAGGGTGTTGTGGGGCAAATATGTTTACTTCATGATGGCTGGGCAAGTAGATCAGTGTCAGGGAGGAAAGGTGAGGGATCATCTATATACCCAAGTGCATGCTTTCATTCTTACACAAACACCCAGCGGTGTCCCTTACTAATTGCATGTGTTGCTAACAAGAAAATCAAATTGAAACCATTAAACTTTATCATGAAAATTTTAGGTTTTTCTCTTTTGATGAGCTATATTTCAAATTTATTAAAGGATATTCTTGTTCTCTAAATCCAACATATCTGAGTTTTCAAAATGCATGTGCATGGATGGAGATGTTATTTTATAGTGTTTGTTACATAGGATCCTCATAAGAATACTTGAGGTGGCAGTTCAATTGTTGAGGAAAGTGGTAATTGCTATTAATAACCACAGATTTAGCTGGCTTCTGATTGATACCTCTGCTGAACTTCATGTTTGTTTTATAATTTTGACTTAGCATTTTATATTCACACATATTTTTTACCATCTAATAAATTTTATGTCAATGTCCATTTTTTAATTTTCAAAATGCATTGATTTTTAATATTGTGTTAGGAAAAAAAACAATCACATAGTAAATCTATTTTGTGTTATTTTGGGAATCTCCATACTGTTTTCAAAATAGCTGTACTAATCTGCATCTCACCAGTAGTGTACAAAGATAGTCTTTTCTTCACATCTTTGTCCAACATTAGCTATTTTTCATCTTTTTGATAATAACCAATTTAAAAGGAGTGAGGCAATATCTCTTATTGTGATTTTAATTTGTTTTTATTTGAGCATTATTGACATTGATATTTTTCATATATTTGCTGCTGGCTGAATGAAATATATACGAGAGAGAGAGAGAGAGAGAGAGAGAGAGAGAGAGAGAGAGAGAGAGAGAGAATAAAAAACCAAAAACGAAGAAAAAAACATTCTGTTCTTTGTGGTAACATTAATGAGTCGAGAGAACATTATATTAAGAGAAATAAACCATGAACGAAGAGCCTAATGCCATATGACGTCACTTACATACGGCAGCTAAAAATAATCAATCATAGAAAGAGTTGTACATAAACTTCTAGCTGTAGTATGGGCAGATCTCATCATACAAAAATATCATATAAGTAGGGGAAATAAAATCAAGGTAATGTAAAACTAATATGTAATATATCTCATTAGTTAAAGGTGGACTTCAGACATTTAGCTCTGAGGTTTCTACAAATAATTGAAAGAATGCAATAATTGATCAGGTTGTCTGAAGATAGATAGATAGATAGATAGATAGATAGATAGATAGATAATCACCATAAGATAAGAACTATCTAGAGGCCCAAGAGAGACAGAAAAAAAATGAATAAATGACAGGAATCCCAAATATTTCTTAACTTTTTAGTGTAATCTCTTGCCATTGTCTATGCACACATTTAGGACATGCATCTTAGCAAAAGAATATTTCTGCCAGGCATGTTGGCTCACACCTGTAATCCCAGTACTTGGTAAGGTGAAGAAGGATTTTTGCGTGAGTCCAAGGCTAGCCTGGGCTACACAGTGATTTGAAGACCAGCCTGAACTGCATAGTAAACCTTTTTTTAAAAAAGACAAACAAAAAAAAAAAAGCTTATATCAACAGTGATAGACAGGTTACTACCCCGGCATCATACAATTGCATAAGTGAGGCATATCTTAGTGGACTGGAGTATAAGGTTATTATCACTCCCTTTTATTTATTTTTTTTGGGGGGTGTTGGTGGAACCGGGGATTGAACTCGGGCCTTTATGCTTGCTGGGGAAGTGCTTATTCCACTGAGCCATCTCCCCGGCCCACCACTCCTTTTTATGAAGAAGTAAAGCTGTTATATTTTTAGAAGGCCTACAAAAAATGCCACATTGGAAGCAATATTTTGTACCCTGCAGGATCACAGAGCAGCCTATGGGTGATAGCAACGAAGAAAGTGGACATTCCACCTTATAAAACATGGGAAAAATTCTTTTAAAAAGAATGCCTTCCTAAGGAAATGTTTCTCATGTCAAATCTGATACTGCATCTCCAGAAAACATGTAGACTACAGCCTAGTGAGCCCTGAGAACAGCGTACTCAACTAAGCTGGGCCTGACTCCTGACCCATGAGATAATAAACATGTATTATTTTAAGCCACTAAGTTATGTCTCATACCATCACTCACTCAAGTCGTCTGATAGGCCTTCCATGGAAGCTTTAAATTCCTTGGAGCTTTTCACTTCTCCAGAGCTTTAACTATAGATCTATGCAGAAGCAGAATAAATATTTTGTGATTGATTAAAGTGTCTGTAAGATCTTTCCTCATATCATAAATTTGCCTTCACTTTTGAGACACATATTTGAATGTAACAAAATAAATTTGCTCAAATAAGGTCTATATTTTCTATGTGGGACACTTTCTCATATGGTACCATCTACTCTATCTGTACTTTGAATACTTCAGCCATTTACTGAATATGTAATTATTCTACTGACTGTTAAATAGTAATGTAATTTGCTAAATTTCTTTATCACAAGGCACATAATCATCAGTTCAAAACAATTATGTAAGATTCTCAGTGACCTTCAGAACATTTTTAAAGCTGTTCCACTCATAATTAACACATGTATTTGGCATCTTTACTTTATTTTTTATTTTTTTATTTTTTTTATTTTTTTTTCATCTTTACTTTAGCACATTCAAAACAGAATACTTTCCCTGTTGTATCATTTTCATTATTTTCCAGTCTTTGTTGTATCTTTGAAAATGTAAAGGTGGATGGGTGACTTTTGCTTTACAATTCAGTGCAATAAAGCCCATAGCCATGATTTCAAGAGTTCCATTTGATTTAGAGGAAAAAGACTACTTTTATTCCAAACTAACACTTTTATTTTATAGTAAATTAATGGGATTCTATAATTCTCTTAAAATAGTAAATTTTTAGGACATATTCTGCAATTTTGAAGGTTATATATCACATGGATGCCTAATTCTTTTGCTCTTTACAGCTTGAGAATGTAGAAACTTTTATAAACTCTACCCTTCAGGAAACTACAGGTTTAATATTCAGCAGTAAATGACCTGGCACTTACCACTATGCACTCAATCCTCCAGAAAGTTTCTCCATTTTTTATACAAACATAGGAATCAGTCAAGCTAGTAGTGTTAACAAATTAAAATAAATATTTTATGTGTTAATAATCACTATGATTTATGGCACTAAAATGGTCACTTTTTTCAGGATAAGTTACAGACTTAAAAGTCAGGATTAAATCAACACGTAGCTACTTGGCATTTTGCTTCTTTCCAGGATAATGAGTTTGCATTCAAATGTCATCACACAGTGCAAGGAACATAAACAATCTCTTTTTCTACTCCCTTAGTCATTATTATCTGTAAATGAAACTAATGAAAGATCGATGAACAGCATGAAAGTTTTATATCATGTACATGGAAATTTCATAGTCAAGACGTGAAACCAGAAGTAAAAATAAATGAATAAACAAAACAGTGTTTAAGCTTGAGTTTATATATCATAACAAATTATAGTAAACTATGGAGACATGACAGTGGAAAAGAAAATACTTAGTTCCTAGGAATTACACATTATGGCATGTTAAATATAGAGGAAAAATTAATAGAAGATAACTGTGCCCTATGGTATGTTTATGCAGATATATTGATTCCAGGTCTGTGTTGTCTGTGATAAAAGGTTTCTTTTCCCTGGTGTGAGAAGGAAGAGTGAGGATACCATTATAAAGGAAAATTTATTGCTTGTTTTTAAGCAGAGAGGGGCATGGTAGGATCTTTTCTGCTATTTTAAATTGCTTTCATATCAAATTGCTTACACAAAAGTGGTATATTTTCACCCCCTTCATTAATAGATTCTTAATCAATGCTGTATTCTCAAGTATAGTATTGGTACATTGCATCCACCACAAATACATGGGTTTGAACCTCTTCCTTATTGTGAGGGGACACAGAGTTTGGCCTTGTGGGAAGTGATTAGATCTTGAGAACAGAACACTGATGAAAGGAATTAGTGCTCTCAGAGAGCTCCACCATCAGAGCACACAGTAAGAAGATGGCATCTGTGGATCAGAAAATGGGTCCTCATTAGACACTAAATCTGCAGGCACCATGATCTTGGCATTTATAAGCTCCAGAACTCATGAGAAACAATTTTCTGTTATTTATCAACTGCCTAGTCTAAATGGACTAA
The DNA here is from genome assembly GCF_000260255.1 of Octodon degus. Lineage (NCBI taxonomy): Eukaryota > Metazoa > Chordata > Mammalia > Rodentia > Octodontidae > Octodon > Octodon degus. The sequence continues at coordinate 1,716,424 of NW_004524835.1, read as the reverse complement.
GACAAATAATAATTAAACTTACAAACCGCAGTTAACCAGAATTTTGTATATGTGAAAATGTAATCAAACAGATTTCATAGACGCTTTCACAAAATCAACAACTTCTAGGATGGCTTAGATTCTATGCATGTATGGTGACTGGTTTGCATTATGTCTTTCTCCCTCTACAGGCTTTCTTCATTGATTGTGATTTTCTTGTTCAATATCCTGAGATCCCATTTCATCCTGAATCAGAAAAGATAATACGTATAATAATGATGATAACAATAACACTAGTTGGCATTTTTAATTGTTCCTGTGTCGAGTATTTAGTTTTCATAGCCATCCTAATCTATACTCACTGTTATAATGTTCATTTTTAAAGTGAGGAAAAATGAGGCTCAGTGAAGTAGAGTAACATTTTTTCATAGTCACATGAGTGGAAACTAAGGCAGAATTCAAACCAAATATAAGTAATCCTGGATCCTATTCTATCATGTCTACCATGAAATTTTCTTATCTTTAAAGGGGCAAATAAGATTGTAAGATTTCAAGGCAGGATAATCTCATCTAGAATCCAATCTTATTATACTGGAGTTATGACTTTAATGATATTTATTTATTTATTTATTTATTTATTTATTTATTTTTTGTGGTACCAGAGATTGAACTCAGGACTCTGTAGTTTCCAGGCAAGTGCTTATTATACTGAGCTGTCTCCCTGGCCCAATGATGCTAATTTAATATTGCTATAATTCAGTGTTCTATTCATCTACTTTCCTGTTTTTGGGCTACAATTCCCAGTTTCAAAAACTTAAAGGATAAAAGTTTAAATTCGTTTCACAATTTCAAAAGATTCATGGTATGGTCTTCTGGCTCCAAGGGAGAAAACCCATGACAGAAGTGTGAGCTGTAGCAAAGGTGCTTAATTTATAAGGTCTGTGAAGCACAGCAGGAGAACAGAGCTACAGAGATAGGGTATGGAAGAGGATGCAGTCCCCAGTGACATGCCTCACAGCCCACCGACACACTCAGAAATGTGCTTCCTTAATGACCAAATCAACTCTCAATCCAAACAGTTTGACAAAATTAAGAGTAATGACCAAAGTTCTTATCTGGATATCTTTTTAACTGTATCTACCCCATCAAGTTAATAACTTTCTGAAAGTTAAATTAAGAATTCATTGTTCATGATTGTTGATCACACTATCAAACTATACTTTCTAAATGAAATGTTCAACATATTTTCTACACCCAAACCTCATGTCCTTCACCAGTATATAACTATAGCATGGTCTGTAAACACTTCATCATTTTTGGGAAACCCATCAAAGATGTGTGTGTGTGTGTGTGTGTGTGTGTGTGTGTGTGTGTGTGTGTACGTGTGCGTGTGTGTGTGTCTGTTATTTCAAAAGTGATAACATGACCATGTATTTGTCCACATATCAATTTTTTCATCTCTCATATTTTGAAAACCCACACTAGTTGCCATCATTTCTCTTTCTTTTTCTTTCTTTTTTTTTTGACAGAAGCAGGAATTGAATTCAGGTCCTTGTGCTTGCCAGACAAGTGTTTATTCTACTGAGCCATCTCCCCAGCCCTAGTTGGCATTATTTCAACACGAAAAATTACCATGAAAGTTTTTATGTTTTTCTTCAGTTTCTCATATCAGTGGCATCTAGAAGGTAGCATCCATTATTTTTAAAGAAAATACATTCCTGGGTTATATAAATCAACACTCTTTCTTCCTTTCTCATGTCCTGGCTCATTCATACATTTTACACCAGAAGTCATACTCCTTTAATATATAAGTTCACAAAATGCAATTATTTTGCAAGAAGTAAATGTTTGTTTTAGGAAAATGGGAAGATAAAAATAAGTAACAAAAATAATCATCTGTATTCCTACCAGTCAAAGTTAGCATTGATTAATGTTTGGTGTATATTTTTCCAATCACTTCTTTCAGACAAATACATACATAGGTAGATATCCAGACTGCTAGTTATATCTAGAAAGGTTTAAAGAAATGATTCTATGTATTACTTATTTTCATATACAATGAAAGATTACTCAGAAAATGAATGTTCATGTTAATATTTTAGTAAACTGGAAGATGTGCAGACATCCACTTATAGTATTTTGACATGGAAAGAACATCCAAATATACCACTTTAGTATGTTGTTCCCAAACTTATTGATGAGTATTGATGCAGACTAATGTAGACTGAGATATTTAAATTCTTTATAACCTTCATTTGGTTATGTCCAAGATAGTTGTTCAGAAAATGAATATAGCTGGGGAAGGTCTGGTAGGCTGTTACCAAATTTCAGGTGTCTTAATTCTTATGGATTCATGTAAATTTACTTCCCTATGTAACTGCTGTGTTGGAATTGTCTCTATAGGATCATTTTTAGAGATTTCTCTTTCACATATGTATTTAATGAATAACAAAGTATGGATTACCTCTTGAACTAAACTCTGCCCCTTTGGTCAACATAATATCAAAGGATTTTAAAAAAATAAGCTTAAACATGTGTCCTGGTGACTTCGGCCCATTTATAGTCAGTTCTCCTTTAGGCCACAGGGACTAAATTTGTTTATTTTCCCTTGTATACATCTATATTTTTAAAATATTTTCAAGTAATTATCTTGGGTTTAAATATATCTTCCTTACATTCAAATCTCAGCTCCTTCACCAGTCTATATCCATAGCATGGTTTTTAAACATTTTATTAATCTTGGGGAAACCAATCAAAGATGTCATAATTTGCTAATATCTCAGATCATAATAGGCATAATAGGAAAACATGGTATAAAACTAAATCATATTTAATAAGATACTTTCCAAGTTTCATCAGAGAAAGTTTTATTGTTAGGACCTATGGTATTGACTTGTACAAAAAAATTGAATCAATGTTTCATTGTTTTCTACATGTTACAGAGTTTTTGAGGTACTCTTAAACTTTAAATCTTTAACTAAAATTTAAGGATGTCATTAATTCAGAAAAATTAATTATTTACCTCTTCTTAAATTAACAGTCTTTAGTGGTAAGATTCCAAAACTTCTCTTGTGTCAGGCATTATCAGGATACTTAATGAAAAGAGGTGTGGCATGTCACTCAGTTCATGCCTGAAAATCTCCGTGAAGACAGGGCCAGAGTCTCAAAGTATAGTTCAGTTTTTATTACAATTGCCTACAGAATAGCAATCTGCACTTGCTATGTTTTTTTAGAGAATTTCAAAGAAAGGCAAAAGTCATCATTTATTCCTTGAAACTAGTATTGGAATTCTTGGAATTAGTTTGTTTGAAGGAAAGACATAAAGGATTTATTGCCACATTGCTTGATCTTAAGATAATGTATCTTAGAGTCCTTGTATTTCAATTTGTTGAAAATCATTATCAATGATTTGAGTTTTGACATTCATAATGTTCTTTATAATCTACTATGTGGATATGTACTCTAGTTCTTTCAAGTTCATGATGGTTCATATGTTCTATTTTGGTGGTTTTTGTTTCCTCAAAATACCTAGTAGAGTAGGCAATTATAAATTACAACTTAGCAAAGCAAGAACTATATGTGGGTATTGTATCTGTTCTGTCATTCTAGTTTGTGGGATTAATCTCACCCATCCTCTAGACATACGTTAGCTGCATGGATCCTGAGCAGTTAGATTAGAATATCTAAGCAGCCCCTACTGCTAAAAACAAAACAAAAAGCTCAAAGCTGTCTATGTTGTTACTAAAATGTGATATGTCTCAGTTCACACATATAAAGTACTTGTTGTGGTTAGTCAGTCCCAGCAAGTTTAAGGCTCTACAGGAAGCCTTGGTATGTTCTTTCTATATTACTAATAATACAAAATAGTTGTAAATTATGCCAATTGTTCCTCTAAGTGATGAGTTACATGTTTACATTGAGAAATTTACACTTTTTCTAAGCATGTGTTCTTCCTTCTCCCTTCTTCAAGAAATACAAAATTGGTCTGTTATGAAGAAATTTACATTAACCTAGTTTTTTTTCAATTTTTACCTAAGAGAATCCTTTTTATCTGCTATTCCTGCATTGATTAGCAAAAGAAAATGGCAAGGCACTTTATTCTGGAATTTCTAGGAATACTATTCAGCATTTCTCAAGTTATTTGAGACCTTGTTGTTTTTCATGGTAGAAGCTAAAACTTTATTTTTTCCATAATTTTATTGACAAACAAATAGCAATGAGACAGTTTCAAATCAAATTAGTAGGACAGTCTCAATAATTAATATATTGCATATTTTTTCTTAGTGGTTATTCATTGCAGAAGATGCAGACATGATATCCTGTTTTTTTATTTTTATTTTTTTCAAAATTTTATTGATAAACAGCAATGAGACAGTTTCAAATCAAATCGGAAGTACAGTTTCAACAAATAATACACTGCATATATTCTTCTTAGTGGTTAATTGCTGTACAAGATGCGGACTTGAGATCCTATTTACAAACACCATTAGAACAAATCATTTTATTCATTAAGAGAATGCAACTATATATCTATCCTAACCACTTTGAATACACAGATACAAAATGGACAATCATCGGTATACCCCATTTTTTCTAAGTTCTGTTGAATATTATAGGTGTGTAAATTCAGCAAAATATTCTAAAAGAGTCCAGTAGCCCATTATAGCATTGGGTCTTCTGTTTAACTGTCAATCTCAGAAATTATTGACCTGAATCCCCCACAGTGCAACATAACAACATGGCTTTACTTCCTATATTTCGTCTTCATACTTTTCTACTGGATGGTTAAGACCAAGGTGAAGCAGGACCTGTGCAACAAGAGTTGTAGCTTTTTGGTCTGAGAAGGTCAGTGAAATGCCCTCAGGATTTATCCTGAGATCCTGTACCTCAGATTGTAGAACCTTTGTCAGTGCAGCCATGTGGATGAGTCACGGCCATTGCTTGGCCAATGTGCTCTCTGTGAAAGCCTGAGAGAATGTTTTCTCTCCATGTGACTCTCCTTAGGCACACTCTACATCATCGATCACTTTCCTCTTTGGCCCCATAATCTCCTTGATCAGAAAATTTGGGACACAACTGAGTTACATGATGTTATAGTACAGGTTCTCCTATGTCCTGAGTCTTCACTGAACTTGGAAGGCTAAGACCAAAATGTTGGCTGTCCCTGAGGACCTTCTTTTTCTCTAATTTTTGGTCTGAAAATATAGGTTGTTAATCCTCCAGAAGGAAAGCTTATTGTTATTACCCTACAACCTAGGCTGTTGAACTTAATCTCACTATCTGTCTGAATATCAAACATCTTAGGCATAACATGGAACAGGTATTTTTCATCAGTTATTGATATGTTAAAGTTTAAGTCCCTATAGAATATGAGAAAAACTTAAAAAAGTTAAAATATATTTTAAAAACAGGAATAAACAGTTACATATTTTTACACACAAGTTTATTTATTTATTTTTTTTGGTTGAACCGGGGATTGAACTCAGGCCCTTGCGCTTGCCAGGGAAGTGCTTATTCCACTGAGCCATCTCCTCAGCTCCTACATACAAGTTTAGAAATCTAACCATATGCAGCATTATAGCAGGACAGCCCTGCAACACCCCTTTTCCTGTCTCCTGCCTTCATTCACCAACCCCCTTCCTTTCTAAACAAACATCTACCCAAGAGACAGCACGGTAGTGAAAAAAAATAAAGCTTTAGCTTCTACCATGAAAAACAACAAGATCTTAAATAACTTGAGAAATGCTGAGTAGTATTCTTAGAAATACCAGAATAAAGTGGCTTGCTTCTTTATTTTTTTCAAAATATTCACTCTTCTGGAGAGCCACTAAGATAATTTTAGTCTAGATATTAAACAAATAAATAAATACCCTAACCATTGTTTTTCAAGTCACAACTGTAGTAGGCATATGGGAGAGAGTTTAATAATTCACCACAGATGTTTATACTGCCTAATGTTTTGTTTTCTGACGTCAATCTATACAAAATATTAAAGTGAAATTTATTTTTAAAATTTTATTTTGAATAGTAAAACCAAAAAGATGAACAAAAATCAGAAACAAAGATGTAAATAGGGTAACATACACTAGTACATATGTTGTAGATTTTCAAAACAAATGTAGCTGATTAGCAATGGTTGATATATTATCATCAAATCTCTTGCTCATTAATAGACATATTTATGCAAGATTGGATATATGATTGAATATTACCGCTTGCTTTCAAGAAACCTTAAACTTTTTGTTATTGTCTCTTTTTTCATCCCTTAATTTTTTTCAAAATTTATTTTAAAGACAGTATAGTAATAATCGAGGTGACATTAGAAATGGTACACAATTAGAAGACCAAAATGACAGGCATTCAAGCTTGGCTTTCTTACTACACCTTGTTGTCCTTGATGTAGTTGCTTAGATTCAGATATCAGCATACAGAATGAGTCAAGTGAAAATTCTACACATTAACTGCTATTTTTAAAAACCTATGGAAGGGCCGGGGAGATGGCTCAATGGAATAAGCGCTTGCCTGGCAAGTGCAGGGGCCTGAGTTCAATCCCCAGTTCTGCCAAACAAACAAACAAAGAAAAATAAAATAAAAAAATAAAAACCTATGGAAATATCTTAGTACAATCACCTCAGCCATCCTGTACATATACTTGCATGTTTTTCTCCTACATTTTTTTCTACTTTTCTACTTTCTCTTCTCATTGATTAATGCTTTAGTTTCATTTCTTTTTGTTTTACTATATCTGTTATACCTTTCAGATTTTATTTCTTCTTTCCAGTTCTTACACTAGGGAGACTATAATATTTACACAAGTGGGTCTGGTTTATTTCACTTATGAGTACAGCCTAGTTGCATCCACTTACCTAGGAAGTCTTTGAGTTTGTCTTTCTTTATAGCTGACTAATATGCCATTGTATAAAGTTACCACATCTTTTCCATCCATTCCTCAGGTGATGGGCATTTTGGTTGCTTCCAAGATTTGGCCATGACTAATTGTACTGCTATAAACATGAGTGCATATATATCACTATGTTGTAATGTTTTCAGTTCTTTTGGGAAAATACTCAGAAGGAGATTAGCTAGATTGTATGGGATTTCCAGTCCTAGTTTTGTGAGGAGGCTGTACACTGATTTGCACAGTGGTTGTACGAGACTACGTTCCCACCAGCAGTGGAGAAGAGTTACTTTTACCCTGCAGCCTCTCTAGCATTTGTTATTAGTTGAATTCTTTATTATAGCCATTCTTTTGAGGGTAAGATGGTATCTCAGTGTTTTAATTTCCAATCCTTGAGTGGCAAGTGATGTGGGGCTTTTTTTCAGGTACTTGTTTGCTTCTTGTATTTCTATCTCTGAGAAGTGTGTGTTCATCTCGGATGCCCATTTTTGGATGAGGTATTTAAGTTTTGGGCCCTTATCTTTTTTATTATTGTTCTTTATATATTTTAAATAGAAGACTTTTGTCTGAGTGATAATTGTTTGAGATTTTTTCCAAATTTGTGGGTTGTCTTTTTGCTCTGTTAGTGATTTTTTTAGATATGCAGAAACTTCTGAATAAGTGGAGGTCCCAATTTTTGAAACTTTGAAGAATTTTCCATGCAGTTTGATTTTTGTTGATGAAATGTAAATGTTTGCCTGCCCCTATATCTTCAAGATTTCTACATATATTCTCTTCCAGGATATTTAGTGTTTCTGTTTTAATGTTTAGAGGTTTAATACATTTTAACTTGAGTTTAGTGCATGGTGATAGTCCCAGGTCTAGTTTTAGTTTTTGGTATGTGAGGAGCCAGTTTTTTGAGCACCATTTTAAAAGACGCTATCTTTCTTCCAGTGAACACGTTTGGCCCCTTCATCAAAGATATGATAGCTGAGTGTTTGTAGTTGTCTCTGCTTCTTCTAATCTGTTCCATTGATCCTCAGGTCTGGTTTTTTGTTTTTTGGTGGTTTTTTTTTTTTTGCCAGTACCAGGTTGATTTTATCACTGTAGCTTTGTAGTATAATTTCTTCTTTTTTTGGTAGTATAATTTCAAGTCAGGGTATTTAATGACTCCTGCCTTGCTTTTGTTATCCATGATTGCCATTGTTATGCTAGGTCTTTTCTGGTTCCAAATAAATTTCAGGAATATTTTCTCTAGAAGTGGGATGTATGTTAGTGGTATTTTGATAGAGATTGCATTAAATCTGTATAGCAATTTTGGAACTACGACCATTTTCACAATGTTGGTTCTTCTTATTGAGGACCAAGAAATACCTTTCCATTTTGTGAAATCTTTGGTCTCTTTTTTCACAGTACTGTAATTTTTATTATAAGTATATTTTACAACTTTAGATAGAATAATTCATAGATATTTCAGTTCTTTGAATGCCATAGTAAAGAGTATTATTTCTCCAATTTTTCTCCAAGAATGTTTGTTATCTTTGCAGAGGAATTTTTGGGTATTGACTTTGAAACCTGCTATGCTACTGAATGTATTACTTCTGTGACATTCTCGCTGTTATATTTTGGGTCTTCCAAGTAGAGTATCACGTCATCAACAAATAATGACAGTTTAATTCCTTCTTTACCTATTCTTCTTCCCTTTATTTCTGTTTAGTGTGTGATGGCTCTAGCTAGTGATTCCAGTAATATATTGAATAGAAGTGATGATAGAGGACATCCTTGTATTGTACCTGATTTGACAGTAAAACATTTCAGTTTTTCCCCATTTAGAATTACGTTTGCTGTTGGATTGTCATACATGGCTTTTATAAGGTTGAAGTAGGGGGCATTTATTTGAATTTTTTAGAGGTATTGATCATGAATGAGTGTTAGACTTTGTGAAAACCCTCTTCTTCATTGATATGATCATGTGGCTTTTGGTTTTGGTTCTATTCATATAGTGTATTATGTTAATAGATTTGTATATGTTGAACTCTCCTTGCATCACTTGGTTGAATCTTACCTGATCATGTTGTATAGTTTTCTTGATGATTTGCTGTATTCTATTTGTTAGGATTTTATTGAGGGTTTTTGCATCTATGTTCATGAGGGAGATTATCCTATAGTTTTCTTTTTTGGTTGAATCTTTCACTGGTTTTGGTATCCATCTAATAGTTGCCTTCAGGAATGATTTTGGGAGAATTGCTTCCTTTTTCAATTTCACTGAAGAGTTTGAGGAGTATTGGGACTAAATTCTTTAAATTTCTTAAAGAATTCAGCTATGAATTCTTCTGGACCTGGGATTTTGTTTGTCACTAATTTTTTAAATTACATTTTCAATTTCATTGGATGACATTAGGTTTTTC
>NW_004524835.1:1691951-1706910 GCF_000260255.1 Octodon degus | reverse complement strand
AAAAAAGATTTTCGAAGTAACTATTGATGATCATCTGAATTTCCATGGAGTCTATAGTAATTTCACACTTTTCATTCTTTATTGCTTCAATTTGAGTTTTTTCCTTCCTCTTTTTGAATTGGTTGGCTAGGGTTTATCAATTTTATTTAATGTTTCAAAACCCTATCTTTTTTGAATACACAGATACAAAATGGTCATTCAAAATGGTTAGGATAGATATATAACTACATTCTCTTAATTCAAGGAATAGAGGGATTTGTTCTAATAAATAGGATAATTGTTTGTAAATACTATATGATATCTGCATCTTGTATAACAAATAACCACTGGGAAGACAGTATGCAATGTGTTAATTATTGAAACTGTCTTAACAATTTGTTTTGAAACTGTCTCATTACTATTTGTTTCTCAATAAAATTATGGAAAAAATAAATAAATAAATAAATAAAAACAAGACCCCATCTTTTTTATGTTTTAGGGAAGGATCTACAGGGTGTTCAGGCTCTCACAGCTAGATCAGACTCATAGTGATCCGCCTGTTTACAGCCTCCCAAGAGCTGGCATCACAGGCATGTGCCACCATGCCCAGTCTCAATCCCTGTCTTAGTGTGCCCAGGAAACGGGGCCTGCACAGCAGGCCTGGGAATCAAATCTCCAGCTCCTGTGCCTGCTTGCATTGGCTTTAATCTGCTGAGCTATTTGGCAGGCCTTAATTGAGTTTTCAATCTCCTGAACATCTCCTTGAATCTGTTTCATGCATTCTACTTATTTTCTATATTGCTCATTCAAGGTTTTCATCATTTTTCTATTCTCTTCTATTATTTTTTCTTATCAATGTCTTCTTTAGAAATGCTTTGTAATTCTTTTATTACAGTTATTAATATTTTTTTGCTTGGGATATTATTTTTGGTCTGATATCTTCTATATCCTTCTGCAGTTGTTTCTTTATTTCAGTTGTTATTATTTCAGAGATTTCAGATGTGTGACTTCTAATTTCTTCCATGCTAGTATCTCCTGTGTTTGTTCTGGATGGGCTCAGGACCTGAGAATGCATTTTGCTCCTTGTCTTTGTCATTTTATCTTTCAGAGGAAACTCTTTGTTTTGATTTCTTTGATACTTTTTTTGCAAAAGTTTGGTAGTAGTTAGCTCTACCACAGTGATCACAGCCTCTTTGTTAAGATTGATGTACTTTTGTTCTTTGTATTGGGGATTGAACTCAAGACCTTGTACTTGCCAGCCAGGCACTTACGCCGCTGAGCTATCTCCGAAGCCCACACAGCCTCTTTGTTAAGAGTCCTTTCCTTAGGTGTCTCTTCTGTGTCAGAGTTTCTTGTTTTGTGTGTGTCTCAGAATTTTGTGCTCACAGTGATCACAGCCTCTTTGTTAAATTTTTCTTTAGGTGTCTCTTCTGTGTCAATGATTCTGGTTTTCTGTGTGTCACAGGATTTTACCCTCTCCATTGATATTGGTTTCTATTTGGCACTGTCCTCTGTCCTTTGATGTAGGGTTTTGGTAAGGTTTTTAACAAAGTGACTCCGAATATTATTACCCAAGAGAGAACATGTGGTTAAGGATGTATGTTTTTCTATTTACAGTAATACAATTAGAAATACTAATAATGGGTAGTGAGATTTAGCATTTGACAAACTTTTGCAGCTAATGGGTTTGTAGTTTAGACCAAAGATCAAACATTATGGCTGTATAGCTAAGCAGATACGAATTTAGGAATTTGTATTTAAATTAGTTCCTTTAAGTTTTGTCTGGTCACTTACCCTTGATGTACCTGGAGTCTTCTAGGCAGACAGGTTCACCTATTTCCACCTCTGTCTTGAGAGGATGCTTTCATAGAACTGTGTCTAGGCCTGTGCCCCAGTGAGCCTAGTAGTGTGCCTCAGCTCACCAGGAGGGGATCTACCAAACTCAGACTCAACTGGCTTGGCCAGGCTTGGGTCTGGCTGCTGTGCTTGGCTTCTTCCTTCTGTGGCCTGTGAAAGTGAACGCATGGTGCCCCACTAACTAGATGTTATGCTCCTGGTTTATCTCATTGATTCTCTCACCTAGCAACTCTGCAGGGAGTACCACTGCAGGATCCCAAACGAAACCTCTCTGCTGAAGATTCATTCTGTCTGGTCCCAAACCAGGACTCTCTGCTGTGAAGTTCTGCTCAGTCTCGCCCAAACTGGGCCTCTGTGTTGCGGAGTTATGTTCTGCCCAGTCCCAAACCAACTGCACCTCTCTGTTGTGGAGTGTGCTCTGCCTGGTTCCAAACTGGAGCTCTCTGCTAAAATGGAATTTAGAATAATTCTTTCTTTCTTTCTTTTTTTCTTTCTTTCTCTCTCTCTCTCTCTCTCTCTCTCTCTCTCTCTCTCTCTCTTTCTTCTTTCTTTCATTTTTTCTGTCTGTCTTTTTCTTTTTCTTTTTCTTTAATGGAAGAGTCTACAGGTGTTCAGGGTCTCACTACTAGATTACACTTGTAGTGATCCGTCTGTTTATTGCCTCCCAAGAGCTGGGATTACTGCGTGTGCCACCACGCTCAGTCTCAATTGCCATCTCAGCACGCTCGGGGGCTGGGCCAGCATGGCAGGACAGGGAATCAAATCCCCGGTCTCTGAGCCTGCTAGAAAAATTATTTCTTATTAAATAATCTGCATGTTTATTATCAAATAGAGGACAACATTGCTAAATTAGATATGCTGTTGCTAATTTGATGTACTAATCTATTGTTTTAAATTTATTCCTTTATCTAAATAAAACATGATATATATTCATAGTCAATATTGTATTTAAGGACTTTGACATGGCAGGGAATAAAGTATGTCTACCCTTCTTTGTACTGTCTGTCCTGCTTTTAGAGGTACACATTCCAAACAGATTTTTCCCAAAATCTCATCAAATCTATAGACTTATATAAGCTTAGTAGCTCTAACTGTACCCATCTATGCAGTGGTTTATTTTCCTTTTATATTAAACAGCAGTAAGTCTGAGGTAAAGTTCTACATTTTTGTAATGCCTTACTTTAACAACATGTTTTAGACATTTCACTTCAGCATATTTATTCAGTCAACATTTTTAAACTGCTGCATAGAATTTCATTAGATGGATGTTCCATAATTTATTTTTATAAGACCCACATTGATGGACATTAAATGTTTGTATATATGGGTATCTAGAAGCATACTCAGGTAATTTGAAATATTCAATTTCTCAATGTATGTGTTTGTCAAACAGATTGACTAGACCATTTGTTAATCTGACCTTTTTCTTGATATTTGAAAGTTATACCTGTTAGAAAAAAATCAGTTCAATTCTATAAATATTTATGAAAGCTTATTCTGTCTCCAGCAGTGTGTTAAATATTGTTCTCCATTTAAAAAGTTATAATATAGGGCCAGAAAAATAGCTCACCAGATTAAAGTGCCTGGTTAGGCAGATGCAGGGGATGGGAGTTTGATCCACAGATCTGTTGTGTGGGACCCGCACCGCAGGGCCCACAGAGAAGGCAATTGGGACTGGGTGTGGCGGTATGTGCCTGGAATCCCAGCACTTGGGAGGCTGTAAACATGAGGATCATTAGGAGTCTGGTATATACTTTGAGATCCTGTACAACCTGTAAACCCTGTCATAAATATTAAAAAAGTTATAATACAAAGTTTCTGCTCACACAGAATTTAATTTGCAGTTTAGAAGACCAGGTTTACACCTGATAAATAATTACTGACCATCATACAATGAGCTACCTTAGAGAAGAAACTCTGATGTGAACTCACATGCTCAGTATAAACAGTGAGACCTACAAAAGGTCTGTAGGCTACTTGTATAGGCCATTAAAGTATTCCAAACTGGGAAAATTATCTGCCTGTTTTTATTTTGAGATTGCTCTTTTTTCTTTCCATAATTTTATTGCGAAACAAATAGCAATGAGATAATTTCAAATCACTGTTAGAAGTGCTGGTCATTTACTTGTCATTCCAGTATTTATCTTATGTTTTACTCTTAGGACTTCTTTGCTATCATGAAAACTTTTCTTAGTTCAATTGTGTTGAAACATTTAATTTTCTGAATATTGCTTAATCTTAATTTTTGTTCTAAGAAAATAAGAGACACTTTCAAATCAAACTGCTAGGACAGTTTCAATAATTAAAACACTGCGTACTCTCTTCCTAGTGGTTATTTTCTGAACAAGATGCAGACCTGATATTCTATTTACAAACACTATCAGGACAAATCCCTCTATTCATTAAGAGAATGTAACTATATACCTAGCCTAACCATTTAGAATACACAGATGCAAAATGGGCATTAATCTCTATCCTCTTTTTTGTTTAGTTCCATCATTTGAATATTATAGGTGTGTTAACTCAGCAAAATCTTCTAAAAGCATTCAGGAGTCCATAATACTATTGGGTCTTCCACTTCACTGGCAGTGTCAGAAAGTGTTGACCTGAGTCCGCTACAGCTCAGCATAACACAATGGCTTTAGTTCTTATATTTCATTTTTATACTTTTCTGCTGGATGGTTAAGACCAAGATAAAGCAAGACCTATGCAACAAGAGTTGTAGCTTTTGGGTCTGATAAGGTCAGTCAAACCCCCTCAGGATTTATCCTGAGATCCTGTACCTCAGATTGTAGAACCTTTGTCAGTGTCAGCCATGTGTATGAGTCACAGCCATTGCTTGGCCAGTGTGCACTCTGTGAAAGCCTGACAGAATGGTTTCTCTCCATGTGACTCTCTTAAGGCACACTCAACGTTATTGATCACTTTCCTCTTTTGGGCCCATAATCTCCTTGATCAGAAAATTTGGGACACTACTGAGTAATATGATGTTACAATACAAGTTCTCATATGTCCTGAGTCTCCATTGACCTTGGAAAGCTAGGGTCAAAATGTTGGCTTTCCTTGTGGCCTTCCTTTTTCTCTAATTTTGGTCTGCAAACTTAGGTTGTTAACCCTCCAAAAAAGCTTATTGTTATTACCATACAACATAGGCTGTTAATCTTAACGTTACTATCTGTCTGAATATCAAACATCTTAGGCATAACATGGAGCAGGTGATTTTCATCAAGTATTGATATGTTGAACTTTAAGTCCCCACAGAATATGATGAAAAAACATTTGAGAAATTAAAATATATTTTTAAAAAGGCATAAAGATTTATATAATTCTTATGTTTCCACATAAGGCCAGAAATCTAACCATATAAAACCTTGTAGCAGGACAGTCCTGCAACATTCCTTTTCCAGTCTCCTGCCTTCATTCGCCACCCTCTATTTTTGAACAATCATCTACCCAAGAGACAGCACAGCATCAACCGGCATGTCATGACAAACAGACTGGATTAAGAAGATCACAATGACAAGCACTCCAAGCATGAACCTACTATTACAAATTGCCATCTTCAGCACAGTTGCTTTGTTTACAGGTGTCAGTATATATAGTTAGTCAAGATGAGAACCATTCCAATTAACTGCTAGATTCAAAAATCTGAAGATTCTCAAGATCATTGCCTTTCCCATGTTGTACATATAATTGTATGGCTTGCCTCTCTAAAGTTTCCTAACTCTTCTACTTTCCCTCTCTTAATTATTTAGTACTCAATTTCTTCTTTCCTTTTAGTTATATTATACGTTTCTATTTATATTTCTTCTTTTGAGTTCTTAAACTAGGTAAACTATATATTTACACATATATGTCTGGTTTATTTCTTATGAGTGTATCTTCAAGTTGCATCCCCTTCAATATAAAATCTTCGAGTTTATCATTCTTTGTACCTGAGTAATACTCCATTGAACAAACATATCCCAACTTTTTCAACCATTCCTCAGGGGATGAACATCTTGGTTGTTTCCAAGATATGGCTATCACAAATTGTGCTGCTATAAACATAGGTACACATATATCACTATGATATGAAGTTTTCAGAACCTCTGGAAAAATTCCCATTAGAAGAATAGCTGGTTTAAATTGGGTTTGCAGTCCAAGTTTTCTAAGGAGTCTCCAAACTGATTTTCATAATGGTTGCACAAATATATATTCCTACCAGCAGTGGAGAAGGGTTCCGTATTCTCCACACCCTCCCAAACATTTGTTGTTGGTTAATTTCTTTATGATAGCCATCCTTTCTGGGGTGAGATGATATGTAAATGTCGTTTTAACTTGCATTTCATGGAGAGCTAGTGATTTTTTCGTATATTTATTAGCTTGTTTAATTTCATCATTGAAAAGTGTGTGTTCATCTTCGATGCCCATTTCTGCACTGGGTCTTCAAATTTTGGGTACCAAGTGTTTTTTAATTCTTTGTAAATTCTAGAGAGCTGACCTTTGTTTGAGTACTTATTTGTCATGATTTTTTCATAATTTGTGGGTTGCCTTTCAAGTTTCTTGGTAATTTTTTTGACGTGCAAAAACTTCTCAGTAAGAACAGGTCCCATTTGTTAATTCTTTCAAGTGTTTTCCGTACGATTTGACTTTTGTTAATGAACTCTTTGCCTACCCTATGTCTTCAAGAGTTCCTTCTACTTTCTCTTCCAGGATATTTAGTGTTTCTGTTTTAATGTTTAGATCTTTATTCCATTTTGACTTTAGCTTAGTGCATGGTGATAGGCCGGGGTGAAGTTTTAGTTTACAACATGTAGAGAGCCATTATTTCCAGCACCATTTGTTAAAGAGGATATCTTTCTTCCAGTGAGTATGGTTGGCCCCTTTGTCAAAGATAAGGTGGCTGAGTGTGTTTCTAGGGGGATTCAGTTTCTTCTAATCTATTCCATTGATCCTCAGGTCTATTTCGTTGCCAGTAGCATGCTGATTTTATCACAGTAGCCTTGTGGTATATTTTCAAGTCAGGAATTGCAATGCTTCCTGCCTTGTCTTTATTGTCCAGGATTGCCTTTGCTAGTCTAGGTATTAATGGTTCCAGATAAATTTTAGGAATGATTTCTCTAGTTTTGTGAGGTATGTTGGTGATAGACTGATAATGATTGCATTAAATCTGTACAGCAATTTTGGGAGTATGGCCATCTTCACAATGTTGTTTCTTACTATAGAGGAGCATGGAATAACTTTCCATTTTCTGAAATTTTCTACGATCTCTTTTTCAGAGTACTGTAATTTTCCTTGAAAAGATCTTTGACTTCTTTAGTTAGGTTATTTCAAAGGTATTTCATTTTCCTTGGTGCTATTATAAAAGGTATTGTTTCCATAATTTCCAACTCAGTGTGTTTGTTAACTGTGTACAGGAATGCTATTGACATCTAGGGAGTGGCATTGTGTCCTGCTATGCCACTGAATTTCTGTGTTAATTCTAGTAGCTTCTTGATAGAGTTTTTTGGGTCTTCCAATTAAAGTATCATTTCATCTGCAAATAAAGATAATTTAACTTCTTCTTTGCCTATTCTTATTCCTTTTATTTCTCTCTCTTCTCTAATGGCTCTAGCTAATGATTCCAGAACTATATTGAATAGGATTGGTGATAGAGGACTTCCTCGTCTTATACCAGATCTAGGAGTAAAAAATTTTAGTTTTTCCCCAGTTAGAATTATCTTAGCCGTTGGGTTTTCATAAATGGCTTTTACCAAATTGAAGTAGAGGCCATCTATTCCAATTTTCTGTAGGATTTTGAATATGAATGTGTGTTGGACTTTGGCAAAAGCCTTTTATGTATCAATTTATATGATTATGTGGTTTTCAGTTTTCACTCTATTGATATAGTGTATTACATTTATAGATTATCGAATATTGAACCATCCTTGCATGCCTGGGATTAATCCTACCCGGTCATGGTGTATGAACTCGGAAATTTGCTGTATTCCATTTGCTAGGATTTTATTGAGGATTTTTGCATCTATATTCATGAAAGAGATTGGCCTGTAGTTCTCTTTGTTAGTTTCGTCTTTCCCTGATTTTGGTATCAGTATAATAATTGCTTCCAGGAATGATTTTGGGAGGATAGCTTCCTTTTCCAGTTCATTGAAGAGTTTGAGGAGTATAGGGATTATATCTTCTATAAATTTCTAAGAGAATTCAGCTGTGAATCCATCGGGACCTGGACTTTTCTGTTTGTATGTTTTTTTTTTTATTATGTCTCTTATTTCATTGACTATTATTGGGCTATTTAGAGTGGTTACATCTCGTCGACTCAGTTTTGCTAATTTTTACCTTTCTGGGAATCTGTCCTTTTCAAGTGTGTCTTCTATTCTGTGAGAATAAAGATCCTCAAAGTAGCTATTGATAATCTGAATTTCCACTCAGTCTTTGGTATTTACACCCTTTTTATTTCTTATTTCTTGCATTTGAATTTTTTCTTTCCTCTTTTTGATGAGGTTACCTAGGGGCTTATCTATTTTATTTAATCTTTCAAAGAACCAAACTTTTGCTTCTTCAATTCTTTCAACTGTTTTTTTTTTCTCAATTGAATGAATTCTGCACTATTCTTTATGATTTCTTCACATCTTTGGGCTCTGATTTCATTTTACTCTTCCTTTTCTATTTGTTGAAGGTGCAGCATGTGCTCCTGTTCTGTTTTCTTAATGTGTGAGTTCACAGCTATGAATTTCCCTCTGAGAATTTCTTTCATCATATCCCATAAATTCCAATATGTTGTGCTTGAATTTTCATTCAATATTAGATTTTTTTGAATTTTTTGTTTAATTTCATCTGCAACCCCTTGCTTGATTAGTAGGATGTCATTTAATTTCCATGTATTTAGGGTTTTTTCGTTTCTTTTGTCATTTATTTCCAGTTTCATTGCACTGTGGTCAGATAATGTGCATGGGATGATTTCTGTTTTCTTACATATATTTAAACATGACCTATGGACCAGTATGTGCTTGATTTGAGAAAATGACCAACATGCAGCTGAGAAAAACGTGTATTCAGTTGTGTTTGAGTGGAACACTCTGTATATGTCCACCAAGTCCATTGGTTTCAAGCTCTGCTTTGGTTCTATTATTTCTTTGCTATTTTTTTTTTTGTTTTTTTAACCTATCTTTTTGGGAGAAGGGGGTGTTACATTCTCCTGTTAAGATTCTGCTATTGGATATTAGATTATTCACGTCCATTAAGATTTCCTTTATATAGGTGGGTACTCCCGTGTTTGTTGCATACATATTTATGAGTGTTACCTCTTCTTGTTGAACTCTTCCCCTAAGCAGTATATAGTGGCCTTCTTTATTTCACTTGGTCATTCTTGGTTTGAAGTTGACACTGTCTGAGAAAAGAATTGCCATCCCTGCTTCTTTCTGAGGTGTTGGGGTGTGTAGTATTGTTTTCCATACTTGGACTTTCAGCTTATGAATTTCTTTATGAGTTAAATGTGTTTCTTTTATATAGCATAGTGTTGGATTTTGTTTCCTAATCCACTGTGCCAGTCTATTTCTCCTAATTGGTGAATTGATTCCATTTACATTGATGGTTATAATTGAGATGTATTGACTTATGATTGACATGTTATTTACCTGTTGCCATTTATTCCTTTTTCTCTTGTGTTTAATTGTTTGCTCTACTTACTTGGTTGCTTCTGATCTCATTCGTGGAGTTCTGATCATTTTGGTCCCTCTTTAGAACATCTTTCAGGAGCCTGTGTAGGGTTGGCTTTGTCATCATGAAAGTCTTTAGTTGTTCTTTGTCATGGAAGTGCTCCACTTCTCCATGAAACTTGAAAGAGTTTTGCAGGGTATAGTAGTCTGGGCTGGATTTTTTTTTCATAGAGATCCTGAAGTACTCTGCTGCATGCTCCTCTTGCCTTTATGGTTTATGAGAAGTCGACCATAATTCTGATGGATGTTCCTTTGAATGTGATCTGTTTCTTTTCTCTAGCGTCTTTCAGCACATTATCCTTGAGCGTAACTTCTTGGATCTTGGCTATTATATGTCTCAGTGTGTTTTTAATTTGCTTTAGATTACTCAGCCTTCTGTATGCTTCAGTTACCTGAATGTCAGATTGTTTCCTCATATTTGGGAAGTTTTCTGCGTTTAATTCTGCCCTTATTTTTAATGTAATTTATATTGAGTCCTTCTTTATCTTTGATGCATATTAGTCTCACATTGTTCATCTTTGCATCATCTTGCAGGTGATTCATTATTTTTTCCTGCATCCTAATTTTTTTAAGAGATCCTTTATTACTTTTTCACTAGCTGCACCAGCATCTTCAAGATCTGAATCTCCATCTTCACTTTCATGCAAATGGCTTTGCAAGCTTGTGATTGAGATTTTACATTCCTCTATATCTCTTTGACTGTGTTTCATGTGATCTATTTCTTTCCTGTATTGCTCATTCAAGGACTCTGTCTTTTTTTATCTCTCTTTTTTCTATCCATGTCTTCTTTAGAAGCAGTTATTAATTCTTTTGCTGCATTTATTTTTTCAGATTGGATTTCCTCCCTATGTTTCTGTATTTGATTCTTTACTTCAGATGCTATGATTTCTGAGAATTCCTTTTTTATTTCAGAAAAGAATTCCACTTTGAGTTCCTCTATAACTTTCTGCTGTTGCTTATTTACTATTGACATATTAATTCATACATTTCAGCTGAGGTAGTGTCCTCTGAATTTGTTCTGTGTGGGCATTGGATTTCCAACATATGTTTGTGCATTTGATTCTGTACTGCAGATGCTAGTAATTCAGAATTACTTTTTTATTTCTAGTCTGTGTTCCTCTATACCTTTGTGCAGTTGTTTCTTTATTTCATATGCTCTTGATTCATTGATTTCAGCCATTTGAATCCCAATTTGTTCCATGTTAGTGTCCTCAGCACTTGTTATGTGTGAGCTTGAGGTCTGAGTTTGCATTTTGCTCCTTCTCATTGTCATTTTGTGTAGCACTGTCTTCTGACCTTTGTTGTAGAGCTTGGGGCAGTTCCAACCTTAGCACCTACTGAAATTCAGGTGCAGATCTACAAAGTTTGGATTCATCCAGGTGTGCCTGGCTTGGGTCTGGCTGCTGTGCTCAGCTCCTTCCTGCTGCCACCCTTGGGAGTGAACCTTTTGTACCCATCTGGCAATATGTTCTGCTCCTAGACTATTAGCTGGATGTTTCTGTCCCCTATCTCTCTGCAGGAATTTTAGCCTCAGGGTTTCACCCCAGGCCTGTATGCCAGGCTTTAGCTGAGTCTGGAAGGTAAAAGGTAGAGGAGGGGGGAGAGGATGCTGTCCCACACACTCACTGGGCCTGGGCTAGGGCTGGATCTTGGGTTCCCCAGAATGCAGCAGAAATTGTCACTTGGCTGTCGGGGGGTGTTCCTGTGGAATGGTGGGTGTTCCCAAGGGGGTGGAACAGGGTCTCACCCAAGCTGTGCCTGAGCTTGAACCAGCAGATCCTGCTGTTTCAGGGTATCTGTAAACTCTCCCACATACTCACCGTGCCTGGGTTAGGACTGGATCTGGTGGTCCCCAGAATGCGAGAGAAATTCACACTGGGGATGAGTGTAGGGGGTTGCTGTGGATTGGTGGCATGACCCACGCAGTTGCAAGAGGGTCTCACTCATGCTGTGTCTGTGCTGGGACCAGTTGGTCCTGCAAGCTCAGGGTAGCAGGAAGCTCTCCCACACACTCACCAGGCCTGGGCTAGGACTGGTTCTGTGGGTCCCCAAAACATGGCAGAAATTATCACTCGGTGAGCAGGATGGTGGGGTGCTGCAGATTGGTGATGGAGGTCTAAAGGTGGAAGGGGGTCTCACCCACAGTGCACCTGGACTGGAACCGGCAGGTCCCGCTGGCGCAGGGTAGTAGAAAGCTCTCCCACACACTCACAGGGCCTGGGCTAGGATTTATCTGCCTTTGTGACACATCTGAAGGTTAATTTAACTCAATTTTGAAGTCAACAGAAAAGTTTTGAAAAGAAAATGGCATTATAAACAGTTAGAAAATCTGAAAATATCTTATAAACTGAAATAATTTTTGTCTGGCTATTTTGTCCCCAGAGAAACTGAACACTGTTTTTTTTCCCCCATGGTACACAGATATACAGTGATCTTTATCATATAGATGCAATGGCATGACCACTGAATCTCATTCTCAAAAGAGCATCCTACCTGTTTATTGAAAATTGCTGATTCAAAGAAACAGAGGAGCAAAGTAACAAATGAAGTTAATAATTGTGAATCTTTGTGCTAGAAGGTTATTCTTGAGATTTGGATATTGTGAATGGAAATTTCAGTGGAACAGAGTTGAGAGAAGATGCAGAACATTTTTTTTTGCTTTACAAAGAATGCTGTACTTGTATTCTTCAGATTATTTTTTCAAGCTAGGAATTTAGGGACTTTTGAAAAAAATACAATCCAATATTTTGGTTGAATATAATTTTGTATCATTCTTTCTCGTGCAGCCACAATCATCTGAGCAAAAAGATTGGTAGTACAATGTGATTAAACACCTGTAGAGAAAAGTGTACTGTGTTATGTTTTTTGAGTTCTGGAAAATGTATTGTGGTAACAGAATGAATGAACAGCATTCAGAGTATATTTGGTTAATACAAAAGCAGTGAATAGTTAAAACTGATTTCCCTATGCTGTATCTGAAATGTAAAACAGTTACTTAAATTTGTTTTTCATCCAAATAAATATTTCGGTCAGCCATTTACATCCTATTCTCTATAACATGTTCACAAACTAGGAGTATATGCTTTAAAATTTAGTAGAGTGCAAAATTCATCTGCTTCGCAATAATTTATCATTTCTTTCCATTTCTATTATATTCTACAAATATTTTTTATATATCTTTTATGTGCAAAGTATCACAGTCTACACTGTGGAGAATGAACACCAAATAGGTACTTTAAAGGCTTTGATTTAGTAACATTGCCTTTAATCCCAGCTTGACTACACATATGATGTACAGATTCACTTCCTTCAAGGCATAGGCTCTAGCTTTAGTGATAACTGAGGTCCTTCTTGACCACAATATAGTATAGTCCAATGCATTGAGTACCATAATCTGTTTCACTTAATATATTCTAAGGAGTGTGGAAATTATTATAGAGGTAATTATGAAAGAAAACAGTTTCGTATTTATAATTTCAAGAAAGAAGAAGTTAAAATGAAATTCTACAGAGTTTAGAGGAAGAAGGTACCATATCAACGTCTGATGCCCTAAATACTTTAATGGAAGGAGTTTTATGTCCTTGAAAGATTAGGCTTTTGGTAAGTGGAAAAAGGGGTCATACGAACTAAGTGACTCCTTCTGTAGAGATTTTTGATTTGGGATATTACTCATTGTTTGTAACTGACAAAGCCAAGGTGACAGAAAATCATTTTTGAAAAAATAAACTGAGGTGGCAGAATGTCATTTTTATTCTTCATGACTGGAGATTGAAACCAGGGAGTACTATGCCACATCTAGCTCTTTTCTTTTCTTTCTTTCTTCTCTTTTCTTTGAGATAATGTCTTAGTAAATTGCCTAGGCTGGGCTCAAATGTGTTTTTTATTTCTCAGCTGCTTGACCATCTGGGATTAGAGGCATTTGCCACTAAACCTGGCCAGAAATTCAAATTTTGATTTTCTTTCAGTGTGTTTTTGAAGGAATTGTGCATAGACCAGAGCTATAGACAATTAAAATACGAAGAATATGATGGATGGGGATCAAAGAGAGGGTTCATAAAAACAGAATTCTTATGCAAATGTCAAGTGCAAGTATTAGGTACATTTATGTAATGCTCAAACATCTGTGAAATACTTTGATATTGCTTACCCAGAATATGAGAGTATAACATAACCACTCAGAGTATGACATTGGGTTCAGGTTGACCTGGTGATATATTGTAGGTTTATCACTTATCAATGGCATATTCTTGAATAATCACTTGGCCTCTTATTTGTGAAATGGATATATGTAATGACTGCATGATTAGAGGTAAAGCTGAGATAAAATTATGTGTATGAAGCATGTAGCAAAATGAGTGAAACAGATTGTAGATCCTACAATCTGAGGTAGAGGATCTCAGGATAAATCCTGAGGGGATTTCACTGACCTTCTCAGACCAAAAAGCTACAACTCTTATTGCATAGGTCTTGCTTTATCTTGGTCTTAACCATCCAACAGAAAAGTATAAAAATGAAATATAAGAACTAAAGCCATGGTGTTATGTTGAGCTGTAGGGGACTCAGGTCAACAATTTCTGACACTGCCAGTGAAGTGGAAGACCCAATAGTATTATGGACTCCTGAACTCTTTTAGACTATTGTGCTGAGTTAACACACCTATAATATTCAAATAACGGAACTAAACAAAAAAGGGGATACAGATGAATGTCCATTTTGTATCTGTGTATTCAAAATGGTTAGGATAGATATATAGTTGCATTCTCTTAATGAATAGAGGGATTTGTTCTGATGGTGTTTGTAAATAGAATATCATGTCCGCATCTTGTACAGCAATTAACCACTAAGAAGAATGTATGCAGTGTGTTAGTTATTGAAACTGTCCTAGCAATTTGGTTTGAAACTGTCTCATTGGGTCCAGGGAGCTGGCTCAGTGGAATAAGCGCTTCCCTGGCAAGCGCAAGGGCCTGAGGTCTATCCCCGGTTCTGGAAAAAAAATGAAACTGTCTCATTGCTACCTGTTTCTCAATAAAATTATGGGGAAAAAATGAGTGAGACAAAGAATGTGCTAAAATGCTAACTAAAAGGTAGCATGTCACGTGCTGCTCTTTAACAGAAAGACAAAACTGAGTCTCTATGAATTTATGCCATTCATTAGCATCCAGTATTCTTTGTACTACATCAATGATCCCCAGCCTGAGATTTCTGCTTACACTCTCTCCCTTAGAGGATCTTTGAAGGTAAAAATGAGAATGTCTGAGTAATTTTCAATATATAAAAAGAGTCAAACAGAGGGCATTCATTTATTTGCAATAAATTATACAACCTGACTAAAATGTCAAGTTTCTTTGCTTTGACCTGAAATTATATCAACTCATTTTGGTAGCACTAGCTATCTCATGCTGATGTGAAACTGATTGGCATATATA
>NW_004524835.1:1685470-1691851 GCF_000260255.1 Octodon degus | reverse complement strand
AGCAAGTATTAGGTACATTTATGTAAACTCAAACATCTGTGAAATACTTTGATATTGCTTACCCAGAATATGAGAGTATAACAAAACCACTCTCCCACTTGATGTGGGAGATATTTATTTTTAAGTTTGAACGAACATAGAGGAAATGTAAAAATCTCCTGTGTCATTGAAATGGTTGCAAAGCAAAGAAAAAAGGAAAGAAATGGTAGAGAAGCATTGAATTGTACCATGCTTCCCTCCCTAATTCAAGCCAAGTGGGAAAACAGGAGTAGAATCGTAAAAGTTGTGTCAAGGTTCAGTGTTTGAGAGCTTAATGGTATACTGTTTTCATATAACAAGTGTGTATGCATACAACTTTTTAGTTTTCTCCTATGAGGAGATAAGGAAACTAAAGTCCAAAATTGGCCATGGTGATGGAAACTAAGGATAGGACAACTAGTGTTTCAAGCTTTATTCTATGCCAGTCTATTCCATAGTTTTCCCCACTCCAAGGAAAACAATGTAGCTACCTCATTTTCAGTTCTTCATAATTTCTACAACATTTTCTCATGTCTGATTTCAAACTGTACTTGTTCTAGTCAAAAGAAGAAAATATGTGTTAAAAATGAATAAAAATACAATTAGAGAATCATGGCTAGGGAGCACACAGTCTCCTATGTAACAATTTAGATCCTTTACTAACTTGACAATATAGATCATTGTCTTCTGCTCTAAAGCTGTACAAAGCATTCTGGGTTCCAATTAATCCTGCAGCATAATATAAATATAATGGGTGCAAGGGGAAGAAACAGAATATTAATAATAGTTGCATCATTTACTAAATGGGCATTGCCCGAACTGTTATTCATCCAGCTCTATTTCTTGAGGGCCAGATACTATACTAGGAAGTGAAATATAGCAAATGGCATGACAAACAAAAAATAGCTATACTTATAGAGCTCACATTTTATCATCCTAAGAATTTTTACATGGATCACCTCACAATAACCCAGTAATGATCACACTTATTGTTATTCTCAGTTAATAAATGAGAAATAAGAATCAGACTTAAAACTTATTTGATCAAAGTCACATAATTAGCAATATTAAATTTGGAAATTGAAACAAAATCTGATACTTAAATGCATGGTTTTCTATAATTTATTTCTAGCTTTATTCTACTCTACGCTACTTCACTGGATAACTTCTTTTGTCATCACTGTCAATAATCTATTTTCTTGCATCCATCATTCCCTATGCCATAATGGTGAAAATAGTTAAGGAAATGAAAGACAGAGGGAAAAATTCAATAATGTTGATGAAGCAAGGCATCCATTGGTTTTATTATACCCTACAGAGAAATGATACTATGCAGAACTTGTGTGATTTTGGAAAATGTTAATAGACAACTTTGATTATTATATATCACCTAACATGCTTTTCATCTATTTTATTCTTTTTTTCTGTATTTTATGGCAGGGTCTACCGGGTCTTCCGGGTCTCACTACTAGATCGGACTCAGTGATTTTCCTGTTTACAGACTCCCAAGTGCTGGGATTAAAGGCACATGCCACCATGCCCAGTGTCAATCTCCATCTCAGCGTACCCCGGGGATGGGGCTGGAACGGCAGGCCTGTGGATCGAACTCCCGGCCCCTGTTCCTTCTTGCAGGTGCTTTAATCCACTGAGCTGTTTGGCCAGCCCTATCCATTTTATTCTTATAACAACCCATTAAGATATATATTGGTATTATTATCATTTCCATTATATAGATAGTAAACTAAAGACAAGAGAAGTTAAACAAAACACTAATATTCTTACATCAGATTATTAGGAACAGAATTTAGATTAAAGCTCAAGCAGTTTTCAATGTGTTCTAATAATTTCCAGTACTGTACTTACAATATAGTACCATATGTACTGATTTTTTAACTCCACCATATGTGAGAAGACAAAGGTAAAAACTAGGGCAGTAGCAATGAGAACAGAAAGGATGATTTGAATAAGCAAGACATTTTAGGAAAAGTAGGGACGAGATTTGCTAAACATTAGATTTGAATGACAAACCCATATATAAATTATTTTTAACTCTAGTTTTTTAAAAACTCACTTTAAAGTGAAGGATGCATACACAGCCTTGATATAGATTAATACATTAAGGCATTGTCCTAGCACTACTAAATTTAGCCCTGCCAATGTGTTGATATAATGAAAATGTCAATTTAGGTAAATAAGATCTCAATATGGCCTTGTTGACATTTTTTCACGGGACCTTAATGAGAGTACTTTACCTGATTTAACCTTAGTTTTCTCATGTACAAATGTGGAATAAGGAATAACAGACAAAATGAACTGGAGTGTTTCGAGGGTTTCTTCTGGTTTCCAAGCCACCCATCCTTTTGATGTTCAGAATAGATGATAAACATAGAGTAGGGTATGAGTCTCTGTACTTAAGATATTTAATGTTTTTTTCTTACCATAAATCTCAGTTTAATTGCCAAGGTATGTTATGACACCAAGCACATTATAAATATATTTGGCTGCATTTTATAACTGGCTTAAAAAACAAAATGTATTTCATATGATTTAAACTTTATGTAATAAATACTTTTCTCAAATGTAACATAGTGCCCCATTAATATATACATAGATTTTATGTATCAATTTAAAATAAACAAATTATTAACATTATCATCTGCTTATTTTTATACAACTTTTATTGTCTGCCTTCTCTGTAAATATGTATCTAAGTTAATGCACATTGATGACCAGGCTTTTTTTTGCATTTTATTTAAGCAATCATATATATTAGCACCATTTTCTTTCTATAAAAAGTATACAATTGCACTCTTAAGTAAAACATGGAACGATAGTATATAATTATTTCATCAGGACATATAATGGATATTTCTTTTCAAATTAGAGAACACAGGAATTGGCATATGCAATACAATTTTAAAAATAAGACTTCAGATTCTAAAGAACTCAATTTTAAAAAATAGAAAGTGTTTGACTGGTATTATGCTACATTTTCAAAAAATACTTCATTGATGAAAGCAAGTATTCTACAAAATTATCAATTAGTAACTCTGGCTATGTCAGCTGGTATAATTATGCCTGCCTATAAAAAGATTTTAGAATATACACAATAATATTGAGAAACAAGAGAAAATGTTTTGTGTCCATAAAATAATTTATCAACACAAAATATTTATTCACTAATAATGACTCAAAGTAAATACCATTAGTAATATAAAATAAATTGTGACCACAAATTTTCTGCAAATATTATTCTAAAAATTGACATCTATAACCAGAAGTTATAGACACAAGATCTACATCCTAACTTCTATGTGTTATAAAATAAGACTATGTTGACCATTGGGGGAAATAGAAGCAGCAATAACTATAGTCTTTGAAGGTCTAATAATGTTGTAATTGATTAGTAAAGGTAATAGAAGGCTTTTATCTCTCCATCTCTGAGTAAGTCACTAGTTTGTTCCTTGAAATTACTTTAATTGGGATGAATTTTACATTTCCTTGTTTCTAGATTTGTCCAGTTTTGCATCTCTCTTATCCACAATTCAGTTTTATTTAATACAGCTTGATTACATCTTGTTATCACTTTGTCTTGATTTGGTTTTTTCTTCTTACATAAAAGAGTGCTAATCTTTGGGAATTAGTTCCTTATTAGAGTTAACTGAGATTTGCAACTTGAGATACAAGCTTGTAATTTTCATTATAAGTAATTGACTGCAAAAGAAGTCCTAGCATGAAATGTTATCAGCATAAATTACTATGTTTTTATTTTAATGTGTTTTTAAAATATGCTTATGAGAAAAATAAAAATATGCTTATGAACATAATATTTCTCCTACTTAGTTTTGCTAGATTATTTTTCAAATTCTCAGTCAACTCCTAGTGTGCATTCCCAGATATACCACAGATTAGAGAAATATAACATTGCTCTAAATGTATAGTTTTGTTATTAATGATAATTTAAAGAATAAAATATTTTAATTTTCAAATTTTTTTAATATAAAGCTAGTTATCACATGGAGTTGGATTCCATTTGTTGTGAAATGAAATTATGATTTTTAAAATTAAAATTAGCACTAAATAGTCTAGTCTACAGATAACCAAGGAAACATTATTGGGATTTACTGGCCTCCCTATTCTCTTGTATGTGCAGGAACTCTAATGGCATCAAATTGCCTTTTCCCCTTGTTGTTGAATACAGAAATGAATAAAGAAGTAAATACTCAGAGAGAAATATTAAGACAATTTATTTGTAATATGAATGAGTATTTCTACATTGTTGGAATGTAAACTTGTGAATAGGGAGAGGTTAATGATTGCTGAAGAGGATAGAGTGTGATGGGATTTGAGCAGGGACCAGATCACAAGGGTTATGAACTTAGGAACACACTAAAGTGTTTTTGCATAGTTTTTTCATAAAGAGTGATACACGTAGATTTCCATTTTGGAAAAAGCATGTTGCTTAACTTCAATCATGGTCCTTATCAAGTTAGACATTTTTCCTACATTATTGGTTTTTTGAAAACACAGCACAGAAATATTGCTTTATAATGCATTCTCAATTAGCTTATGGACTTTGACATATTTAAGGGAAACTACCAGATTAGCTGTAGGAAGCAATTTCCTATAACCTTAATTAACCAAGTTTCAGTCTTTAACATTAAGTATGTAACATCCTCTAATTTAAACTATCCATGGCATAAATTTTTGCCTCTGGTACATCCCGGATGAAAGTTGATATTATA
The DNA here is from genome assembly GCF_000260255.1 of Octodon degus. Lineage (NCBI taxonomy): Eukaryota > Metazoa > Chordata > Mammalia > Rodentia > Octodontidae > Octodon > Octodon degus. Next base: position 1,687,088 of record NW_004524835.1, on the reverse strand, counting down.
AATGCACAGTCTATCCAAATATCCAGACAGAATGTACACTGCTTTCTTCAAGAAGCCTAGTAAGAGATGGACTGATGAAACTGAATTTATAAAATCAACAAGTAAAGTAACTACATGATTAAAATAATGGAACATGGAATCACTATCAACTAATCTTACAATCATGCTGTATATTGTAGTAGATAAAACATTTTTAAAGAAAACTTCTTCTAAATGAAGTTAAATATTTAAAGATTTACAGTCAGGAACCCTGGACTAGGGAAGGCAAAGTAGTTATAATCTCTATATTTTGGGTTTTTTTTTTTTTTGTTTTGTTTTTGGAACCGGGGATTGAACTCAGACCCTTGTGTTTGCCAGGCAAGTGCTTATTCTACTGAGCCATCTCCCTGGCCCCTCTATTTTATATATGATGGAATTAGTTTGTGACTTTTTTTCATTGATTTCAGCCAGTAAAGTTAAGCTTAAATTATTTATGTGATTCTACATAAATATGATGTAGGGCCCTCCATGAAATTAATGATGCCTAAGGAATCTTAACCTTAATATAATTTTAGCTTACTTAAAATGTGATGATCAAACCAAATCAATAGGTTTGGAGAAGACCACATTTGAATATTAGAAAGATAAAGTTTAGTCATGTCCTTTTGGCTACTAGCTGCAATTTATAAGCAGAAATGGAAGGCAAAGATTTATTCATTTTTCCATTTAAGAACCTTATCAGCACCAGTTCCCAAAACTAGCCAAAATATTGTTAAAAAGCATTAATTGTACATGAATATATTAGTGTTATTATATTGGGGACACTTTGCACAGTGCCAGTTATAAGAGACTCCTATAGCAAGTTTCCAATCTCCTGCCCAGAGTTATAAAATATGGTAGGAAAGGAAAAGAGAAAGAAATAAGAATCAAAAAAAAGTAGATCTCAAGGATGATCAGTGTTCTCTGGGATCAGTGACCCAGAATCTCTAGTAATTTACTATTTGATTTAGCCCATGCAAGGTGCATTTTCTAGAACAGCATAAACCTAGTGGTTGAATAGTTAAGCTTAACATCTTTAAGGAAACAAGTTTAAGATTCACCCTCACACCTGGGTGCTAGTTTCCTTGTATTGTCCTCAGCAGACTTCATCCTGTTCTGTGAGCCTCATTTGCCAATGAGAGGAAGTGGAATTTACACATACCAAAAGTGGGCCACAAGACAAGGGCAAGGAAGCTCTTGGACAGATTCTAGGTCAAATTATAATTTGTAGTCCTCAACATTGTCTTCCTTTCAAAACACACACACACACACACACACACACACAAGCAAAATAAATAAATGCATGTATGGAAGGGGAATGAGTGCGTAATATACTCTGAAGTTTGTCCTCTGTTGATGAAAACTAAGTGTCATAGAGATCTATACAGGATTCAATCACCTGGAGATTCATCAGTGTTCAAATCAGCAAATTGTCACCAAATATGTATCCAGTATTTTTCACATCTTAGGAATAGTATAACATGCCTCAGTTCTTAGGAGAAGAAGAACTTTGATAGTGACATGTTTCAGAGTTACAAATGGAACATTTGTGAATTATAAGCCTTATTTTAACTTGTCCTAATAAAATATTTAGCCATAT
>NW_004524835.1:1664810-1685370 GCF_000260255.1 Octodon degus | reverse complement strand
GACAATATATGCAGATGTGTAAAATTCATTTCCTGCTGATTTTGACTTTAACAAAACATCCAGAGATCTTCAGTATACCACCTTTGCAGGTTATCAAGTATTAGTATATACTTGCTGGCTTCATACATTTTGGCATTCATTTTAACATTGGAGTACTTACTGCAAAATAAGTAAAACTCATGTACTAGTTAAGAGCTTTCCAATATTCTGGTGACCTCATTAAAACTGGAAATCAATAAATTGTACAGATAAGCATTTATACATAGCTCAACATATTTAAGTTCCATAGCTACTTCAAGAAGGCACTATTATTTTCTTTTACACTTCACTGACAAAATAAAATGAAAATATGAAAAAAAAATTATGTCCCTGATCAAAACATCTTTCACAAGTCATTTAATAATGACTTTCTTATATGAAATAAGTATAACTCACTGTATTCTATTGTTTTATCAAATGAGATGATGCTTGTAAAGTGGGTTTTTTACACTCTGAAGTATCAAGAGAGGTTTCTTGTTATCTACATTTATGAGCAGTTCAGGTTTGCCTAATGGGCATGCTGAACATGCACTTAGGACATTACTAGTACAGAGATAACTATAAATCATGAACCCTATTTGTTTCACACAGCATTAGGAAGACCCTAACTTCATAGGTATCAAAGTGCCAACTTCTAGCTAGCTCTGCACTTTGGTTCCCCTCAGCATGGAGCTAAGAGGAAACTATACAACAGATGACTCAATAAAGGATAACACCAACAACCCAAAGAAGAGGTAAGCCCACTAGAGTTGGCTGCCTCATACTGAAGTAAAGATGTGTCTTACTCTTCTCTCATTGCTGGGACAAATTTCTGACACCCAAAATGAGGGAAGGAAAGGTTTATTTATCTCAGTTACTGGAGGTTTTAAGATACTGAAGGAGAGGCTGGCGTGCTGCCATGTCCAGGATGACCTTCTCCACATGTCTGAGAAAGCAGGGGCTAGCCAGTTTAATAGTTTACACCTTTCTGGCCCTGCCCCTTGGGCCCCGTCCTGGTCTTTGGCCCCACCGCTCAAGCCACTCATTGCTTCTCCAGGTGTGTCTGCTCCATAACTTACATGAGGCTTTAGGGGGGAAACTAGACACAAACCATAACATTCTGTCCCTGGGCCCCCAAAGTCTCATGCACATCCCTTTGTCCAAGAGGCATTTCAGTCCATCTCCAAGTGTTGCCAAAGTCTCAACAGTTTCAGCATTGCTGAAAATCCAAGTCCCAAGTCTCCTCCAAGATCCAAGGCAAACTCTCAACTGTGAGCCCCTATACAAATGAAAAGTTTAAATACATGAAACATTCAAAGACAAGGTACACACTGCCATTCCAAAAGGTATAAACAGGAGGACACAAACCAATGGGGCCAAAATAAGTCCAAAATCCAGAATGGCAAACATTGAGTCCTGCAGGGCTTTGGGAACATCGGAAGCAATTTGTTGCAAATTGTGAGCTCCATGTGGTTCCACCCTTATGGAGCTTCTGGTGGTTGTAGCTCCCATGGCTTCTCTCCCAGGCTGGCTTTGCTCCCTCTTTGCAGTTTCCATTAGATGATCCACATTCCTGGCTTTTCCAAATTTGTGGGGTTTCCAGTGAATAGGCTTCTCAGTCACAGCTTCACACACTCTGCTCTCTCAGGGGTGCACTTCCTGGCCTCCCAAGCCTTCTTTCTTCTCTTTTTTTTTTGTTTTTCATTTATATATTGTTATTAATTTTATTGAGAAACAAATAGCAATGAGACAGTTTCAAAACAGGTTAATAGGACAGTTACAATAATTGCATACTTTGTAGTAGTTATTCATAGTACAAGATGCAGACATGATATCCTGTCCAAACATTTTTAGAACAAATCTTTCTTCTCGTTGAATTAAGAGACAGTAGCTATTTTGTATATACAGATATCATCCTATTTTGTATATACAGATATCATCCTGTAACTCAGTGCTGTACCAAATTTTCTGATCAAGGAGATTATGGGGCCACAGAAGAAAGTGATTGATGATGTAGAGTGTTCCTAAAGAGTGTCACCTGGAGAGAAAACATTCTCTCAGGCTTTCACAGGGAGCAAACTGGTGAAGCAATGTCCGTGCCTCATTCACATGACTGACACTGACAAAGGATCTATGAACTGATGTACAGGGTTTCAGAGTAAATCTTGACGAGATTTGACTGACCTTGTCAGAGACAACAGTTACATTTCTTGTTATATAGGTCTTGCTTTATCTGGTCTTAATGATCCATCAGAAAAGTATAAAAATGAGATATAAAAAGTAAATCCTTATTATTATGCTGAGCTGTAAAAGGCTCAAGTCAGCAACTTCTGACATTGCCAGTCCTATGGATAACTCACTAGTATTATGGAGTACTGGACTGTATTGGATTATTTTGCTGAATTCACGTACCTAAAATGTTTAACTGGCAATGAAATACCCATCTCTGACAAAACTGAACAAAAAAGGGGGATATAAATGAAGGACTATTTTCCAGGCCTCCTTCTAAAGTTGAGGTGGAAGCCTTCTTAACCTCAGAACTCCTGCATTCTGCATGTGCCTAAAACCAGCACCACATGTGTAATGCCAAGATCTCCTACCAGCTGGAACAGTAGTGAGGCTTTCCTCTCTCTTGACTGTAGCAGTCAAGTGCCTCAATTGCTGAGCACTCTGACCCTTATTATGAGAAACAAATTCTCTGTGCCAGCGCCATTCTGTAATAATGGTGTGACTGCCGCTTCCCTTCTGGATCCTAGTGTGGTCGCCACCTTCATTGTGGAGCATGGTGCTCTGAAGCTCTCTCCTCACAGCCAAGTCCCTCACACTTGAAGTTCTCAGGCTGCAAGGGGTAAGAAACTGCCACTTCCTGTGATGCTCTCAGGCCATTCTTTCCATTCTCTTGTTCTTCTTGGCAATGGAGATCCTTTCAGCTCTCTCTTTGAATTCCACAGCTTTATTGGAGCTTCCTTTCTGTCCAGACTCACATTTTATATCATCTTGTTGGGCTCTTTGCACTTGATTCTCAGCATAAAACTGACTGAAAGCCCCCAACAACAGCCATGTCACTGCCCCAATGTTTGACTCCTTTGAGATTTCCTTTGAAAGATTAATCAGTCCTCCATGTTTATTTTTTTCCTATATTTTAATAAAAAGTCTACAGGGTATTCACTGTCTCATTGCTAGATCAGACTCGCAGTGATTCTCCTTTTTACAGCCTCCCAAGTGCTGGGATTACAGGCATGCACCACCATGTCCAGTTTCAATTGTGTCTTAGCATGACCTGGGAGCAGGGCCGGCATGGTGCCTGGGGATCATACCCCTGGTGCCTCCACCTGCTTGCAGGCACTTTATTCCACTGAGCTATTTGGTCAGATCCCCCATATTTAATCTTTGTCTAAAAGTCTCTGGACACAGGCAAAATTCAGACAAACGTTCTGCCAAGCCAAAACACAAAAGATCTGGAGTTCAACAACCAATGCAGTCCTTCTACCCAGCAGAATTCTCTATAGCCTGCTCTTTTCAAGCAAGTTTTCTATCAGTCTTCTGGTCAGAGCTCTTACCAGAATCTTCCCTACACAGCAGCCCAAGCTGTTCTACTGCTTTGCTTGTAGGTGACATCTCCAAACCTTTCCTATCTTTTCCCATAAGCCATTCCCAAAAGCTAGTAATCCACATTGTCAGTTATAGCCACAGCAATGACCCCACTTCTCTCATACCAAACTCTGTCTTAGTTACTCTTTTCTCATTGCTGGAACAAATACCCAACAGTCAAAATGAGGGAAGGAAAGATTTGTTTAGCTTAGAGTTACTGGAGGTTTCAAGACACTGGAAGAGATGCTGGGGTGCTGCCATGTCCAGGAATGACCCTCTCCACATATCTGAGAAAGTACAGGCTAGCCAGTTTAATGGTTCACCTCTCTGACCCCACCCCTCAGGTCCTGCCCTGCTCCTCTGGCCTGAAATCTGTGGGATGGCAGCATTAGTAATTCTGGCTTTCAAAGTTGGCTGGATACGAAGGTGATAGCATTGAGGGCAGCAGTGTGTATTAGCCAACAAAGAAATCAGCAGAATAATTTTTTTCCACATGTACCAACATGTGTGGGGATGAATATCTGTTTTGACAGTTACCACAGACTTGGTCCTACAGATAGGGAATCCTATGAAGCAGAGTGGTCACCTCACAAACCCACAGGCTATAAAGAGAGACAGAGAAGACTATGACTTGCTGGATGTGAAAGCCTGAAATACCTGGAAGGAAACCACTTATTTGTCAATACATAGAAATGTATTTTTTTTTAATTTGGGAATGAAATTTTTATTTTCTATTGTTCTATTTTTGGTTTTGAAGTTCTATCTCCTATTTATTTTTCTATTTTAAAAACTATTATCTTTGTTTATTTGTTTGACTAAGTTCTCTCTGTTTCTCTCATGTAGGGGGCTAGCCAGTTAGCTCAGTTGTTTAAGCACCTGCTGGAGAAACCCAGTCAGGCACAGGAAACCTCAGTTCTATCCCCAGCTATACATGCCTTGGTAGACCTACCTTTAAGGCAGCCTGAGCTAGCCAAAAATAAAAAAAAATATTCTCAACTTTGGGGCTGGGGAGAAGTAAGTGCAGGGTCCTGAGTTCAATCCCTAGTACTGAAAATAAAAATCTCTCATTTATTTTCTCACTCTCTTTGAATTTGTTTGTTTATTTGTTTGTCTTTTCTTTTTTCTTTAGTATACTTTTCACTATTTCTTCTTTCTTCTTTCTCATTTTGTTATGTGTTTTCCTCTTACTTTACCTAATTCTACTAAATTCCTTTTACTCAATCATGGGATTTGTTATTTCAATGTATGATCTTTTCTCTCATCTTCCATTGCTTACTTTTTTAAATTCTACTTTTCTCATGTCCCAATTACCTGAAAAGTCTATCTTAAGTTTTATGAATCCCTAGGTAGTTAAATATATCTTACTATGTTTGAATACCCTTCTATTGTTCATGAAGGTAAAGTTATTCGCTTGAGTTGATATTTACTGTAGGCCAATATCTGGTGTCTCATAGTACTTACAATATAATCATAGATCTCTTTTTTATGATTAAGGCGGGTACATAATTGGTTCTTAGGATTTGTGAATATCCAATTTATATGTAATATCAATGTTGCTGACTTTACTACTATAGCCAAGGTGACATAGTTGTTGCTATCAGTTGGTTTGATCTCTATGCCATTATCTGCATTGTCAGGGGGTCATAAACAATAATGAAGCATAGTCCTAAAGAACAGAGAACTGCAAAATTAAGTCAAACCTACATTAGAAAATACCAGAAGAGATGTAAAGGCCTATAGTTAGCCATACTCAGAGAATATGTCTGAAAAATAGACATTAAGGAGGCTTCCACATTTATCAGCATACCTACCCAATATAATAAATCTGTAAGCGTAAGCACAGAAAATTGTGCAACAAAATATAAATAGATACATGAGAAGACAAGGTACCATAATGTCTGCCAAAACTCCCAACTTTCTGAAAGCTGATCCCTAGAGCATCAAGATGGAAGAAATCAAAAGAGACACAACCAAAATATCTGAAAAAGATAACAGTAGAGTTAAAAGAAAAATAGATCCAAAAGGTCCTTGATGTAGTCAAATAAGATATAACTAATAGAGATAATAATCTTCATAAAACAAATGATTTGAGTATGTAAAAGATGTTCATGAAACAAAATTATCAAATTTAAAGTTAAAAAATGCTTAAAATGAATGCCGAGCTTGGATAAGCATTGAAATCCATAAAAAAATTTAAGCAGAAATCCATATTTAAAAATTCTACTGGAATTATGAGCAGCAGAAATGACTAATGTGAGAATAGTGTTAGCTCTGGGAAACAGGCCTGTGATCAGTGACCAATTAATGAGAGACACTTTAAAATAATAAGAGAAAATGAAAAATGGAACAAAAAAAACTACAATTTGATACAAGGAAGACTAATATATGATTAGGAATTGTGAAAAATTAGAAGGCAGCACAAATGGCATAAAAAACCTGTTTGCTGGAGAAGTAAGAGAAAACTTTATTTTAAAAGCATTAAAATATGAAAACTAGAATTAAAAATAGAGATAAGTGAGGCATATAGAATCCCAGATATCCATGATAACAACCACCCCAAGCCAAAATAAAAATATCAGAAATCATATACACCAACAGAACTTTAAAATCTGTTAGAGAAAGCAAAGAATCATTTGTAAAGAAAAACTCATTAGAATCACAGTAGAATTCTCAGTATAGACTATAAAAGACAACAAGTCTTTGGAGGAAACTGTTTCAAGCCCTGAGATAACTTCTAACACGGACTGATATGTCCTACAAAATTAACTTTTAAAATTTGATGGAGAAACAATATTTTCCGTGATAAAAATCAACTAAAGAAAGTAATGACCACAAAGCAGCACTGTAGAAATTTCCCTAGGCTATCCTAGAAAGAGATAATCAAATTTACAGTGCCAAAGTTTAAAAATAATGAATGCCCAGGCAGGACAAACAATTAAGTAAAACGGAAAGAAAGGGAATCAACAACAGGAAAGCAATACAATGGCAGGAATAAGAAATACCTATCAGCTATAGTCATCAATATGAATGGTCTCAATTTGCCAATTAAAAACCATACTATCAGAATAGATGAAGAAACAAAATCCAACAGCATGTTCTATATAAGAAATATATATAGTACCAAAATAAATTTATTGACTAAAAAACTTCAAGGATGGAAAAGCAATATTCCATGCCATGGGAACTCAGAACTATGCTTTTCTCAGACAAAATGGGCTTTAATACAAAACTGAGCAGAAGAGGCAAAGACAGTCACTAAATATCTGTTAAGGGAAATAGTTAACATAAAGAGATAACAAGTATAAACACGTGTACCAAATAATGATGCACCCAAATCCATAAAACAAACACAACTCTGCATATATCAATGGGAGACTTCAATAACTGATTAACATAGTGACAAAAATCAAGTTAACAAACCACCAAAACATTGGAGTTGAAGCAAACATTCAAACAAATGGACTAAATACATATATACAAAGTTTTTCACCCAACAGCAGAATACACATTCATTTGGTAAGCATGCTGGACTTTCTCCAAAATAAACCACATACTATCCAAAAATCCATGCACAAATAAGTCAAAAGGAATCAAAATTTTACCATGTATATTATCACATCATAGTGCAATGAAAAAATCAATGGAAAATGAAACCACACTGTTCAAATGCATGGAAAGTAAACATTATACTCTTCAATAATCAATGAAATACAGAGGAAGTGGAGGAAGAAATACAACAGTTCTTTGAATTAAATAATAATTCCAGTACAACATATCAGAACTTATGGGATGCAATAAAAGTGGTACTAAGAGGTTAGCTGTAAATTCTCACATCAGAAAAAATGTAGACAAAAATAAGTAACCTAGTACAACACCTCAAGATCCTAGAATAGCAAGAACAATTGAAACCCAGACCTAGTACAAGGAAGGAAATTATAAAGCTCAGAACAGAAATTATGAAGTGAAAACTAAGAAAGCAATAAAGCAAGCAATGAAGGAAAGAGCTTATTCTTTGAAACAATAAACAAAATATGAAATATTTTAGCCAGTCTTACCAGGAAAAGGAAAAAAAACCCACATAAATCAATGCAGTTATAAATGACAAAGCTAAAGTCACAAGGCCGCAGGTGAAATCTAGATTAGCAACTACCTCACAAACCTTTATGCCAATAAATCAGAAATCCCAGAAAAAAATGGAAAAATTTCGAGATATGCATGAATTACCAAAAATGAAGCAAGAGGATAGTGAATAATCACAAAACAAGAAATGAAACTGAAGAAGTAATAAAAATCTACCAACTAAGAAAAGTCCAATGAACGACTGACTGGTGAATTTTACAAGAACTTTGGAAAAGAATTAAAGCCAGTATTACTCAAACTCTTTAATGAAATTGAAAAGGAAAAGGCACTACCCACCCCATTCCTGGAGGCTAACATCACCCTGATTCTGAAACCACAGGAGAATCCAACCAAAAAGACAAAAGCACAGGCCAGTTTCTCTCATGGACATAAAGAACATATTTAAAAAGATGGTAGATAAAATAAACAATATTCTTAAACAAGTGGATGTAGGCAAGAACTTTCTTAATAAAACCACAATGACACAAGAACTAATACCAAAAATCAACAAGTGGGATCATGTCTTGTTACAGACCTGCACAGCAATAGAAACAGTGTCGAGACAACTTAAGAATGGAAAAATAATTTCCAGCTATTCCTCAGACAGAGGGACTAACACCTACAATATGAAGAACTCAAAGATTAGACTGCCCCAAATAAAAGACAATAAAAATAGGTAAACAAAATAAATGTCTACTTCACTGAAGGAGTAGTGATGATCAATAAATACTTAAAAATATTCAGCATTATTGGCTATTAGAGAAATAGAAATGTAAACAGGATACTATCTTTCTCCAAAAAGAATGGCTGCCATTAAGAATCAAATAATAACAAACGCTGGTGATGCTGCACAGGAGGAGGAATATTTGTATTTTGCTGGTGGGAATAGAAACTAGTATAGCCACCATGAAAATTTGTATGTAGAGTCCTCCAAAAACTGAAAATAGGAATTCTACTCGACCTATGTACTCCCTTTGTAGATATGTTTCTAAAATAATTTTCATTAATTATAGTATCATATGCATAACTATGTTTATTTAGAGTAGCATAATTTATAATTTATAAATGGTGGAAACAGGCTATATATGAGCAGTAGAAAGAATAAAAATGTCTCATTTGTACACAGTGAAGTACTATTCTGCCACAAAGGATATATTTGAGGTTTTACAGATAAAATGATACACATTTTGACCATAATATTGAGGGAAAGAAATCAGAAACATATTTAAATATCACATGATTTTGTTCATATGGTGAACTAAAAATATTAATGAAGGTCAAAGTAATAGATAATAAGAAGTAGGAAGATCTTTTCTAAGTGTGAAGAGAAATAAGAGTCACAGGAATAGTTTAGGGAAAAAAGGGCAAAGGTGTGCAATAAAAGAGAATCGAAGAAAAGAACGGAAATAGAAGGTGTTTTGCTTAGTTTTTTGTTTGTTTTATATTTGGCATCAAACTCAGGGACTTATACTTGGCATGCAGGCGCTTGTGCTGCTGAGCTATACACAAAGCTTTTGCACATGAGAAGGGGCAAAACATTGGAGGGAGAAGATAGGAATGGAAGAAGAAGGGAATTTTTTTTTGTGTGTGTGTGTGGCTGGCTCAGTTTACTCTGGGGGCAGGGCTGGCTGGGATGTGGAGCCCAGGTATCGAACTGCAGTCCCTGCACTTTGCCCAAGCTTGCCTAAGCAGGAACTTTAGACCACTGATCTATCTTACCAGCCCCTTTTTTTCCTTTTTCTTTTTTTTGAGGTGGGGAGAGAAAGGAAATTAAGATGTGTTATTTATGTTTACCAACCGCCACAATATATATAATCTTGTACTGCAAACTTATACTAATAAAATCTTTATTTTATATCAAAAAGATATATAAATTTTAGTGAATATTTTTAAACAAAATTATCTATCAGAAAAAGACCTTTTGGTATTTGTTGAAGCTTATTTAGTATCTATCTACTTTTAATTACCTATGTTTGGATAAGTCATCTTTTCAGAAGTAAAGGCCTGTAAATGTCTTACTCTTAATCAATATTGAATTCTTGAGAAGAGAATTCATTTATATATTTAATCACTTACCATTTGCAAAATCTACAAAGAACTTTCTTCTTACTGAAATTCATAGTGAATCACCCTTCTTTGATAGTCCAAATGGCATTAAATTGGCTCAAGCCCAGATCTCTCTGTTGTGAGGTATTATATCAGCCTCCTAGTCTTCTGTGTAGCATTTTTCTTCTGACCAATGTATTTATTATCATTTGTATTACTAGGGATACAGATCAGGACCTTCACACTGAGCTGCATTGCAGCTCCTCACTTCCGTTTTCATTTTTATTTTTGAAACTGAATCTTGAAAAGTTTCTAGGTTGCTCAGGCTGGGATTGAATTTTTGGTCTTCCTATTAGCCTTGTAGCTTGGTAGGATTACCAGTTTGGCCAGCACATATGGACATTTAATTATGACATAAACATTTATTGTACCAAAATCATTGTTTTGTGAGTTCTATTTTGTTTACCATATCAAGATTTAGCCACTAATATTGTTTTCAAATCTTTGAACTACAGACTTGTCTCTTTTTCACTCTTTCTCTAATTTTTTTAAAATTTTATTGAAACAAATAGTAATGAGACAGATTCAAAACAGGATAGTATGACAATCATAATAATTAATACATTGCATATTGTTGTCTTCATAGTAGTTACTCATAGTACAATGCAGACATGATATCCTGTCCAAGCACTATTAGTACAAACCTTATTTCTCAGTGAAGTAAGAAAAAGTAGCTGTAAATCTATTCTATTTTGTATATAGAGGTACAAAATGGTTCTTCATTTATGTCCCCCTTTTTCATTTAGTTTTGTCAGAGATGGGGATTCCATTGCCATTTAAATATTTTAGGTGAGAAAATTCAGCAAAATAATCCAATATAGTCCAAGAGTCATAGTGGGTTATCCATAGAACTGTGCAGACCTCAAAAGTCATCTCTGAAATTGCTGCACTCCAGACATTGTTCCCTGCTCGACCTGTGCTTTCTACCACCCTCTTTCTTTGATAACTTTATTGGAAACAAATAGCAATAAGACAGTTTCATATCAAATTAGTAGGACAGTTTCCATAATTAAAACGTTGCATACTGTCTTCCTAGTGGTTACTTGTGGTACGATACACACATGATATCCTATTTACAAACTATTTGAACAAATACCTCCATTCACTGAATTAAGAGAATGGAGCGGTATAACTAATATAACCATTTTGAATACACAAATACAAAATGGTCATTCATCTGCATCCCCTTTTTTTCTTTAGTTTTGTTATTTAAATATTATAGATGTGTGAAATAAGCAAAATATTCCAAAATAGTCCAGTAGTCCATAATAGTATTGGGTCTTGAATATGACTGGCAATGTCAGAACTTGTTGACCTAAGTCCCCTACAGCTCAGAATAACAACATGGCCCTACTTCTTATAATTTGTTTTTAAATTTTTCTGCTGGATAGTTATGACCAAGATGAAGAAAGACTTATGTAACAAGAACTGTAGCTTTTGTATCTCATAAGATAAGTAAAATGACCTCAGGATTTATCCTGAGACTCTGTACCTCAGTTTGTAGATCCTTTGTCAGTGTCAGCCATGTGGATGAGTCATGGCCATTGCCTGACCAGTTTGCTCTCTGTGAAAGCCTGAGAGAATGTTTTCTCCCCATGTGACTCTCCTTAGGCACACTCTACACCATCGATCACTTTCCTCTTTGGCGCCACATACTCCTTGATCAGAAAATTTGGGACACAACTGAGTTACATGATTTAACAGTTTAGGTTCTCATATGTCCTGCGTCTTAATTGACCTTGGAAGGCTAGATCCAAAATGTTGCTGTTCCTTGTGATGCTCCTTTTTCTCTAATTTTTGATCTGCTAACTTAGGTTGTTAACCCTCCAGAAGAGAAGTTTATTGCTATTCCCCTACAACCTAGGCTGTTGAGCTTAATCTCATTGTCTTTGTATATCAAACACCTTATACATAACATGGAACAGTTATTTTTCATCAAGTATTGGTACGTGTAAGTTTAAGTTCCAACAGAATGGGATGAAAAAAATTAAAAACTTAAAATATATTTAAAAGTTAGGAATTAACAATTATATATGTTTACACATAAGTCCAGAAATCTAACCATATACAGCCTTGTAGCAGTACTGCAACACTCCTATTACTGTCTCCTGCCTTCATTCACCACCCATTTCATTTTTAAACAAACAGCTACCTGAGAGACAGCACAACAGCAACTGGTGTGTCATAGCAAGCAGCACGTATTCAGAAGACCAGAATTACAGGCACTCCAAGCATGAACCTACTATTACAAATTGTCATCTTCAGTGAGGTTGCTTCGGTCACATGTGTCAACATACATAATTAGGGTGAGAATCCCTCCAATAAACTGCTAGATTGAAAAATCTTCTGAAGGTTCTCAATATCACTGCCTAACCCATCTTCTACATATAACTGTATAGCTTGCCTCTGTCATGTTTCCTAGCGCTTCTTCTTCCTCTCTATACATTGTCTATTCCTCAAGTACTTCCTTTCTTTTAATTGCATTATACATTTCTATTTGTATTTCTTCTTTTGAGTTCTTATACTAGGGAGAATATATGAGATTTACACAAGAGCTTATTTCACTTATGAGTATATCTTCAAGTGGCATCTACTGAAATATGAAAGATTCAAGTATATAATTCTTAATAGGAGAATAATACTCCATTGTATAAAAATACCACGTCTTTTCATCTATTCCTCAGGTGATGGATATCTTGGTTGTTTCCACAATTTGTCTATCACAAATTGTGGTGCTATTAACATACATACACATATATCACAATGATATGATGTTGTCATATCCTTCGAGAAAATTCTCAGTAAAGAATAGCTGGTTTGAACGTAATTTCCACTCCCAGGTTTTTAAGAAGTCTCCACACTGATTTCCATGATTGTACCTGTCTACATTCCCACCAGCAGTGGAGAAGGGTTCCTTTTTCCCCACAGACTCTCCAACATTTGTTTTTGGTCGATTTTTTTTATGATAGCAATTCTTTCTTGGGTGAGATGATATCTCAATGTTGTGCCTCTCCAACATTTGTTTTTGGTTGATTTTTTATGATAGTCATTATTTTTTGTGAAATGATATCTCAATGTTGTTTAAATTTGAATTTCACGGATGGTTAGTGATGTGGAGCATTTTTCATATATTTATTCGCTTCTTTAATTTCATCCTCTGACAAGTGTGTGCTCATCTTGGATACCCATTTCTGGACTGGGTCTTTAAGTGTTGGGGACCTAGTGTTTTTTAGTTCTTTAGAAATTCTAGAGAGCAGACCTTTGTCTGAGTACTTATTTGTCAAGATTTTTTCCAAATTTTTAGTTTGTCTTTTCACTTTCTTGGTAATTTCTTTGACATGCAAAAAATTTCTCCATACAATGAGGTCCCTGTTGTTAATTATTTGAAGTGTTACCTGTGCAACTTCATTTTTGTTCATAAAGTCTTTGCTTACCCCTATGTCTTCAAGAGTTCCTCCTACTTTCTTTTCCAGGAGATTTAGTGTTTCTGCTTTAATATTTAGATCTATAATCCATTTTGACTTTAGCTTAGTGCATGTTGATAGACCTGGGTCATGTTTTAATTTTTGACATGTAGAGAGCCAGTTTTTCCAGCACCATTTGTAAAAGAGGCTATCTTTCTTACAGTGAGTATGCTAGACCCCTGTGCCAAAGATAAGGTGGCTGAATGTGTTTGTAGAAGCTTCACCATCTTCTAATCTATTCCTTTGATCCTCAGGTACATTTTGTTGCCAGTACCATGCTGATTTTATCACAGTAGCCTTGTAGTAAAATTTCAAGTCAGGGAATGTAATGTCTCCTGTCTTGTCTTTATTGCCCAGGATGGCCTTGTTATTCTAGGTCTCCTCTGCTTCCAATAAATTTTACAATTGATTTCTCTATCTCTGTGAGGTATGTTGGTGGTACTTTGATAGGGATTGCATTAAACCTGTACAGCAATTTTGGGAGTATGGCCATCTTCACAATGTTGGTTCTTCCTATCCAGGAGCATGGAATATCTTTCCATTTTCTGAAATCGTCTGAAATTTCTTTCTTAAAAGTACTGTATGGGGCCGAGGAGATGGCTCAGTGGAATAAGCGCTTCCTTGGCAAGTGCAAGGGTCTGAGTTCAATCCCCGGTTCCACCAAAAAAAAAAAGTACTGTAATTTTCCTTGAAAAGACCTTTAAGCACTTTACTTAGATGAATTCCACGGTATTTCATTTTCCTCGATTCTATTTTAAAAGATATTGTTTCTATAATTTCCATCTCAGTGTGTTTCTTATCTGTGTAGAGGAATGCTATTGAGTTTTGAGTATTGACTTTGTATCCTGCTATGCTACTAAATTTAGGTATTAATTCTAGTAGCTTCTTGGTGGATTTTTTTTTTTTTTGGTCTTCCATGTAGATTATCATATCATCTGCAAATAATGATAATTTAACTTTTCCTTACTTATTCTTATTCATTTTATTTCTCTCTCATATATAATGGCTCTAGCTAATGATTTCAGAACTGTATTGAATAGGAGTGTTGACATAGGGTATCCTTGTCTTGTACCAGATCTAAGAGTAAAAGATTTATTTTCCCCATTTAGAATTTTGCTAGCTGTTGGGTTTTCATAAATGGCTTTCATCAGATTGAAGTTCAGGCCATCTATTTCAATTTTTGGTAGGACTTTAAACATGAATGAGTTTTGGACTTTGCCAAAAGCCTTTTCTGCATCCATTGATGTGATCATTTGGTTTGTAGTTTTTGCTCTATTGATATAGTGTATTACACTTATAGATTTTCAAATATTGAACCATCCTTGCATCCCTGGGATGAATCCTAAATGGATATGGTGTATGATTTTGCATCTATGTTCATGAGGGACATTTCCCTATAGTTCTCATTTTTAGTTGGGTCTTTCTCTGGTTTTGGTATCAGTATAATACTTGCCTCCAGGAATGATTTTGGGAAGATTGCTTCATTTTCATTGAAGAGTTTGAGGAGTATAGAGAGTTATTTCTTCTCTAAATTTCTTGTAGATTTTATCTGTGAATCCATCTGGACATGGACATCTCTTTGTTGGTTCGTGTTTTATTACATCTCGTATGTCATTGGCTGTTATTGGACTATTGAGAGTGGTTATACCTTGTCGATTCAGTTGTGGTAATTTGTACCTTTCTAGGAATCTGTCCATTTCTTCTGTGTCTTCTGTTCTGTGAGAGTAAAGATTCTCAAAGTAGCTATTGATAATCTTCTGAATTTCCACTGGGTCTGTGGTAATTACACCCTTTTCATACCTTAACGCTTATATTTGAACTTTTTCTTTGCTCTTTATGATGAGGTTAGCTAGGGGCTTATTGATTTTATTTAATCTTTCAAAGAACCAGCTTTTGGATTCCTTAATGCTTTGAACAGTTTCTTCATCTCAATTGAATTAATTTCTGCTCTAATGTTTATGATTTCTTCCTGTCTTTGGGCTCTGTGTTTGCTTTGCTCTTCCTTTTTAGTTGTTGGTGGTGCAGAATTTGAGTGTTTAATTTTCCCGTTCTGCTTTCCTAATATGTGAGTTCACAGCCATGAATTTTCCTCTGAGAACTGCTTTCATCGTATCCCATAATTTCCTATAATTTGTGCTTGAATTTTCATTGAATTGTAGATATTGTTAAATTTCTTGTTTAATTTCATCTGTGACCCATTGATTGCTGACTAGGGTGTTGTTTAATTTCCATGTATTTAGGGGGTTTTCTGGTTTTTTGTCGTTTTTTTCCTGTTTCATCGCAACATGATCAGATAATAGGTATGGCATAATTTCTGATTTCTTGAAAATGCTTAAAATGACCTCTGGATCAATATGTGGTCTATTTTAGAAAAGGACCCATGTGCAGCTGAGAAAAATGTGTATTCAGCTGTGTTTGTGTGGAGCACTCTGTATATGTCCACTGAGCCCATTTGTTTCACACTCTTTTTCATTTCTGTTACTTTGCTTATTTTTTGTCTGGTTGACCTATCTTTTCAGGATAAGGGTTTGTTAAGGTCTCATGTTAAAATTGCGATATTGGATATTAGATTTTTCATGTCCATTAACATTTGTTTTATATAGTACTGTGCTCCCGTGTTTCTTGTATACATATTTATGAGTGTCACCTCTTTCTCTTGCTTTTTTCCCCTAACCAGTATATAGTGGCCTTCTTTACTTCGCTTGACCGTTCTGGGATTGAAGTTGAGACAGTCTGAGAATAGAATTGCTACACTTGCTTTTTTCTGGGGTGCTGAGGCATGTAGTACTGTTTTCTAAATTTTTACTTTTGACCTATGAATTTCTTTGCGAGTTAAACGTGTTTATTGTATACAGCATGTTGCTGCATTTTGTTTCCTGATCCATTGTGCCAGTCTCTTTCTCTTAATTGGTGAACTGAGTCCTTTAACATTGATGTTTGTAATTGAGATGTATTGTCTTATGATGTTATTTATCTGCTGTTGTTTTCTCCATTTTCTCCAGTGTTTGTTTGTTTTCCCTATTTACTTGGTTGCCTCTGTTCTCCTTTGTGGAGTTCTGATCATTTTGTTCACTCTCTAGAACAACTTTCAGGGCCCTGTGTAAGGTTGGCTTTGACATCGTGAAATTCTTTAGTTGTTCTTTGTGATGGAAGTATTTCACTTCTCCATCAAAATTAAAAGAAAGTTTTGCAGAGTATAGTAGTCTGGGTTGGAATGTTTTTCATAGAGGACTTGACGTACTCTGCTCCATGCTCTTCTTGCCTGCATGGTTTGTGAGGAGAAGTCGGCCATAATTCTGATGTATTTTTCTTTGAATGTAATCTGCTTCTTTTCTCTAGTGGCTTTCAGTATATTATTCTTGTTCTGGATTTCTGGGATCTTGACATTTTTATGTCTCGGCTTGTTTTTAATTGAGTTGAGGTTACTTGGCGTTCTGTATGCTTCGGTTGAGTGGATGTCAGATTATTTCCTCATATTTGGGAAGTTTTCTGCTCTTTCTTGTGTCCATATTTTTTATGTCATTTATATTGACTCCTTCTTTCTTGGTGATACCTTTTAGTCTTACATTGTTCATCTTTGCATCGTTTTGCAAGTGATGAATTGTTTTTTCCTACATGCTCATTGTTGTTAAGAGATCCTATCTTACCTTTTTCCTAGCTTCAACCACGTTTTCAAGATGTGAAACTCTGTCTTCACTTTCATGAAAACGTTTTTGCAAGCCTGCGATTGAGATTTTAAGATCCCTTATATCTCCTTGACTCTGCTTCATGCTATCTACTTCTTTCCTGTATTACTCATTGAAGGAATCCATCATTCTTCTAATGACCTCTATTTTCATTTTATCAATGTCTTCTTTAGAAACAGTTATTAATACTTTTACTGCAGAAATTTTTTCTAATTGTGTTTCCTCCATATGTTTGTGTAGTTGATTCTTTAATTCAGATGCTATGAGTTCAGAGAATTCTTTTTTTATTTCAGAAAATAATTCTGCCCTGAGTTCCTCTATAACTTTCTGCTGTTGCTTATTTACTATAGATGCTATTAATTCATACATTTGAGCTTAGCTTGTGTCCTCTGCACCTGTTCTGGGTGGGTACTGGGTTTCCTCCATATGTTTTTGCATTTGATTCTTTACTGCAGATTCTCTTAATTCTAGGATTTCTTTTTTCATTTCCAATCTGAGTTCCTCTATACCGTTCTGCAGTTTTTTCTTTATTGCAGAAGCTGTTGATTCATTGATTTCAGCTGTGTGGTTCCCAATTTTTTCTTTGCTAGTGTACTCTGCACTTATTATGTGTGGGCTTGGGGTCTGAGTTTGCATTTCTCTCCTCAATTTAATTTTATATAACTCTGTCTTCTGACCTTTGTTGTAGACCTTTGTTACAGTTCTAACCTTAGCACCTACTGAAATTCAGAAGTAGATTTGCAAAGTTTGAATTTATCTAACTCTGCCTGGCTTGGGTCTGGCTGCTGTGCTCAGCGCCTTCCTGCTGCTTCCCTTGGGAGTGATCCTGTTGTGCCCCTCTCTCAATATGTTCTTCTCCTGGACTAGTTGGGTGGTTCTGTCCCCTATTCTCTCTTCAGGGATTGCACCTGCAGGGTTTCACCCCAGGTCTGTATGCCAAGACTGAGCTTAGTCTGAAGGGGACAAGGCAGAGTAGTTGGGAGAGGAAGCTCTCCCAAACACTCACTGGGCCTGGGCTAGGGCTGGATCTGTGGGTCTTTAGAACGAGGTAGAAGTTCTCACTCACTGGATGGGAGTTGGGGGGGACTGCGGATTGTTGCTGGTGTCCAAGAGCTCAGAATTGGGTCTCACCCATGCTGCACCTAGGCTTGGTCCAGACCAGTCCCTCATGTGCAGGGTAGTGGAAGCTCTCCAGCACCTCCCTTTGTTTTTTTGCTGTTTTTCCATGAAAGGCTATCCTCTTCCATGTGAACTGTGCCTTAGAACCAATTGAGTATGGACTGAAAGCTCCACTACCTGTGAGTGAAATAAACCTTTTTGTCCTTAATTCTGAGTATTAGGTATTTTGTCAAGGAAATGAGAGAAAAGTAACTAAAATACAACATATTGTTAGATCTTGTCGATTCACTCATTCTATATGTTTGTTTCTTTTAATTTGTGATTTGAGGCCATTTACATTGATGATTATAACTGATATTATATTGGCATATCTTTATCATATTATTTTCCATCTGTTGGTACCCTGCTTTTCTCTCTGTTGAATTGCTTGTTCTACCTGGTAATTTCTTTCTGCTGTTATTTTTTTTAATTGTGGTCATTTTTATCTCTATCTATAATATCTTTCAGTACTCTTTGTAGGGTTGGTTTGCTGGTCATACATTTCTTCTGTTGTTCATTGTCATGTAAGTATCTCATTTCTCCATTATGTTTGGGGGTACATCAATCTGAGTTGAATTTTTTTTCAGGACTTCAAATAGTTTAAGATTTTCTTCAGTGTTTGTGATAAAATATCTGGCATGACTCTGATGGGCTATCCTTTATAGATTAATTGTTTCTTGCATCTAACACTTTCAATATTCTGTTGTGCTGAATTTCTAGAATTTTGATTATTATTTGTCTTGTAGTTTTATTTTGGTCATGATTGTTTGGATTTTTACATGTTTTCATTCATTTGTATGTCCAATTCTTTATCCATGCTATCCATAGGAAGTATCAATTTTTGGAGTTTTTGCAAGGAAAAACAATATAAGGAAGGACACATTGTATAATGTTATTTAATACTGAATTGCCCAAACAATAATATACAAGAGTGCAGGAAATCTCTCCGCACACTGAAGATCAAAGAATCCATCTGAGGTCCTGTATCCTAACAGCCTACATAAGTCCATCTGAAAACCTAGAGCTCAGAACAATGCCTCTCACAAGTCCAAATGGAGGCCTAGAGCCCACAACAAAGTGCGATGCAGACCCACTTCATGGATCTATGCTGGAAAGGCGCAAAGCTCAGTTTGGGAAACTTTAAAGTCTATTCCAGCAGGATGCAGGATCTGTGCTAGCAGGCTGGGAGTTCTGAACTGGATCTAGAAAGGAACACTCAAGGTTAGCACCAGAGTTCCCCCAAAGGTACCATATCCATCTTAAGCAACAGTGAGTTCCCTAGCTCCTCTAGTAATGAGGAAACCTGAATTCCTATCAAGAAATCCTACGTGACAAGCTTGACCATGAAGTTGAGTGCACCTCCTTCTCCTCTGGCACCATGAAGCGATGGTCAAGATGAAGAACACAACTCCTGCTAAATGAACCTCAGCCATTCTTTGTGCTAATCAAAGTCCCAAGCTCCTCCAGTGACAAGTACATCCAAGTTCATCAGTAAAGCCAGCATGACAAGGTCCTTCAGCAGAACAGCCTAGAAGAACTAGCAGCTTCCAACAGCTCCTCCAAACAATTCTCTAAAAGCTTTTCAACAGCTTCTCAGTTCTGCCTCTTATACTGCTGGCAAAAATCCTCAGGTGGGCCTCCCAAACTCAATACCATGCTAATTCAACTCAACTGGATGTTAACAAATTAACCACCTTTTAGAAATCTACTACACAAAGTTTTATGAAATTATTTCTGTGAAGAACATTTTGTGGCATTTGAGCTGTATGTATCTTTCTATTTATCTCAATCAATTTTACACTATTTTTCTTTGATTTACCTTCTAGCTATTGGATTGATTTTTTATAATCTAGTACTATTTTTAAGATATATTCTTTTCATCATCACTAGTTCAATTTGTCTTCAAAATCTGAAATTGTATCCTCTCATTTGTTTAACTCTTGTAAGCACTTTCAATTGAAGTTTTAATCACATTCATTTCTGTTTGGATCTGTTTCATGGATTCTATTTCTTTCCCATGTTGGTCGTTTTTATTTTCGTCATTGTTTGAAGATCATCTATTCTTTTATCTATGTCTTCTCTAACATTTTAATTTTAAGCATCATTTCTTCCTGTACCTGAGGGATTATTTCCTCTACAGCACTTTTCACTTGTTTTTTCACTTCTGTTGCTGTCATTTCAGAAATTTCCAGGTTTCACTTCCAATATAAGCTATTTTATTGAGTTCTGTGCTTGTTTTAGGTAATCTAGAGGCTTGGTATTGCATTTTGCTTCTGTGTCTTGTCATTTTCCTTTTATTTTTTTCAAAATTTTATTGATAAACAGATAGCAATGTGACAGTTTCAAATCAAATCAGAAGTACAGTTTCAACAAATAACACACTGCATATATTCTACTTAGTGGTTAATTGCTGTACAA
>NW_004524835.1:1653662-1658050 GCF_000260255.1 Octodon degus | reverse complement strand
AGGATTACACCCCAGGCGTGTATGCCATGCCTGAGCTGTGCCTGGAGGGGGTAAGGTGAAGTAGGTGGAATGGGAAGCTCTCCCACACACTCACTGGACCTGGGCTAGGACTGCATCTAGGGGTTCCCGGATGCGGCAGAAATTTCTACTAGGCTGGCGGGGTGGGGTAGGATCTACGGAGTGGTGGGTGGTGGCCCAAGGGGTTGGAAGAGGGTCCGGCCCACACTGTGCCTGGGCTGGGGCTGGTTCCACTGGTGCAGGGCAGCAGGAAGCTCTCCCACACACTCACCGTACCTGGGCTAGGACTGGGTCTGGGGGTTCCCGGAACTCGGAAGAAATTCCTACTCGGCGGGGAGGATGGGGCAGGTACTGTGGAGTGGTAGGGCCCACCCAAGGGGGTGGGAGAGGGTCTGGCCCATGCTGCTCCTGGGCTGGGACTGGTCCCGCTTGCGCAGGGTAGCAGGAAGCTCTCCACACACTCACTGGACCTGGGCTAGGACTGGGTCTCTCATTTTCTTTTTAGTTTTTAAAATTTTATTTTGTTTTGTATATTGAAACTTGTCAATTTCTTGTCATTTATAGCTTTAGTGCTAGTATTGAGGTTTCCTTAAAGGATGAATGTTCTTCAGGGACATCCTTTCTATGTAGGTAGTTCTTTA
Source organism: Octodon degus (assembly GCF_000260255.1). Lineage (NCBI taxonomy): Eukaryota > Metazoa > Chordata > Mammalia > Rodentia > Octodontidae > Octodon > Octodon degus. The sequence goes on along the minus strand of NW_004524835.1, from coordinate 1,657,391 downwards.
TAGCTATCCCATAACCCTACCTTTCCAATTTATAAGGGATGCAAAATTACTGTTTGGCTCAGGTCCAAATCATTTGATACTGGGTTGTGGTAGTGATTATGACCCTATATGATCACAGTTTCATTATACAGTGGAGAAAAACTGTTCATAACATGTAAGACATCATGGCTAAGTAGTACAGTTGATAATAACAAAAGTTTCAAGTACAGCTTAACTACTTATAAACTGTGGTAATCATTATACTGTTGATGTTGGCTGCTTGATGTGAGGCTGGAACTGATATTCTGCTGCTGGAGTTCTCCAGAGTCCAGTGACTGGCTCCTTGTTGCTGCTTTAGGCATTTCCAAATTGCTGATTTCACTAATTACTTTCCCTTCAAATGTGTGTGCATTCCCATGTGCCTGGGGCCCATCTGCTGTCCTAGGTCTTGGGTCTTAAGATTCTTGTCAGTTCACATACCAAAGGTATATATCCTTACATTCCTCTTGCAGATACTGCCTTCTCTGGGCAAGGGAGGAAGTCCAGAGCAGTCTTAAACTCACCTCACAGGCCCCACTATTCTGGGGACAATGGAGGGAGCATAAAGAATTGATGCTCATTCCTCTCCCAGGCTCCACCATCCCAGGGATAATGGGGAAAGCACAGATAATGGACTTACCTGGAGAATTTTTTTCATGCTACTTCCAAGATGACTCTGAGTGGTTCACCTGTGGCAGTAGGCTTTTCTTTGTTTTGATACTGTTGATCTATCATTTGCTGAAATATGTAAGCAGCTTTATGATAAAATAAGGAATATTATACACAGATTAGATCAAGATAATTATTTTCTTCTAAGAGAAAAATCAAATCTAAAGATAGATTTGATTTTTCTCTATATGTATTAAAAATGACCATTTAAAATGAAAGCAAAGATGCCCTAGTGCCCAATATGCAAAGTAGTAATTTGCTATATTTATTTCTATACTCTTTAGCTAATTTTAGGAAAAGCCATGGAAATGAGCCAAGATGTTTTAGGATGACTTAAATGTGTAGTTGGCAATTCTTCTATATTAACTTTAAAATATCTTAATGGCTACCTATGAATGAATTACATTTTAAATATAAGCAAAAAAAGCCATTTTTAGTGCCTTTCTGCACCAACCAGAAGATGAATTAGAGTTCTAGCTGCTATAAGGAGCATATTAATCTTCTGCTAGTGCAAAACTGTTTTTTCTCCTGTCTTCTCCATAGTGACTATTAAAAGGTAGCAGAAACAACAGAAATTCAGTCTATGCCTGTTGACTTGAAAGATTACAGAAACATTTTATCCTCTAGATCCTCTTTCAGCATACCTGTGTTGATCCTGTATTTAGAAAAGATCCTTTTCTAAGTCTGGTGACAGGTAATATCTGTGAAACAGATGCTCACTATATTTCATATATACATTAATCAAAAACTTAGAAAAGTTATGAGGTAATGTGAATAATCCAGAAACCACCTTGAAAAATCCCGAAGAACAATATATAGTAAATACACTCAGATGAGAAATTGCTACCTACATATCATATTAATCCTTTTTAATTCCACTTTTCCTTCATTCAATTCTGTTTCTTAGAATTCCCCAGATCTACTTCCCATTTCTTTGTAGTCTAACCTATGTTCGTTATTTAATTCCAATTTTATTTAAGAGTACCTGTTATGTTGAAGGTACTATAGATATATTGGTGAATATAAATATATATTATCAGTATTATAATAGAAGCAATAGTTCACAGGAGGAGGAAGACAAATAATCACATACATATATGTAAAATTACCACAGTGATATTTCTCATAGTACATAACAGTGTAAAAATGCTAATGTGGCAGAGTGGAAAATTGAAGTAAATGTACAACAAAGTAGTATGTTAGTTGAAACATACTTTTGTTTCTGTTTTGTTTTGTTGTTTTTAATTTAGGGATGGTTTTGTTTCTGTTGTTTGATTAGTAGGTTTTTTCCAGTGCTGAGGATCAAACAGAGTTTCATGAATGCCAGTTAAACATTCTACCACTGAGCTATTCTCTTACCATTAATTTGAGGTCTCAATGATGAATTGGCATTACCTATATATAAAATTTTCCAGAAATTTAGAACAGTGACCAATGTGGCTGAATTTGGAGAAAATGGGAGAAATGAGGCTGGAGACATAGTCATATGCCAAAACATGTACTACTTCACAAGTCATATGCAGATATTTTTGTCTTTATTGTAAAAACAAGAGGGAGTAATCTTTCCACTTCTTTATTTTTATGTTGTTATCATAGTCTACAAATTGCAGTCTTTGTGTCTATAATCACATTACTTGCTGTTCACTTTTTAACCATCATTAAATTGTACAAATTCAAATCTTGTTTGTGGTTTAGATCTAGCTCATGTCTTATGCCCACCAAGATTACTCCTTGATTATATCAGTCTACATAAAATGTTTTTATTTATATCATCAAATGCTTATTTTACTGAGCTATCTCCCCAGCCCCCCAACTTATAATTTAAAAATGGTTTTATAAGTAACTTTAGGCTGAAGAGACTATATTTGTCTTCCCTTTTAGATATCCATAGCCAATACTTTACTCAATGTGCATTCCTGAAGTATATTTTTCCCTGAAACCAAATACAAGCCAAATCTTGAGATAGGTGAAGGGCAATAGATTAATGCTAATGTTCCTGCTGATAACACAAAACAAACCCTTTCAAAATGCAGTGATATCAAATGATTTTACTGGGAAAATCATAGAAATTTATTTTTCTGCATCAATTTGTCTTTTTACTATATTTGTCAGATTTTGTTTTATTTACAACGTATATGGTATTGGGAATATTATGAAAAGGCCATTATGCAGGTAGATACTGAAGTTTAGAAGAGTGAATGTGGCATGGTATTAACCATTGTTTTCTTTTGTGCTTCAATGACGATAGTTGAGTCATTTATAATAAAGAAATGTATTGCTTCATAATTCTTGAGACTAGTATGTCTAATAGCAAGGCACTGACAGGTATTGAGATTCAGATTTCAACATGATGTTTTGATCTACATATACTCCAGTGAACAGTGATGCTTGATCTTCACATGGCAGATGGCAGAAGGGCAAAAAGACAATGGTGGGGCCAAATCATAGCACTAATCTCACACGTAAAAACAGAGGAACCCTTATGATCTAGTCACCTCTTAAAGTTCGCAGCACTTTTTTTAATGTATTTGCTACAGGGTCTGACTACACAGCTTGGACTTTTAGTGATGCTCATATTTTCAGCCTCCCCAGAGCTGGGATTACAGGGGTGCACCACCATACCCAGACTTGGTCCCTGGTTGCTGAGGGCAGTGGCAGCGCAGCATGCAGTACCAGTGATCGAACTCTAGTCTCTGCACTTGCCTAAGCAGGCACTTAGTCTGCTGAGCTATCTTGTGAGCCCTGAGGTCCCACCTCTTAATACTCTTACAATGAGAATTAAATTTCAACATAAATTTTATAGTTTAGACTAATATTCACATTATAGTAATCATCATCACAACTCAGAAAGATTGTATACACAACCATGAAAAATAAGCACAATTCAACTGCCACGAAGAATATATATATAGAATTGGTTGACAGTCACAATCATTAAGTGGTTTGCAAATGGTATATTTTATTTTCATAGGAATTGGAGTCTCACCATAAGATTAGGAGTAAAATGTCTGTATGCCTTCAGCATTAAAGTAGAATAACAAA
>NW_004524835.1:1645874-1653562 GCF_000260255.1 Octodon degus | reverse complement strand
AAAAAAACAGGGCCGGGGAGATGGCTCAGTGGAATAAGTGCTTCCCTGGCAAGTGCAAGGGCCTGAGTTCAAACCCTGGTTCCACAAAAATAAATAAATAAATAAATAAAAAGTAGCATAACAAAAATAACTTTTGTGCCATTATTATAGTTCTTTTACACTAAATCCCTAGTCATTATGCAGGAAATGTGAAAAGGAGAGTTTTGTGGGGAAATAACTAACCCAAGCTTTCCTGTATAACCAAGTAACTTTGCTTCCAGTTGTGAATAGACCTTTTTGAGACTGATTCCCTTTGTGAAGCTGATAAGTTATCAAAGCATCTAGATGTATGTGTCATCATCCACTGATCATTAGCTGTTTTTGCAAAAAAGTTTTAGCCAAACATATGTAATTTCAGTTATTGTCTGTGATTCCTAAAGCTGATTAAAACATTTGTTTTATTGGAAAGGACTCAGAAAATTGATGGTTCTATTAATTAGCATATGTGTATAGTCATTTTAAAGGTAACTAGCTAAGTTTAGATCCTTCAGAAAAAGTTTACATTTTTAAACTGACATTTGAAGAAAATTGTTCTAAAATTAAAGAATTATTGATTTTGGACAAATAGGGCCTGTTGCACCTGCAGATATTTCCTAGTATTCTCACGTAGATGTAGCCAACATACTTGAAAAAAGAAAATCAATTTTAAAAACAAAGTAGAATTCATTGAGAATCTTTTTAAAAATAACTTGAATTATTTCATTGGCAATAATACAGTCATTAAGATATTATCAATACATTGTAAAAATCTTCCTGATGGGTAAATTATTCTGCTATACACATACTCATCTTGAAATATGAATAATTATAAGTCCGAGTTCCTGTGAACAAGATCATAATTTTAAATACGGGTAATACCAAACAAGACAAGGATAAAAACAATTTTTGCTTTCTTAGCCTATTTTCAAAGTGTATGTGAATTTTAAAGGTAACAGGTGAGCATTATAAAAGTTTATTAGAGCTAGTCTCTGAAAGATTGTAGATTTCTTTTTGCTTTTAACATCTATGTCTGCATCATGTAAACTATTCTTTTTATTATGTTTATTGGTATATTTTGTTTTATTTTATTTTTTATTGTTTTCATATATTTAGTACAGGGTCTACAGGGTCTCACTATATACATCAGACTCATAGTGATCCTCCTGTTTTCAGCCTCCCACGTGCTGGGATTACAGGTGCACACCACCATGCCCAGTATCAATCACTGTCTCAGTGGACCCCTGGGACAGGGCTAGCACAGCACACTGGGGATCGAACCCCGGCCCCTAAGCAGGCACTTTAGCCTGGTGAGCTATCTGGCTGGCCCTATTGGTACATTTTATATATACAGGATGATCATATTCATCACAAAGAGTTTGTACCAATAAACAATAGATTTTATACCTTTTCTTCTCCTATTCCCTCCCTTCCCTTCAACCCTTTTCCCCTCACTATTTATAAAACTTTATTTACATTTCATCATATTCTATTCTTTTATTCTGCTTTCCTTCCTTTCCCCCTACCCAGCCCTAGTTCTTCATTTCTTTTGAAAAATTCTTTCCATTTCACATCTGTTGTACATTTCAGTCCTTACTTACTCTTTTAGTTTCTCACACCAGGGAGACAATGTGATGTTTATACATGTAACCAACTTATATCACTGAAAATTATGTTTTCCAATTTCATCCATTTACCTAGAAAAGTCTGAAATTTATTCCTAATTATGGAAGAGTACTAATCTACTAAAAAAGCCCTTTCTTTTCCGCATTCATGAGTTGATGGACATATGTCTTGTTTCTAAGACTCATCTATGACAAACTTGCAGCTACAAACATGGGTGTGAATATATTGCTGTGTTTTGATGTTTTTCATTCTTCTAGGAATATACCCAGAAGGGGAATAGCTTAGTCAAATGGGACCTCTAATGCTAACTCTTTGAAGAATCTCCCTACTGATTTCCACAGCGGTTGCGCCAGCTTCCCTTGCCACCAAAAGTGTTCCGCCCTGCTCCTTTGCCCCCACAGCCCTTCCAGAATTGTTTTTCACTCATCTCATAATGACACCCATTATTTCTCATATAGGGGGCCAGGGAGATAGCTCATTGAAATAAGCGCATCCCTGGCATGCTCAAGGGCCTGAGTTCAATCCCTGGTTCCACCAAAAAATAAATAAATAAATAAATTAATTAATTAATTAATTAAAGAGCTATAGAATATAAACATTGTTTCAATTTTAAGCTCTATAATAGTGAGTGATGTTGAACATTTTTGATATATTTATTTGTACTTTTTCATGTAAGAAGTGTGTATTCATCTAAATTCCAATTTTTTATTGGGTTTTTAAGTTTGGACATTCTGAATTTTTAAATTATTTATAAGTTCTAGATATAAGTATATTTCCTGAAGGAAAAGTGGCTAACATTTTTCCCATTCTTTGAAGTGTCTTTTTACTTTGTTGGTAATTTCGTTTTGTTAGGCAAATTTTTTTAATAGGATAGGATTACCAGTTGTTGATTCTTTGTATTATTTCCTTTGTGATTGAAGTTTTGTTCATAAATTTTTTGTCTAACACCTATGCTTTCAAGAAATCTTTGCATATTCTGTTCCAACAGATTTTCTGTTTTTGCTTTAATGTTTAAGACTTTATTCTATTTTGAATTTAGTTTAGTGTGTGGTGATATGCATGTATCTACTTTTATTCTTTGGTATGTGGAATGCTAATTTTTCCAGCAATATTTATTAAAGAAGTTGCCTTTCTTCCAGTAAATGTGTTTGCCTCCTTTGTCAAAACTAAGGTAGCCAAGTTGTTTCATGTTGTCTGTCTTCTAATTTATTCTCTTGACCTAAAAATCTCCCTTTTTTCCCAGTACCATGCTGTTTTTGTGTTTTTTGTTTGTTTGTTTGTTTGTTTGGTGGAACTGTGGACTGAACTCAGGCCCTTGCGCTTACCAGGGAGGCGCTTATTCTACTGAGCCATCTGCCTGGCCCCTGTGTGTTTTTTCTTTTTCTTTTTCTTTATCTTTTTTGGTGGAACCAGGGATTGAACTCAGGCTGTAGCAGTTTCTGGGCAAGTACTTATTCTACTGAGCCACCTCTCCAGCCCACCATGCTGTTTATATCACAGGAACTTCATTGTATAATTTCATTTGAAGAATTATGTCACCTGCCTTGCCATTGTTCCTAAAATTTTCAAAACCTGAAAGTTTTCACACTAAAATCATTAACAAGGAAAAACTGTCTACTATTACCACTCATATTCAATATAGTTCTGAAAATATTAACCAGAGAAATTAGATAAGAGAAAAAAATAAAAAGAATAAGAATAGAAAGGGAAGACATTAAATTATCAATATTCATACATAATACTCTACATGAAGACCCTAAAACTCTTAACAAAAAGGCTTATAGACTTAATAATTAAATCAGATAGGGTAGCTGGACACAAAACCAACACTCAAAAATCAATAATATCTCTATACACAGACAGCATACTCACTGTAAAAGACATTAGGGAAACCACATCCTTCACAATAGCATTCAAAAGATGAAATACTTAGCCATCAGTCTAACAAAGCAAGAAAAATCTATACATTGAAAATTGAATTATTCATGTAATGAGATCAAAGTGGATATTAGAAAACAAATATATCTGTTGCACATGGATAGGTAAAACCAACATAGTAAAAATGGACATACTCCAAAATTCTTATACATGCAATGCCAAGATACAGTACTAGCCCAGGCCCAGTGAGTGTGTGGGAGAGCTTCCTGCTAACTTGTGCCGCAGGAGCCTACTGGGCCCAGCCCAGGTGCAGCATGGGTGAGAACCTCTTCCACCCCCTTGCACCCTCACACCACTCTGCAGTACGCTCCCCCCACCAGCCCAGTGATAGTTTCTGCTGTGTTCTGGGAACCTCCAGATCCAGCCTATGCCCAGGCCCAGTGAGTGTTTGGAAGAGCATCCTCTCCCCCCTACTCCAACTTGTTCCCTCCAGACTCAGCTCAGGCCTGAACTACAGACCTGGAGTGAAACCCAGCAGACAGAATAGGGAATAAAGACATCCAGCTAGTCCAGGAGTAGAACATGTAGCCAGAGGGGCAAAACAGGATCATTCCAATAGGCAGCAGCAGGAAGGAGCTTAGCACAGCAGCCAGAACCAAGCCAGGCACAGCAAGATAAGTCCAAGCTTTGTAGATCTCCTCCTGAATTTCAGTAGGTGCTAAGGTTATAACTGCACCAAAGGTCTACAAAAAGGTCAGAAGACAGTGCTGCAAAAAATGACAATGAGAAGGAGCAAAACGCAATCTCAAACACCAAGCCCACCCGTAACAAGTGTAGAGGACACTAACACAGAACAAATTGGGAATCACACAGCTGAAATCAATGAATCAACAGCTTCCAAAATAAAGAAACAACTGCAGAAATGTATAGAGGAATTCAGATTGGAAAGCAAAACAGAAATCCTAGAATTAATAGCATCTTCAGTAAAGAATCAAATGAAGAAACTTATGGAGGAAACCCAGTCCTGCACAGAACAAGTGCAGAGGACACTAGCTCAGGTCAAACGTATGAATTAATAGCATCGATAGTAAATAAGCAACAGCAGAAAATTATAGAGGAAATTAGAGCTGAATTCTTTTCTACTACATCAGCTCAAATGCATGAAGTAATAGCATCGATAGTAAACAAACAACAGCAGAAAGTTATAGAGGAACTCAGAGCTGAATACATTTCTGAAATAAAAAAAGAATTCTCTGAACTCAGCATCTGAAGTAAAGAATCAACTACAGAAACATAGGAAGAAACCCAATTTGAAGAAAACACTGCAGTAAAAGAATTAATAACTGTTTCTAAAGAAGACATTGATAAAAAAGAGAAAATTCGAAAAATGACAGATTCCTTGATTGAGCAATACAGGAAAAAAATAGATCACATGAAGCAGAGTCAAAGAGATAGGAAATTAAAATCTCAATCACAAGCTTGCAAAACCGTTTAAGTGAAAATGAAGACAAAGGTTCAGATCTTAAAGATGCTGGTGTTGCTACTGAAAAGTTAAGAAAAAATCTATTGAAAACAACTAGGTTGCAAGAAAAAATAATCCATCAATTGGAAGACTATGCAAAGATGTACAATGTGAGACAAATAGGTATCAATGAGAAAGAAGGAATCAATACAATGGACATTAAAAAATGGGCAGAAGTAATAGGAGAAAACTTCCCAAATATGAGGAAAAAATCTGACATTCAGGTAACCGAAGGAAACACAACACCAAGTAACCTCAACCCATATAAAAACACAATGATACATATAATAGTCAAGATCCCAGAAACTCAGCTCAGGAATAATACGCTGAAAGCTGCTACAGAAAAGAAATAGATCACATTAAAAGGAACACCCATCAGAATTATGGTCGAATTCTCTTCAAAAATCATGAAGCCAAGAAGAGCATAGAGCAGAGTACTTCAAGTCCTATATGAGAACAAATTTCAGCCCAGGCAACTGTTCCCTGCAAAACTTTCTTTCAAGTTTGATGGAGAATTGAAATACTTCCGTGAAAAAGAACAGCTCAAGAATTTCATGATGACAAAGCCAACCCTATACAGGCTCCTGAAAGATGTTCTATAGAGGGAACAAAATAATCAGAACACCATGAATGACATCAGTTGCAACCAACTAAATAGGGCAAACAATTAAACACAGGAGAAAAAGGAGTAAACAACAACAGGTAAATAACATGTCAATCGTAAGTCAATACATCTCAATCATAACCATCAATGTAAATGGACTCAATTCACCAATTAAGAGAAATAGACTGGCACAGTGGATTAGGAAACAAAATCCAACGATATGCTGTATACAAGAAACACATTTAACTCATAAAGAGGATGAAAGTCAAAGAAGGCAAAACAATACTACACACCCCAACACATTAGAAAAAAGCAGGGGTAGCAATCCTATTCTCAGGAAGTCTCAAATTCAAACCAAGGATGATCACGCGAAATAAAGAAGGCCACTATATAATGCATAGGGGAAAAATTCAAGAGGAAGAGACAACACTTATAATTATGTATGCACCAAAGAAGGGAACACCTAACTATATAAACCAAATCTTCCTGGACATGAAAAATCTAATATTCAATGCCAGAATTTTAAGGGGAGACCTTAACACCCCCTTATCCCAAAAAAGATATGTCAACCAGACAGAAAAATAGTTAAGAAATAAAAGAATTGAACAAGAGCTTGAAACAAATGGACTTGTTGGACATATACAGAGTGTTCCATGCAAACACAGGTGAATACACATTTTTCTCAGCTGCACATGGGACATTTTGTAAAATAGACCACATACTGGTCCACAGGTCATCTTTAAGTATATGCAAGAAGACAGAAATTATCCCATGCATATTGCCTGACCATGTTATGATGAAACTCGAAATAAATGAAAAAAGAAACCCGAAAAAATCCCTAAATACATGGAAATTAGATGACACCCTACTCAGCAACCAATGGGTCACAGGTGAAATTAAACAAGAAATTAAAAAATAGCTACAATTCAATGAGAATTCAAGCACAACTTATCAGAATTCATGGCATATGATGAAAGCAGTTCTCAGAGGGAAATTTATAGCTGTGAACTTACACATTAGGGACACAGAATGGAAACAAATAAACACCTTAATGGTGCACCTTCAACAACTAGAGAAGGAAGAGCAAACCAAACTCACAGCCCAAAGACGGGAAAAAAATCATAAAGATTAGAGCAGAAATTAATGCAATTGAAGTGAAGAAAACAGTTCAAAGAATTAATGAAACAAAAAGCTGTTTCTTTGAAAGATTAAATAAAATCGATAAGCCCCTAGCTAACCTCATCAAAAAGAAGAAAGGAAAAATTCAAATACAAGAAATAAGGAATGAAAAGAGTTAATGAAATTACCACAGACCCAGTAGAAATTCAGAAGATTATCAATAGCTACTTTGATAATCTATACTCCAACAGAATGGAAGACAGAAGAAATGGACAGATTCATAGAAAGTTAGAAATTACCAAAGCTGAATCGATGAGATGTAACCACTCATAATAGCCCAATACCAGCCAATGAAATATGAGACAAAATGAAAATCCTTCCAACAAAGAAAGTGCGGGCCCAGATGTATTCACAGCTGAATTCTCCAAGAAATTTACAGAAGATGCAGTCCCTATACTCATAAAAGTCTTCAAGGAAATTGAAAAGGAATAAATCATTCCAAAATCATTCCAGGAGGAAGTATTATAATGATACCAAAACTAGGGAAAGATGTAACTAAGGAAGAGAACTACAAGCCAATCACCCTCATGAACATAGATGCAATAACCCTCAATAAAATCCTAGCAAATATAATACAGCAAATCATCAAGAAGATCATATACCATGACCTGGTAGAATTCATCCCAGGAATGCAAGGATGGCTCAATATTCAAAAATATATAAATGTAATAAACTATATCAACAGAGTGAAAATTAAAAACCATATGATCATCTAAATTGATGCAGAAAAGGCTTTTGACAAAGTCCAACACTCATTCATATTCAAAGTCCTACAGAAAATTGGAATAGATGGCTTCTACTTCAATGTGGTAAAAGCCATTTATGAAAACCCAATGGCAAATATAATTCTAAATGGGAAAAACT
>NW_004524835.1:1640559-1645446 GCF_000260255.1 Octodon degus | reverse complement strand
CTTTTCAAGGAAAATTATAGTAATCTTAAAAACCTGATTGTAGAGGATTTCAGAAAATGGAAAGATATTCCATGATGCTGGATAGGAAGAACCAACATTGTGATGATGGCCATACTGCCAAAATTGCTGTACAGATTTAATGCAATCCCTAACAAAGTATCACCAAAATACCTTACAGAGCTAGAGAAATCATTCCTAAAATTTATTTGTAAGCAGAAATGACCTAGAATAACAAAGGCACTCCTGGGCAATAAAGACAAGGCTGGAAGCATTACAATTCCTGACTGGAAAAGTTATACTAAAAGCCTACTGTGGTAAAATCAGCATGGGACTTGCAATAAAAGAGAAATGAGGATCAGGCAATAGATTAGAATGTGGTGAAGCATATATGATCACCCTCAGCCACCTTATCTTTGTCAAAGGGGCCAAACATACTCACTGGAAGAAAGATGGTCTCTTTAACATATGGTGCTGGAAAAACTGGCTCTCTACATGCATAAAACTAAAACTTGACTCAGGTCTATCACCATGCACTGAGCTAAAGTCAAAGTGGATTAAATATCTATACATTAAAAGAGAAACATTATATCTCCTGGAAGGGAAAGTAGGAGGAAATTTTGAAGACATAAGGGTAAGCAACTTGTACATGATCAAAAATTGAATCACACGGGAAACACTTGAAAGAATTAACAACTGAGACCTGCTCTTACTGAGAAGTTTTTGCATGTCAAAAGAAATGACCAACAATGTGAAAAGTCAACCCACAAATTTGGAAAAAATCTTGACAAATAAGTACTCAGACAACGGTCTGTTCTCTAGAATTTACAACAAATTAAAAAAAAACTAGAGCCCCAATATTTGAAGACTCCATGAAGAAATGGGCATCTGAGATGAACACACACTTCTCAGAGGAAGAAATTAAAGAAGCGAATAAATATATGAAAAAATGCACCACATCACTAGCCATCTGTAAATGCAAGTTAAAACAACACTGAGATATCATCTCTCCCCAGAAAGAATGACTATCATAAAGAAATCAAACAACAACAAATGTTGAAGAAGCTGTGGGGAAAAAGGAATGCTTCTCCACTGGTGGTTGGAATGCAGACTGGTGCAACCATTATGGAAATCAGTGTGGAGACTCCTTAGAAAACTTGGACTGGAAATCCCATTTAACCCAGCTATTTCTCTACTGGGAATCTTTCTGAGGATCTGAAAACATCGTATCATAGTGATATATGTGTGCCTATGTTTATAACTGCACAATTTGGGATAACCAAAACTTGGAAACAAAATGATGCACATCACCTGAGGAATGGATGGAAAAGATGTGGTACTTTTATACAATGGAATATTACTCAGCTATAAAAAATGATAAAGTCAAAGCTTTTATATTGAAGGGGCTGCCACTTAAAGATACACTCATAAATGAAATTGACCAGACACACATGTGTAAATATCATACACTTTCCATAGTATAAGAGCTAAAATGTAGAAGTACAAATAGAAAAGTATAATATAACTAAAAGGAAAGCAAGATCTTGAGGACTAGACATTGAAAAGACAGCAAAGAGAAGAGCTAGGAAACATGACTGGCAATCCATACAGTTATATGTAGTAGATGTGTAAAGCAATGATCCTGAGAATCTTCAGAAGATTTTTGAATCTAGCAGTTAATTGGAATGATTCTCATCCTGACTAACTATATATACAGACACCTGTGAACTAAGCAACTGCACTGAAGATGCCAATTTATAATAGTAGGTTCATGCTTGGAGGGCCTGTCATTCTGGTCTTCTGAATACAGGCTGCTTGTCATGACATACCTGTTGCTGCTGTGCTGTCTCTCAGGTAGATGATTGTTCAAAAAGAAGGGGGTGATGAATGACGGCAGGAGACAGGAAAGGGAATGTTGCAGGTCTGTGCTCCTACAAGGTTGTATATGGTTAGATTTTTGGACTTATGTATAAACATAAGAATTATATAATTCTTTATGCCTATTTTTAAGATATATTTTAACTTTTTAAATTTTTTTCATCATATTCTGTAGGGACTTAAAGTTCAACATATCAGTACTTGATGAAAAATACCTGTTCCATATTGTGCTTAAGATGTTTGATATTCAGACAGATATTGAGGTTAAGCTTAACAGCCTAGGTTGTACGATAATAACAATAAGCTTCTCTTCTGCAGAGTTAACAAACTAAGTTTGCTGACCAAAACTGACCAAGTTCAATTAAAACTCAGGAGATATAAGAATCTGTACTGTAACATCACGTAACTCAGTACTGTCCCAAATTTTCTGATCAAGGAGATTATGGGGCCAAAGAGCAAAGTGATTGATAATGTAGAGTGTGCCGAAGGAGAGTCACATGGAGAGAAAACATTCTCTCAGGCTTTCACAGACAGCACATTGGCCAAGCAATGGCCGTGACTCATCCACATGGCTGACACTGACAAAGGTTCTACAATCTGAGGTGCAGGATCTCAGGATGAATCCTGAGCAGATTTGACAGACCTTATCAGATCCAAAAGCTACAACTCTTGTTGCATAGGTCTTGCTTTATTTTGGTCTTAGCCATCCAGCAGAAAAGTATAAAAACAAAATATAAGAAGTAAAGCCATGGTGTTATATTGAGGTGTGGGTGACTCAGATCAACAATTTCTGACATTGCCAGACAAGCAGAGGACTCAATACTATTATAAACTACTGGACTCTTTTAAAATATTTTGCTGATTTAATATACCTCTAATTTTCAAATGATGGAACTAAACAAAAATCAGGATACAGATGAACGTCCATTTTGTATCTGTGTGTTCAAAATGGTTAGGATAGATATATAGCTACATTCTCTTAATGAATAGAGGTATTTATTCTAATAGCTTTTGTAAATAGGATATCATATCTGCATCTTGTACAGCAAATAACCACTAGGAATAGATTATGCAGTGTGTTTATTATTGTAACTGTCATACGAATTTGATTTGAAACTGTCTCATTGCTATTTGTCTCTCAACAAAATTATGGAAGAAAAAAGATATATATTTCACAGTGTTTGAGTATACTTTCAACAAAATACAGTATGTAAAGACATCAAATCATGAGACAAATTAAAGAGTGTCATTTTTCTAACAAATATCCTTACATTTGTAAAGGAAGATCCTGAAAACTTTAAAGTTTCCCAAGCTCAAATAAAGTGTGTGTTCCTTTTGAATAATTTTTATATGTCCTTTTATGAAGATATCGGTGGTGTGATATAAGATACCCCTGACTATCCAATTTCACATGTCATGGGGTAAGTGCTTATGAGTTACTGATGATAAATAAAATGTATTGTAGCCCAAAAAATAAAATAAAACATGCAATGCCAATCAAAACAACATTATCGTATCTCACAGAACTAGAGGAAACCTTCATAAAATTCATTCAGAACCAGAAATCACCTATAATATCAAAAGTCATTCTCAGAAATGTTACACTTTTATAAGGCCAGCCAAATAGCTCAGTGGATTAAAGCACGTGCATGCAGACTCAGGGGCCAGGGTTGTGATCCCTAGGCCTGCCGTGCAGGCCCTGCTCCTGGGGCACACTGAGATTTTAACTAAGACTGGGTGTAGTAGCACACACTTATAATCCCAGCTCTTGGGAGGCTGTAAACAGGCAGATCACTATGAGTTCCATCATTAGTGAGACCCTGAAAATCGTGCAGAACCTTCCCTAAAATAATAATAATAATAATAATAATAATAATAATAACTCTTATAATGCAAAAATAAGGTGAAACAAAACCACTGAGCATATCTACATTTTCTTTGTTGCTAGAGGACAGTCAGCAACCCAAATCACACAACACTTTAGCTTTTATTAAAACAAAATTCTTCTGCAGAAACCAGTACTGAATATATGTTTGTTTGAAACTCTATATGCCCAAGTTATAATGCATTCAAAGTGTTTCATGGAAACAGATTAAAGTAGGTATAAATATGCCCTTATTTTCTCCAAAGGAACTCAAATGTTCTATTTAATAGTTTAAATACTAGCTCAAGATGGAAATATATCCCAATATTTCTAAAGCTCACCATAATTCTTCCTAATTTAAGGTATTCATAAATTGTTAACCAGCCTCAACCCAGTCATATATTTTAGGCTTTTGTTTTTGTCTTTTTCTTATTATCTGTTCCACTCAAAGTTTTGCAATTGTTGAATAATACAACTGTTAAGGGGAGACTTCACCAATTAAAATACAGTGGCTTGTGAAGAACTGCATGATTTATGTACATGATTTTTTTATGCCAGCCAACTTCAGCTACATATTGATCAACTACGGTGTTCCAAGGTTTTCATTTGAACTCTGTATTTCAAAGCACATTTTCAATTAGATGAGCAGAATATCTCCTCTTCCTGTCATCCTTCTACCACTTTTCCTCCTCTTCCCCCTTTTCTCTTCCTCTTTTTCCTTTTTTGTGATTGTGCATTTGACAAAAATTGGACGTTAATGTGACATTTTTATTTCCATATGTCATCTAAAACTGAATATAAATGCACAATTTATTAAAGAGATTCAACAACACCATTTTCCTGCAGCTTCTTCATGATGTAGATGACATTTTGAAATATTGTTTTCTTCAGTACAGGAGATCCATCCAATCTCTATACACAATGAAGAAACTCTTTTTGTGTTACTATCTTTAGTCTAGGCTCAGGGAAGCTGTTTTATGTGATTTACTGGTATAATTTGGTTGCAGAATCTGATTATGTAATTTATAGGAAAGCTCACTTGCAGCCTATGTCTCATTCATATTCTTCTTATTTTGGTTTAATTTTCATGACCTGGGGAATGTTTGAGACTCATGCTTTTTTTTTCTTTCTTTTCTATTCTTTTTTTT
>NW_004524835.1:1635089-1636276 GCF_000260255.1 Octodon degus | reverse complement strand
AATTGTTTTGGTTAAAAATAATAAAAATAAAAATATAATACAATCTACATGGATTTTTGCATGCCATACAGCACATCTACTAAACATATAAACAAAGATTGTTTATATACCACTGTTTCATTTTAATTTGCTTTAGTAACATAGGAGAAAGTGATACAAATTTAGTTTTCCCTGGATAAGGAAATAGTTGAGATCACTAAGATTAAAAATCTTTCATTAACATCCTGTAATTATGTGAGAACTTAAGAGGCTTTGGAAAAAATCTGAATCTTTTTATAGCACTTTGTACCATTTACTTGGAGCATGAAATGAAATTTAGCAGTAAAGGAGCCTTGCTAATACACAAGTCAATACTAAAAACCCTTTTATAGTATATGTGACATTTATTTCTCAAATCTCTTTCAAACTACTTAGATGATTTAAAAAACATTTAGCTTAAAATACCATGCAAATGTTCATATTTATTAGCTTTTCACAGTTTAATTTTTGAGTACCTGTGTTTATAAACCAATATAATTAATTTCTGCATGTAAACTTGTTGAAAACATGTATAGTATTCAGTATAAATTATCACTGATCCATGAAAGATGCCATAGATTAGAGATTCTTTAAAATTCTCATACACTTAACAAAACTATTTGAAAAATTTACTATGCTCTAGGTATTATTTTAATAGTCTACAGTATGCAAGTTACTGATAACATTTCTGCTCTTACAAAGACCATTCCTTGAGAGAGATTAAAGAATGTTTATGAAATAAAAACAAGGATAAATACGTAAGTTAGTGGCAGATATCATCCAGAATAAAACATATTTTATATAGTAAAGATTGTCTGGAGTGATGCAGTAGATATTAAAGGATAGCAAAGATTTCAATGCAACAATAGAACCAGCCACATGACAGTGATGGGGAAAATTATGCCAGGCTGACATTATAAGCTGTTTCAAATTAAAAATGAACTTAGCTTCTTTAAGGAGTTGAAAGAAGGTTAAAGAGGGTGAAGCTTAATTGAAGAAGTAGGGCAGTATAAGAAACATAAAAGGTCAGAGAGATAGCCAGATGCCAAATAAGCTTATATAAATATGTCAACACATAAAATAATTTTGGTACATAGAAAATATAAGGGAATCATTTAACTTTGGAAGTCTTTTAAAAAGTTAATGTATTTTGTACAGTGTCTCAACTG
>NW_004524835.1:1633904-1634989 GCF_000260255.1 Octodon degus | reverse complement strand
AATTCTTTCTTTCTCATAGTGTCTATTTTTTTTAATTTCACAGTATCTATTGTACCTTTCAGATTATATTTACTCTTTCAGGTTCTCATACTAGCGACACAAAACTATGCTTACACATGTGGGTCTGATTCACTTTACTTATTAATACAGTCTCTAGTTGGATGCAGTGTTTGTAAGTAATAGATGCAACTCGAGGCTGGAAGAGCATGTGGTACTGAGGATCAAACACGAGTACTTGTGCTTTCCAAGCAAGTGCTTAGACTACTGAGCTATCACCCCCAGCCCCCAGATACCCTTTCAGGGACTGTTTGCTAATTTTTTCGCACTCTGTGGAATATCTTGTTACTGTTTATGAATTATAATTTTTCTTTTGATATGAAAAAGTTTTTTATAAGTTGTTGAGTCTTTCGAATATTTCCCATGCAGTTTGGATTTTGTTCTTCAAGGTGTCTACCTATATTAAGATACTTATTGATCACAGCCCCATGAATGAGAATGGAAAGAACCCACCAAATAGAGCAAATAATTAAACACATGAGAATAAGAGGTATACAATAGTACTCTTTCAGTTATTCTTTTGTGTTCAGAAACAAAATATTTCCATCAGCACACTCTACAAATGGACTTCTCTTCCACCCAATGGGTCATGATTCTACCTGAGTCTACAAGGTAGATTTCAAAGAAATAGCTGTAGCTCAGTTCCACAAGTGACACCTAGCCATCAGTAACTGTCATGGTCATTATGCATGTCCTCAACACACTAGAACTTTGTGCCATATCCTATCCTCAAAATGTTAGAAGTGCTGGTAATTAACTTGCCATTCTAGTATTTATCATATGTTTTACTCCTAGTACTTCCTTGATATCATGAAAACTTTTTCTTAGTTCAATTGTTTTGAAACATTTAATTTTTAAATAGTATTTAATTTTCTGAATATTGCTCAAT
Organism: Octodon degus; assembly: GCF_000260255.1. Taxonomy (NCBI): domain Eukaryota; kingdom Metazoa; phylum Chordata; class Mammalia; order Rodentia; family Octodontidae; genus Octodon; species Octodon degus. Next base: position 1,634,043 of record NW_004524835.1, on the reverse strand, counting down.
CTTAATTTTTGTTCTAAGATTTATACTATATCTTTGACTTACAATTTATTTAAAAGACATTGTATGATATCTTCTCCTAGTATTAGAAACTTAAAAAGTATATTTCCATTTTATGTTGACTTTATATTACCTCTTCCCT
>NW_004524835.1:1613104-1633349 GCF_000260255.1 Octodon degus | reverse complement strand
TAAATTCAGAAATTTTAAATCTTTTTAAAAAATGCTTGAAACTATTGTTTGAAGCAAGGTACAATTCCCCTATGATGAATGCTATCACTATGTGTATATAAAATGTATCAATAAAAATATTCAAGGAAAAAAAAGATACTTATAGAGATCATTTATCTTAGTTCACAGAAAGGAAAGTTTTGTGCTGATATTGAATAGACAAACTATCATGCCTATACATTTTACTCTGAATAACTACTACAAAGAAAAAAACACACAGTGTATTAATTACTGTGTCTCTCCTACTAACATGTTTTGGAACTCTGTTCTACTATGTTTTACTCTTTCTTTTCTCTTTAAAATAAAAAAAAAAGCATTTCAAATGGACCGGAGTACTAGGATATGCAAAATACTACTAAAAGATATCTAAATAGAAATTGAGGAATCATTATTAAATTTTTGTAATTTAGAGATTGAGAGGTGATAAAATTCATCTTTTATACTATTTGACAAGACAATATAGAATAAGGAAATGAAATCAGTTGTTCTCCATAATTACAAGAAAATTTTCAATGACAAAAAGGAAAAATATGAACCTGTAACTCAAGGGTAATATGATATCAATTGATTTTTCTCTGATTTGTTTCAAGATTAAAAACACTGGTTCTCTATATTTATTAGTGAAAAAAATGAGTAGAAATAGGAAAAGTATGCTATAGGAGAGAAAGGAAATCATTATATTAGCAAAGTAAATGAAATTATAAAAGAGTGGTCTGTATTACAGAAAGAATATGTTGCTCTTTGAAGTAAGAAGAACTTTTAATGCATAGTCAAAAGAGTGGAGAGGGCTTGGGGGGATGGCTCAGTACAATAAGTATTTGCCTGGTAAGTGCAGAGGCCTGAATTCAATCCCCGGTTCTGGCAAAAAATTAAAAAATAAAAAATAAAAAAAGAGAATGGAAATTAAAACCATTTAGTTTTGGTTAACTTACTAATGGGATAATTTTTCTCTCATTACTTCTATTTTCTCAATGAAGTATGGTATAGTCATCAGCCAAATATCCTGGAATGAAAATGTGCAAATATAGAAAGTTTGAGAAAAGAAGTCAAGGGATAAAATAATAACCAGTGACTGTGGAAACGATAGCTACTCTGGAAACCAGTATAGTGCACTTTGATGTTGGTCAATTCACTTGGGATCTCTTAGTTTTAGATTCTTTTCTGACAAAATGTATTACAGAATATTAAAGTTTAAAATAAGGAATTTTCATGTATAATGGCTCAAACATCAATATTTTATGAGAAATTATTTAACATTGGGGAGATATATTGGGAATTACTAGTGATTCTTGTAAAGGGAAATGCATTTGAAACTCATTGATTTCTTTTTATTTTATAGAGGAAGCAAAATTTCTTAACAACATAATAGGTGAATAAAAAGTTAATATATTGCAAGTTGTTATCCTTGATGTAGTTATAAGAGATGGGCACTGACATTCAAAGCCAGTGAGGACTCAGGACATAAGGGAACCTCTGCTGTGACTTCCTGTAACTAAGTGGTGTCCCAAATTTTCTGATTAAGAAGATTAATGGGCCACAGAGCAAAGTGATCAACTATTTAGAGTGCCTAAGGAAAGTCACCTAGAGAGAAAACATTCTCCCAGGCTTTCACAGAGAGCAAATTGGTCAAGTAATGACCATGACTCATCCAGATGAATAACACTGACAAAAGCTCTACAAGGTGCTGTACATGGTTCCAAGGCAAATCCTGAGGGGATGTGACTGATCTTGTCAGATACAGATTACATTTCTTGTTATATAGATCTTGCTTTAACTTGGTCTTAAACATCCAGCAGAATAGTGTATCCATGAGGGATAAAAAGTAAAGCTATATTAATATGCTGAGCTGTAAAAGGCTCAAATCAACATCTTCTGACAATTGCCAGTTGTGCTAATTACACACTACTATTAAGAGCTATTGGTCTATATTGGGTTATTTTGCTGAATTCAAGTACCTACAATCTTTGGACTGGCATCAAGTATGTAAAGGTCCCTTAAAGTCTTCTCCAAATACAGAATCTCTAACTGCAATAGAATACCCATCTCTGACAAAATAAAACAAAAATGCAGGGTATGTTGGGAGCCACGGAAGCTAGGAAATTAGTCAAATGTGTGTAGGTGGGACTAGGAATCATTTCCTGTAGCAAACAAGCTTCTTCAGTGCTGAGATAAACATCCTGTCTTGTTAAGGGCAGCTATTAGTCACTAGGCAACCTTGTGTCACATGTTACTAACTTTACAAAAGTATAAATAAAGCACTATATTGTTGTGAAAAGAAGGAAAAGAAAAAAGTATATATCTATATATCTCTCTCTATATATATTTTCATATATATATACACACACACAAGGTTGTTAGGATAGATATACAGCTATTTTCTCTTAGTTCATTGAGAAAAAAGGTTTTTTTACTAATATTGTCTAGACAAGATATCATTTCTGCATTTTGTCCTCTGAATAATGACTACAAAGACAATGATATGCAATGTATTAATTATGGTAACTGCCCTACTAACCTATTTTGTAACTGTTTCATTGCTATTTTATCTTTTTTATCATTAAAATGAATTCAAAAAATAGAGTACAAACTATAAGTAAGACAGAAAATCTTACAAGTGATACAGATTTTCAAATACTAAACATGAAATTTTAACATAGCTGTGTAATAATTTTTAGTATAGAATTGATTTCGAAGTGATGCCTTGGCTAATTTAGGTTAAATTGAAATATAGTAAAATTAATTTTATCTTTTGCTATTTATCCTTTATTATAGCTACTAGATTAAAACCAATTTATATTTCTCAGTATTTATACTATTTAGCACTGATATAAAAGTTAAATATAATCCTTTCACCTCCCATATACAAAGTTCATCGATAACTGCCCACTGTATGTGTTACATACTTTGATTCATTACTTGAACTTAAAATGATCCTGCATCATCTGGTTTGTGATACCTCTACATTATCTATCTTTAGCCTTTTCTAACTCATTCTAATGACCAAACTCTTTTTATACAGGGCCTTCCTAAATGTTGCTCTCTAATCTCTGAAAACACTTTTTTTCCATCCTTTATCTGATTGAAATCTTGTGAACTTTCCCCTCCTTCTCAGTGGACACACAGTGATACCTTAACAGAAATCCCAGTGTAAAATATCTCCACTTTATGGCCTTACTCATAAGACCATGTTCTGTTTCTTTCATGACACTTTCACAAATTGTATGAGAAACTTACGTAAAAATTATATTTGAAAATAGTAGGTTCAGTGTGTATATTATTTGCCAGGATATCCTTAAGGCCATGCAAACCATACATGCTCAGTATTTATGAAGTAAACATAAAAATTATTAAACCTAGTTATTCCACTGTAAGTACAATATAAAGTGTACAGTACAGGTATGATAATTTTACAGTTGTAATAGGAAAAAAGAATAGATGAAAAAGAAGAAGGAATTAAAAATTGAAATATTTTAGATCTTTGCCTTGTGTCAAATTTTAGACAAGATATCTTGGTGTCTTTTACTCCTTAACTGAATCCTTTATCTCTATTTTCTCTACTTCTTAGGTTTCATTTTTTTATTTTTAAATTTTGTTTCCTTTTTTCTTTTACTTTCTATCCCCTCTATCTTTACTAGTATAACATAAACCATTATTGATATTTATTTAGCACATTGAACTTCACATATTTACTTAACACTATACTACTACAATAAATTATTTTCTATTGTTAGTGTGGCTATACTTATTTCATTGAGAAGGTGTTTACTATTTGGAAATATTTGGTTTGTCTTTGTGTTTTCACATGTAATTCCTGTTGTTAAAATCTGGTACATTGCTGGTTCTTTTTTCTCTTTTTTTAAAGGTTTTTTTTATATGTTTAGTACATGGTTGATAGGGTCTCACTACGCAGATAAGACTTGTAGTGATTCTTCCTATGTTTTCAGCTTTCCGAGCCCTGAAATTACAGGTGAGCACCACCATACCTAGTCTCAATGGCAGTCTCAGCATGCTCCAAGGGCGGGGCCAGCACAGAGGGCTGGGAATCGAACCCCTGGCCCCTGAGTCAGCCTAAGAAGGAGCTTTAATCCTCTGAGCTACATGGATGGCCCTACATTATTGGTTCTTATGGCATGATGATAATTAGTTTTTCTTTGACTCTACGCATTGTTGCTGAATTTGATCTTATTACCAGGATGATATAGTTGTTTATATTAATTGTTTTTAATAAAGCAATATCTTGATTGTCCTTCTGTCATTCACAACACTGTTGTACAATTCCAGAAAAGTGGGGATGGTGCCAATTAAACTTCACCCTGACCTTCCAAATAAATGAACTTGGTTGGATCCTTGGACAATAGCACTGGGCTATGATTAGTCATCACCAGAGTGCATCACCCAAGCTAAAAGTTTTCCAAATAATAGAGAACAAATCAACATACAGAGAACTGAGGGATATTGAATCTTAAATAGCAAAGATTTGGAAATAAATTCTTGCTTTTTTTTTTTTTTTTGTGGAACTGGGGATTGAACTCAGGCCCTTGCACTTGCCAGGCAAGCGCTTATTCTACTAAGCCATCTCCCCGGCCCCTACTTTTTTTGCTTTTTTAAATGGAAATAAATTGTTTATGACACATAATATTAAAAATTCAGAAGTCCAGGGATGGGGAAACAGCATGGCAATCTAAATACCTGCCTGGTAAGCACGAGGACCTGGGTTCGATCCCCAGTACTGCATGCCATGCTGGCCCTGTGCCAAGCTGGCCACCAAAACTGGTTATGGTGGTACATGCCTGTAATCCCAGAGCTGAGGAGTTTGAAACAGGAAGTTGACTACAAGTCTGAGCTGCATAGTGAGACTCTGTACCAAACAAATAAAAGATTCATAAATTTTTAATCCAGAAGTCCAACACAAGGAAAGTGGGCACATATCTCTCATCATGTATCAAAGATATAAAGATTAAAACAGAGAAATGAAATCTACTGAAAGATTAAAAAGGTAACTGTAGGTATAGGAAAGGATTTTCTAAACAGAACCTCAATTGCACAAGAAATAGCAGAAACAACTAACAAATGGTATCATATCAGAGAGAAATTCTGTACAGTGAAAAATCAATTGATATAGTGAAGAGACAAACTACACGATGGAAAAAATTGCCAGCTATTCCTCACATAGAATTAATATCTAGAATACATAAAGAACTCAGAAAGTAATTAGACCACCTAAAATAAATGACCAAGTCAAGAAATAGGCGAGCAAAATAAACAGAAATTTTACAGAGGAAGGAGTACAAATGCCAACTAATCTATGGGAAAAAAGTTTAACATCTCAGAATATTAGAGAAATGCAAATTGAAACAATGCTAAGATTCCATCCTACTCCAGAAAGAATGGCAATTATTAGAAAATAAACAATAGCAGATGGTGGGATGGCTGTAGTGAAAAAGATGCCCTTCTACACTGTTAGTGGAAATGTAAACTAGGACAGCCATTATGGAAATCAATGTGGAGGTTCCTCAAAAAGTAATTAAAGTGCCCTGAGAGATAGCTCAGTTTAATAAGTGCTTGCCTGGCAACCACAAGATCCTGAGTTTGATCCCTGGTACCACAAAAAAAATTGGCACTGGGTACATAGCTCACAGGCATTAGTGCCTACCTGGCAAGCACAAGGTCCCATGTTTGATCCTGGTTCCTGGAAAAAAGTCTTAGAGACCAGGGATATAGCTCAGTAGAATAAGCACCTGCCTTGCAAGTGCAAGGTTCTGAGTTCAATAACCAGTATTACAAGAAAAATAGAAATTTGTTATGGCCCAGTTTTTCCACTTTTAGATATTTTTCCCAAAGAGTTTAAGATACATTACTACAATGATGCTTGCATATCAATGTTTATAGTAGTGTACTTATTGAGAGATGCTTAGAAAAAGAAAATGTATCTGTGTATAATGGAATACTACTAGCAATAAATATTGAAAAATTGAGACATTTGTAGGTGAATGGAGGCACCTGGAAAATATAATTTTGAGTGAAATGATCAGACACACAAGCTTGAATGCTATATAGTATCTCTCAGTGGAGTAAGGGGAAAATGCAAATTATGAGAAAATATATGATGGGTAGAAGACCAGAAAATGGATCTCTCACAGATGAGAAGTGGTCTAGAGGACTAAAGGCAAGGCACAAGACAGAGGGGATGGGTAAATAGGAAGAGTAAACTTATGTCATGTATAAGCCCTTAATTACCTCAATAAATTTGGACATTATATGCTATAACATGAACTCAGAATGATATCAATAAAAATAAAAGGAGAGTGGAATTGGAGGAGGGAGGGAGGTGATGGGAGGTGTTTCAAAAACAAATGATCTGTACTATGTACATGAACAAACTCCCCAAAAAAATTATAAAATGCATGTGCTGAAGCCATGTCCTAATAGATAAAGAATAAATACATTTAAATTTGATAAATTATAATTAAGAATCTTAAAACTGTTTAGAGGAAAGCAACAAATCACATATAAATGTAAATCCACTAGAAGTAGAAGCAACTCCTCAACAAAACCTTAAAGGCCATGGGATCATCTAATGAAATGTTGCAAGCTGTAAAAGAAAAACCTCTCAGCCCAGCCTGATACTTCCTGCTAAATTATCTTCAAATGTAATGGACAATTAAGTTCTGTCTATGAAAACGAGCACCATATGAAATTCATGGCAATTAATCCAGCATTCCAATACCTTCTCAGGGATATGCTAGAAAGAGAAAATAAGTCAGCAATCCCCAAATGTGTAACAGTATGAATAATCCATCCAGGGTGGCTAGGTGAACAGAAGGGGAAAATGAGTCAACAACATGAAAATAGTGCAACAACAGCAATATCTCTATACACTTGCATTACAACTGACAGTGTGAATGGTCTAAATTATCCAATCAAAAGATATAGATCGGTCACTTTAATAAAAAACATTTAATTTAGCAAAAAATGTATGCACTAGAAATCAAAGAACAGACAACAATGTTCCATGCAACAGTTACCAAAAAGCAAGCAAAGATAGTGATCCTATTTTCAAAGTTGGATTCAGGAGAGGCAAAGAAGGTAATTAAATATTGATTAAGCAAATAATTCAAACTGAAAAAGTAATCATTACAAATGTATGTGTACTGAACACTAGTGCACTCAACTAAATAAAACAAGTACTTACTGGTCATAAAAGATCACCTAAATGCCAATACAACTATAGTGGGGACCTTGAAATTCCACTCGTACAAATAGATTGATCAAATAGATAAAAAAATCAACAAAGAAACATCAAGTTCACATAGCAGCAGTAAAATATACCCTCTTCTCAGCAGCACATGGGCCTTTATCTAAAATATGACACATAAGATGTTCAAAAGTCATGCTGAAGTGCAAAGTAATTGGAATTATTTTATGCATATTATCAGATCATATATCAATATCAAAAGAAACCAATAAATTATGCTAATACATGGATATTAAACAATAGCCTTCTAAATAATCACTGGGTATTATGGCTCATGTTCTCTTGGTTGGGCCTTTTCAAGGTGACTAGCTCATTGGTGTGTGATCATGTGTGACACCGGATTATAGGTATATGAGACAGGAGTAATCTCCTAGTGGGTATATAACAGGGTAAGATGTTTGAAGGTTGGGCCTTGTTTGAAGGTTGGGCCACTGTGGGCATGGTCTGGACATGTGTTATATATCCCTGTTCCTATCTTAATCACTACTGCTACCTGTTTGCCTTGTACTTAACAGTTCTGCTCTGCTTGTACTTAACAATTTCTGCTCTGCTATGCCCCTCTGCTATGCCATTCCCCTTGGATTGAAACTTCTGCCAATTTTGACCAAAACTAAAATTCTCCTTCTTTAACTTTTAGATGTCACATATTTTATCATAATAATGAGAAAGTAAGATAATACATCAGAGAAGAAATCAAGGAAATATTAGGCAGTTCTTACAATCAAATAATTCCAGTACAATATACAATAACCTAAGGAACACAATGCGAGCAGTGCTAAGATTGAAGTTCATAGCTGTGACTGCCCACTTCAGCCCAAGGAATTAACCTAATAATTCGCTTCAAAAATCCTAGAAAATTAAGAACAATTCAAACCAACGCTATAAAATGATGTTACAAATATCTCAGCAGAAGCTAATGAAATTGAGAGGAAAAAATACAAAAATGAATCAAAGAGGTGTTTCTTCAAAAGAATTAGCAAAATAAACAAACCACTAGCCAATCTTAGCAAAAAAAGGAAGAAAAAATGATTTAGAACGATGAACAATTAAAATCACAAAGAAGAAATGTGAAACCTAGATTATGCCTCAAACATTAAATATTGAAATTCCCCTCAAACTAGCTATTCCCCTTCTAAGTATCTTCTGGAAAGAAGTTAAAAAGCATCATATTTAACTGATGCATGTATATCCATGTTAATAGAAGCACAACTCATAATAACTTAATTTTGAAAGTGATCTATATGTCCCCCAACAGATTAATGGATGAAAACAATGTTCTATTTTAAAACAATGGAATACTATTCTACCAAAAAAGGAGGTACTTGAGTCATTTGTAGGAAAATGTCTGAACTTTAAGATGATAATATTAAGTACAATGAATGAGACACAGAAGATTAAATGGTTTCTCTGAGATCAGAAACCCAGTATATAAGAAAACGCAGAATGAAAGGTACATCATAGGAAATAGTAAGATGAGACTTTTGCCAAAGGGAACCAAGAGATAGAGGAAGAAAAGAAATGAAAAAAAGTAAGACATGTAAATTTACTAACACTGAACACAATCAATGATTTTATACTTCAACCATGTAATAATAAAGTAAAAATTTTAAAAGATATGATATCTTTACAAGGTGATTGCTTCATGAATGTATAATGACATCTATTTACTGACAAAAGTGGGCCCTGATAAAAAAGGTAAGTTTAACCCCCATTCAATTTTCTTTCCCTCATGTTATGTTGCTGGAAAAAAGCTCTCAGCAGATATTGCCAAATGCTCATTGAGGAAATAGTCTTCATATCTGTGAGCCAAAGGAACTTCCATTGCTTATAAATCAGTCTGTGGTATTCTGTTGCAGCAGCAGAATGTGGGCTAAGATAGGTATTTAAAGAATAGTTGTCATGTATCAGGAAGTCAAAACACAAATGAATCAATAGTAAATCCCAAGAAACATTTCTACCACCTATTTGTACTATTGGTTTCCTATTTGTAAGGTGTCTGTTATCATATACAACAATTCACTAGTCATTTCAATTCTTGCACTGTATTCACAACAACTTCTTCATTGAATTTAGATGCAGTTTGAATCTGGATGTCTTGGCTTCCAAATGGTGTGGAAAAGTCCTTACAAATCATTAAGATGCGTACTGAGGCCTTAATATTCATTTAAGAAATTAATTATTGGAGAAACATTTTCTGAGAGTATCTTAGTTACTTTCTCATTGCTGAGATAAAATACCTAATGCCTAAAGTTAAAGGAAGAAAATTCATTTTAGTTCATGAAGTGTACTGTTGTTGGTCTATAGTTTTCTTATTCGAATGCAGGGTTGCATGGCAAGGAGAATATGAGAAACAGTGCATGGTGTGCAGGCAGAAGGCAGTGAAGCAGTGAGCCTTCCTTTCACTTTTTATTCCATTCAGGCCATAAGCCTAGTGATTAATTTCACTCACATCCAGGGTAGGCCTTCCTATTACTCATTCCCAGACTGTACTAAACCAATCAGTGGACACAGCCATGACCCAGTACCACAAACTCATGATCCAATCACTCTCAAATGCTTTACCCTAAAGTACAAGAGGTTTTGAAGGGATAACTAGATTTAAGTCATAACAGAGAAATTTAAAAAGCCTCAAATCTATCTGAAGCCATTCTGTATTTACTTTGGGGGTCCTCATACAATTTAGTACATTTAAGAGAACTGACACTGCAGTAACATATTTGCACAGTATATCCATTCATTATTCCTCCTAGAGTTGATCCTATCCACAGAAGTTTGTCCACCTGAAACTCTTAGCTTTTGAAACACAAAAATGAAATAATATATCATTTACATAGCATTGCTGTACACAAGAAAAATTGCACTATGCATTGTATTCTTCTATTAAGAAATTTATTTTTGCTGAAATTGGTGAGCTCAAGCTTTTCTTAAATAACCTTAAGATATATTTTGCCATCTTTGTGACTTTTCAACAATAGTTTCTGACTTAAAATTAACATTTTCATTAGCGTTTTATTAGCCAAAAGTTTGACTTTACAATTAATAATACATTACAATCTGCATTTAAATAGGAATATAAAAGAATAAATTTTAAAAATACTTATGCTTCAAAGGTTGTAGTTCTGGCGTTTTGTTTTTGATGGTAGATATGACAGATGAGCAGGAAAAGTTTGATTCAATACTAGTATCAAAATTCACAGGAGGAATTTTTCTAAACCATTATCCAACCAAGGGTTTAATTGTCATTTATCTTATTATTATAAAAGTCAAGAGAAGTGAACATTAGAAGATTTGATGAAAAAAGTTATTTTGAAAGTGCCTCAACCATAACAAAAGTCTATCATACATAATATGCTGCATAATTTTCAGTACCATCAGGAGTTTGTTCTACCAGCACTACCAGGTTCCTTAACTGCTGTAGCCATAGTATTATGAATTGAAATACAGAATCTGTAGAAGTAAGCTATATAATGACCACAACAAATGTAGAATGGTTTCATATCTGGTTATTTTTAAAATAGTCACAATTACATATGGAAATTCCATTATGACTATTTGCAAAGAGAACGCTATCTCATATATATCTCATATATATCTCATATATATCATATATATATATATATATATAATGATTTTTCAGGGATATTGTTTTGGTAGAATTCATGCAAAAATATCTGTACTAATAGTCACGCCTTGAAAATCTATTTGCTGTACATAAAATTTTCACTGTCCTAGTACTTTTTCATGAGTTTTAACCGTTGTTATCAATCTATATTTGCATTAGAAATATGACAATAGTAATCTTTGCTAAAAGATTAGCAAGGTTAAATAAAACATAAGGTTAATATTTAGATTTTAGAAGAATTCGATAAACGTGATAGAAATAGGCAATATATGAAGTGTTTTACAGTCTCAACAATAAAAATTACTTTGAATATTTTTTCAGTTTACATCTATAAATGACTACACTTCTTTCTATAGACTTCTTTCAAAGCCAGAATTTTTCTGAAATGAGTGAATTTTGTTGTTGTTTTCCAGAAATAGACTTTCATGCTTATATTTTAGGCAGATGGTGACAAACCTATCCATATGAGAAGGCAACAGATGTGAAGAAACAAGTGTTATTCTTATTTCAAGCCCAGAGAGCAATGCAAGTATCACTGTAAATTTGTGCCAACAATATATATTCATATATTATTTTGCTGACACCTTGATCTACAAAGCCACTAGCATGCAGAATCAGAAAGTTTAACCTAGAGGCAATTCCAAAGTGATGGATAACATTTGATTCAGTAAATAAAAACAAGTATGGGTTTAAATAAGTTACATCATCCTGCATCAAGTATTTCATCTTCTCATGTTTTTGGTAGAGTATAAATCCAAATTTCTACAAAATTCTTTTTCAGACAGTGTCTTGCTCTGTATTTCATGCTATCCTTTAGCTCAATATGTAGAGCAGATTGGCTTTAAGCTCTGCAATCCTCTGCCCTCAGCCTTCCAAGTGCTTGTATTGTAGCCATGAGCCAGCAGACATTGCTAAAATATGCTTTGTAGAGGCTTTTGTTAAGTTTATTTTAAAGCAAGATTAGTTGTGAAAAGGTGACTACTTAATGATGAATGAATAATAATTATTGATAAATGATACTATTTAATATCCAGGGCTTTAAAGTCTCACTTAAAAGACAGTTTTTATATGAGTACAAATGAAATACAAGTTTTTAGTATAAAACTTAAGAGAATATATAATTTGAAAGGGGTTTTTGAAGCTATTTGTTTCATTGATCCCCAAATCTATATTTGTATTATAGAAGCCAACTAATATCAGTAATTGAAAAATACAGCCTTGGGCTCTGTTATGATATGGGCATGACTGAGGTCCATATGATTGGTGGCTTGGTCCCTCAGTAGGAACTACAGATGTGGTGAAAACTAGAAAGATATCCTCAGATCATAGGGAACATTAAATAATGTTTTTGTATTACTTCTGAATTCTAGAGAGAGAGTTACTGTAAAGGTGTATATCTGATCCATATCTCTCTCACTATGTCTTCGTGTTAGTAATAATCTTTCCTTTGTATGGAGTCACACCACTGATGTAAGTTGACACAGCCAAAGAGTGGCCTTTGACATAACCTGTGGCATGCCATTTTGATTTTGTTTTTCCAAAACTATGAAATAAATGAATTTTTTTAGCTCTTTCTTTTTGAATCTGACTCGTATGAAGTATTTTATTATAGCGATACACAATTAAGACAGATTCCCCTCTGAGATTTTGACTCAGGGGATATGAATTTCAGGAGATCTGAAATTACCTATTGAGTACTTTCATCAATATAACTGGTCCATGCACCATTTCAGAAACATTAATCAAGTCTGAGTCTTTGTCCTTACAAATCTTTAAGTTGTGCTAAGTGAGTGATTTAAGATAACCCATTCCTTTTGTAGAAAATTATAATTACAAGTTCTTGCATATTAACCAAACATCCTAGATACATCCCAATAGTGTGTGTCTAGCAGCCTCACAATGAACACTACAAATCATACGAGTATTTCATCCATTTGGAATAAAGACACAAAATTGTAATATGAAAGTTACATTGAATTGACAGAATATAAATAGGTTTATATCCTGTAATTAATAGTTGTGTCGTATTTGATTGTTCTCATAGCAGTGCTTCCAAAAACTTAAAACTTGGCTGAATATTTGACATTAAGGTCTATGACTTTAACGATAACATCAATTTATTCATTCTTGGAAAGTTTGAGATGTTTGATGGCAAAGCCTACTAGCTTACTGAAGGTATCATCATTACAATTTGATTTAACACCAGCCTCCAGCTGCTGCTGGACAGAAAGGCCTCCATCCTCTGAATATCTTTAAGAAAGAAAGACAGGAAGAACTGGGGAACTTGAGCCAAGTTAACCATACTGCCCAGGGCCAGCGAGATAGCTCAGTGAACTGAAATATCTGCTTAAGCAAGCTTAGGCCAGTACAGGGACCATGATTTGACCCTAGTACTACATGCCAAGCCAGCCCCACCCCCAGGGTGGGCTGAGCTGGCTAGAGTCTAGGCGTGGTGGTGAACAACTGTAATCCCAGGGCTGGGGAGACTGAAAGCAGCAGGATCATAATGAGTCTGAGTTGCATACTGAGACCCTGCAACAACCAAATACATTTAAAAAATCAGACTTCCAATGATAAGAATATAGTGCACAATTGGTATAGGAAGTTAAATGATACATTGGATTTACAGCAATACTTTGGGCATACATATGCTGGGGAAGCAAATTAAATAGGAAATGAAAGTATTAGTTGTGAAGTGACAAATGTTTTTCCACCCGATCTTCCTTCCCAATGAGCCTATCTGTTTCTTAGATCCGTTTTCAGTGCTATCGTACCACATGATCCTGTGACACTCCCAAGGGGAGTCCTGTTTTGATGACCAGCTGGTCTGGGAGGGAAGATTTGGGTCTCTATCTAAGTCACCAGAGCAAAGTCACACTTGCAAGAAATCCAGGACAGTGAAGAGTCTACCCCGATAGACAACGACAGCCTTTATTTCCAGAAAGAAATCAACTTGGACAAGGGAATTTCTGACTCAGCCACTGAGGCATGTGCGAAAAATAAAAGAGATAGTCTGGGTTCAAATTCAGCAATTCTCTTTGTGCTGAATACAACCAGAGAGCTATTTGTCACTTTTTAAATAAACACCCAGACAACCTCAGGCAAAGAAAGGCAGGGAAAAAATTTAAAAATATGGGAGAGGTTAAAATGAAGCTGAGAATAGGAAAGATGGGTGAAAATGGAAATTGATAATTCAGCAAATGAAAATTTAATTTATTATTCTGGAAGTTTCCCCACCAGGACTGTCAGTACTAAAGATGCTATTTTATTTCTTGTATTCTTAAGCACATTTCTATTGATGGGATTCAGGAAATTTGAAACTAAATGTCACAAACCAGCTTTTGATCTAGTGTAACTATCCTGTCTCTATCCTTTGCTGGTATGTGAGCATGTACAGTATCTAGGAAGATTAGATTAGCTTACCCTGCCTCCTCCAATCCCTAATTATTTTCATGACTTGTAGACTGAAATTAAATTTTGAATTTATTAGCTTATAAAAATGAAAAAAACAGAGTTACATTCTTCTATTAGTGAGATCACCAATAATTTTCCAAATATTATTTAGTGTATTTCAGTAACACATACTTTAAAATGACTTAATACCAACAAAAGCACAAAATAAATCCACGAAAGTTCAGCTGAGAACAAAGCCCTTTGGCAATTAAATAAGATCATACCAGAGGAAATTTTAATTTAGAAAACCATGGATAGTCTCAATCACACTACCATTATTTGAAGTACAGATAAAAAAAATAATTTATTTTGAAAAGGAAGAAAGAGAAGAAAAAGAAGCTTTTTTTGTTTTCAATCTATATACTCAAAATAGTTTATATCCAAAGCTAAAGTTTCTATATAAATATACTACATTTATGAATAGAAAATATACCATGTTATTTTTTTTGTCACAGGTAGCAAACCCCTAATGCATGCCACAAAGTCCTCTGGAAACTTGGCTAACAAGATCTAGTAGACATTTTCACTGGTCTTCTTGGATTGGATGTTCCCCAGATTCCACTTTTCTCTGCATAGGCTGGAGGAAGGGCTTGTATGAGATCTTAGTCAGGCCTTCTGCTGCCAGCATTAGGCTGCCACCCTTTTTCCTCTTTTCCTTTTTCCTCCCACCTGTTCTGCAACAAGTCTCTGTGACTTTCAGCAGCTGTTTTCTCTGCATATGAATCAGGCATGTGTCCAACAGTAGTGTTTATATAAGTAGGCCGTGGGAGGGTTTTTTTTTTCTAAGTGGAGCTCTCTCACATATTTTATTTAATTCAAGATATATCATTTTGACTCCCTATCATCCTAATAAGCATTACATCTCTAAACTTTCTGGGGTCATGTTTATATATTCAGTAGACATGCTCACTACATGTAGACTCTGCTTATTTGTAGCTCTTGACACCAAACTGTGTGTTTGGAAGACATTCAGGAAGTATTATTTAATTTAGTTGGATAAAATCTGAAAGCCTACTTAGGTCATTAGAAGAACTAGTACCAGATAGGTTATATTTCCACCTAGAAATCATATTCATCACTGACATTTTGAGAATGTCATTGTGCAAATATATGTACATGAGGTTTACTTTATTGAATAAAATAAAATATTAACTATTGACCTATATAAATAACTGCGAGGGATATTTTAGTAAATCTTTGATTTTTCTCATTCATTTCTTTTTGAAATAATTTTAAATAGCATGTATTCAAACTGAGCATAAGTGGATATCACATGTTTATAATATTTCAGAAAATATACTAGTTTCAAATAATGAAAATTTTGATTTTCATATGTATAAAATTGAAACATCAAATGATGGAACTAAACAAAAAAGGGATATATAAATGAATGTCCATTTTGTATCTGTATATTCAAAATGGTTAAGATAGATATATAGTTACATTCTCTTAATGAATAGAGGGATTTGTTCTAATAGTGCTTGTAAATAGAATATGATGTCTGCATCTCGTACAGCAAATAACCACTAGCAAGACAGTATGCAATGTGTTAATTATTGAAACTATCCTACCAATTTGATTTGAAACTGTCTCATTGCTATTTGTCTCTCAATAAAATTATGGAAAAATAAATAAATAAAACAACACTGAAAAACCAAAAATAATAAAATAAAATTCTTGTAGAATTCAGATGTAAAAAAAAATGATAAAAAAATTGAAACATAATGGAAAAGCGAAAATAAAATAATCTCCATGAAGAAATTACTCTAGAGAAACAAAGAGGGTGAGTGTGTGGGAGAGCTTCCTGCTACCCTGCACCAGTGGGACCTCCTGGTCCCAGCCCAGGCGCAGCGTAGGTGAGACCCTCTTCCACCCCCTTGGGACCTCCCCACCACTCCACAGCACCCCCCACACCAGCCACCATGTGAGAATTTCTGCCACATTCTGGGGACACCCATATCCAGTCCTAGCCCAGGCCCAGTGAGTGTGTGGGAGAGCTTCCTGCTACCCTGCGCCAGTGAGACATGCATGTCCAAGCTCAGGTACAGAATGAGTGAGACCACCTTCCACACCGTTGGGCTCCCCACACCACTCTGCAGTAACATCCCACTCTGCCTGCACGGTGATAATTTCTACCCTGTTCTGTGAAAACCCAGATCCAACCTTAGCCCAGGCCCAGTGAGTGTGTGAGAGAGCTTCCTCTTCCCCTACTCCACCTTGTCCCCTCCAGACTCAGCTCAGGCCTGGACTACAGGCCTGTGGTGAAACCCTGCAGAGAGAGTAGGGGACAAAGCCATCCAGCTAGTCCAGGAGCAGAACATCTTGCCAGAAAGGCACAACAGGATCACTCCCAAGAGTGGCAGCAAGAAGAAGCTCAGCACAGCAGCAAGAACCAAGCCAGGCACAGCTGGATAAATCCAAACTTTGTAGATCTGCACCCGAACTTCAGTAGGTGCTCAGGTTATAGCTGCACCAATGCTCTACAACAAAGGTCAGAAGACAGTGCTACATAAAATGACAATGAGAAGGAGTAAAATGCAATCTCAGACCACGAGCCCACCCATAAAAAGTGCAGAGGACACTAGCACCAAACAAATTGGGAATCACACAGCTGAAATCAATGAATCAACAGCTTCTGAAATAAAGAAACAACTGCAGAAAGGTATAGAGCAAATCAGATTGGAATTGAAAAAAAATCCCTAAATTAATATCATCTGCAGTAGAGAATCAAATGCAGAAACATATGGAGGAAAACCAGTGTCCACCCAGAACAAATGCAGAGGACACTAGCTCAGCTGAAATGTATGAATTAATAGCGTCAGTAGTAAATAAGCAACAGCAGAAAGTTATAGAGGAATTCAGACCTGAATTCCTTTCTAATAGCTCAGCTCAAATGTATGAAATAACAGCATCGATAGTAAATAAGCAACAGCAGAAAGCTGTAGATGAACACAGAGCAGAATTCTTTTCTGAAATAAAATAATTCTTTGAACTCATACCATCTGAAGCAAAGAAAAAAACAGAGAAACATAGGGAAGAAACTCAATCTGACAAAAACAATGCAGTAAAAGAATTTATAACCGCTTCTAAAGAAGACATTGATAAAAAATAGAGATTAGAAAAATGAAGGATTCCTTCAATGAGTAATACAGGAAAAAAAAAGATCACATGAAGCAGAGTCAAGGAGATTATAAGGGAACATAAAATCACAGTCACAAGCTTGAAAAACCATTTAAGTGAAAGTGAAGACAGAGATACAGATCCTGAAGATGCTGGTTCAGCTAGTGAAAATATAACAAAAGATCTCTTAAAAACAACTAGGATGCAGGAATAAATAATTCGTTAATTGGAAGACGATGCAAACGTGCACAATGTGAGATAAACAGGTATCAATGAGAACGGAGTCATTACAAAGGACATTTAAAAATATGGGCAGAAGTAAAAGCAGAAAATGTCCCAAATATGAGGAAACAATCTGACACTCAGGTAACTGAAGCATACAGAACACCAAGTAACCTCAACCCAATTAAAAACACACTGAGATATAATAGTCAAGATCCCAGAAATTCATCTCAAGAATAATATACTGAAAGCCACTAGAGAAAAGAAGCAGATCACATTCAAAGGAAAACCCATCAGAATTACGGCTGACTTCTCTTCACAAACCACGAAGGCAAGAAGAGCATGGAGCAGAATACTTCAAATCCTCTATGAAAAAAAAATTCAGCCCAGACTACTATACTGTGAAAAACTCTCAAGTTTGATGGAGAAGTGAAATACTTCCATGAAAAGAACAGCTAAAGAAATTCATGATGACAAAGCCAACCCTACACAGGCTCCTGAAAGATATTCTAGAGAGGGACCAAAATGACCAGAATTCCATGAATAAGATCATATGCAACCAACTAAATAGGGCAAGCAATTAAACACAGGAGAAAAAAGGAGGAAACGACAACAGGTAAATAACATGTCAATCGCAAGTCAATACATCTCTATTATACCCATCAATGTTAATGGATTCAATTCACCAATTAAGAGAAATAGATTGGCACAGTGGATTGGAAATAAAATCCAATATTCTGTATACAAGAAACACATTTAACTCATAAAGACATACGTAGTCTGAAAGTCAAAGGATGGAAAAGAGTACCACATGCCCCAGCACCTCAGAAAAAGCAGGAGTAGCAATTCTATACTCACAGTCTCAGCTTCAAACCAAGAATTAGCAAGTGAAATAAAGAAGCCCAATATACACTGGTTAGGGGACAAATTCAAGAGGAAGTGGTAACACTCATAAATGTGTATGCACCAAACAAGCGAGAACCCAACTATATAAAGTAAATCTTAATGGACATGAAAAATGTAATATCCAATACCACAATCTTAACAGCAGATCATAACACCCCCTTATCCCCAAAACAAAACTCAACCAGACAAAAAAATTAGCAAAGAAATAACAGAACTGAACCAAAGCATGAAACAAATGGACTTGGTGGACATATATAGAGTATTCCACCCAAACACAGCTGAATACACATTTTTCTCAGCTGCACATGGGTCATTTCCTAAAATAGACCACATCCTGGTCCATAGGTCATGCTTAACTATATACAAGAAAACATAAATTATCCCATGCATATTATCTGACTACAGTGCAATGAAACCGGAAGGAAATGAAAAAAGGAACCAGAAAAAAACCCTGAATACATGGAAATTAAAGGACACCCGACTCAGCAACCAATGGGTCGCAGATGAAATTAAACAAGAAATTCAACAATATCTACAATTCAATGAAAATTCAAGCACAACTTATCGTAATTTATGGGATACGATGAAAGAAGTTCTCAGAGGGAAATTCATAGCTGTGAACTCACACATTAGTACAACAGAACAGGAACAAATAAACACACTAATACTGTGCCACAAACAACTAGAAAAGAAAGGGAAAACCAAACCCAGAGCCCAAGGATGGGAAGAATTCATAAAGATTAGAGCAGAAATTAATGCAATTGAGATGATGAAAACAGTTCAAAGATTTAATGAAACAAAAAGCGGGTTCTTTGAAAGATTAAATAAAATTGATAAGCAACTAGCTAACCTATCAAAAACAGGAAAGAAAAAATTCAAATACAAGCAAGAAGGAATGAAAAGGGTGTAATTACCACAGACCCAGTGGAAATTCAGAAGATTATCAATAGCTATTTTGAGAATCTTTAATCTCACAGAAAAGAAGACACAGAAGAAATGGACGTATTCCTAGGAAGTTACAAATTACCAAAGCTGAATCGACAAGATATAACCCTTCTTAATAGTCCAATAACAGAAAATGAAATACGAGATGAAATAAAAAACCTAACGACAAAGAAAAGTCCAGGTTCAGATGGATTCACAGCTGAATTCTGCAAGAAGTTTACAGAACATGTAGTCCCAGTACTCCTCTAACATTTCAGTGAAATTGAGAGGGAAGCAATCCTCCCAAAATCATTCCTGGAGGCAAGTATTATACTGATACCAAAACCAGGGAAAGATGCAACTAAGAAAGAGAACTACAGGCCAATCTCTCTCATGAACACAGATGCCAAAATCCTCAATACAATCCTAGCAAATAGAATATAGCAAATCATCAAGATCATACACCATGACCAGTTAGGATTCATCCCAGGGGTGCAAGGATGGTTCAATATTCAAAAATCTATTAATCTAATACACTATATCAATAGAGCGAAAACCAAAAACCACATGATCATCTCCATTGACCCAGAAAAGGCTTTGATAAAGACCAACGCTCATTTATGTCCAAAATCCTACATAAAATTGGAACAGATGGCCTCTACTTAAATCTGGAAAAAGCCATTTAAGAAAACCTAATGGTTAAC
>NW_004524835.1:1606570-1611701 GCF_000260255.1 Octodon degus | reverse complement strand
TCCTGGAGGATCTGAAAACATCATATCATAGTGATATATGTGTGCCTATATATATAGCAGCACAATTTGTGATATCCAAATCTTGGAAACAACCAAGATGCCCATAACCTGAGTAATGCATGAAAAAGATGTGGTATTTTTATACAGTGTAGTATTACTCAGCTATTAAAAATGATAAACTCTAAACCTTTATATTGAACTGGATGCCACTTGAAGATATACTCATAAGTGAAATAAACCAGACACATATTTGTAAATATTGTATAGTTTCCCTCGTATAAGAACACAAAAGAAGAAATACAAATAGAAATGTATAATAGAACTAAAATGAAAGCAAGAACTTGAGGACTAGTCAATGAAAAGAGAGCAAAGAGAAGAGCTAGGAAATATGATAGTTGCAAGCCATACAGTTATATGTAGTAGATGGGTAAGGCAATGATCCTGATAATCTTCAGAAGATTTTGAATCTTCCAGTTATTTGGAATGATTTTGATCCTTACTAACTGTGCAAGGATCCTTACACCTGTGCACTAAGCAACTGCCCTGAACATGGCAATTTATAATAGTAGGTTCACACTTGTAGTGCCTGTCATTCTGGTTTTCTGAATACGGGCTGCTTGTCATGACATGCCACTTTCTGCTGTGCTGTCTCTCAGGTAGATGATTGTTCAAAAATAAGTGGGTGGTGCATGAAGGTAGGAGACAGGAAAAGGAATGTTGTGGGACTTTGCTGCTACAATGTTGTATATGATTACATTTCTGCACTTATGTGTAAACATAAGAATTATATAATTATGCGTATTTTAAAACATATTCTAATTTTAAATGTTTTTTCATCATATTCTGTAGGGATTTAAAGTTAACATATTAATACTTGATTAAAAATACATGTTCCATGTTATGTCTAAGGTATTTGATATTCAGACAGATAGTGAGGTTAAGCTCAACAGCCTAGTTATATGGCAATAACAATAAGCTTCTCTTCTGAATGGTTAACAACATAAGTTTGCAGACCAAAAATTAGAGAAAAAGGAGGGCTTCAAGGAAAGCCAACATGTTGGCCCTAGCCTTCCAAGGTCAATGAAGACTCAGGACACATGAGAACTTTTACTGTAACGTCATGTAACTCAGTAGTGTCCCAAATTTTCTGATCACGATGATTATGGGGCCAAAGAGGAAAGTGATCAATGATGTAGAGTGTGTCTAGGGAGAGTCACACAGAGAGAAAACATTCTCTCAGGCTTTCACAGAGAGCACATTGGCTATGCAATGGCCATGACTCATACACATGGCTGACACTGAGAAAAGATCTACAATCTGAGGTATAGGATCTCAGGATAAATCCTGAGGGGATTTGACTGAACTTATCAAATCTAAAAGCTACAACTCTTGTTGTATAGGTCTTGCTTTTTCTTGGTCTTAACCATCCAGCAGAAAAGTATAAAAACGAAGTATAAGAAATAGGGGCCGGGGAGATGGCTCAGTGGAATAAGTGCTTCCCCAGCAAGTGCAAGGGCCTGAGTTCAATCCCCAGTTCCACAAAAAAAAAGAAAGAAAGAAAGAAAGAAAGAAGAAAAAAAAAGAAAAGTACTATAAAATCGTACTATAAAAGTAAAATTTTACTGTAGTACTATAAAATGCAGTAACATCTAGATTTCTCTATTTAAGAAGATAGTATAAGTAAACAATAGCCCCTAAAAGAAATAGACTACAGAATATCTATTGCACTATATATATTGAATTATCAAGTATTTCAAAAGGCTTGGGCCCCTTACACACAGACAATAGTGATATTAAATTTGTGTGAGTAGTTATTGCCCAGTTCCAGATTGAAGAGATACAAATACATAGGGTAATATTCCTTTATTTTGCAGCTAGATGTTACCAATTCTTAGATTTATTCTCATTCACATCTTGAGGGTTTGCTGGCACAGACTTTATGCTTTGTATAAATGCTGTTTGCTTTTACAATTGGAGAAGCAATTTACTTTTGAGTTTCTGATAGCATCCAGCTCTGCAAGACTCTCTTCCTGGTAACTGTGAGTTTTCTGCCTCCATCGCCAACCTCTATTTCCTGTTACTTTAATTTACTTTAACAAAAGGGAAAGTTTGTTTATCTTTTCCAGTTAGCAAATGAAACTTGCCAATTAAATTTACAATTTAGAGTATGCTGTAATTCATAAATGATCAAAGCAGAAAAATTTAAAGCAGCCTTTCAAGATATGGGTAATACTAAATGTGTCATATTTATATAGTCTTCTAATTTGGGCATTACAAGCATAGTGCCCCCTCTTATATAGCTAGCCATTCATGATACTTCACTCTAAATTATTTTCTGACCCCCTAAGATCACTGGACCTTTTATGAAATAAGTGTAGAAAAGTCATTTGCCTTGAAAATTCAAATTTAAGTAAGAAACTTCAAAGTTATGCAGATAACACTAGTTTTTTCACACTAAATTGGAAAACCCTGTGATTTTCCTTTCTTAGAGGTACTCTTCTGGATTGCATGAAGACCTGTTTGCCCTGAAGAAAATAAATTCAAGAATACCCAGAAATATCTTCACCTTAAATGAAAACCTTATCGAAGTTTTTAAAAAAGCTTTAAAGTCACTATGAAAATAAGATTAGAGTAATAATCACTAAATCCTACACTAAATCTTAGATTTGTTTATCCTAGTTATGTTTTACCACTTGGTCCTTGGTGTAATTCTCTGCAGATTCTACATAAGAATAGAAATATATAAATGAGTGTATTGATAAAGTTGTGAAAATGAGCTATAAGTTATTAAAGACATCAAGATGGGCAGAATGCCAATTGACTAAGATTTTAAAAAATGAATTTGTTTTAGATAACTGTGGGCTTCTTGATAATATTCAGAATACCGGGTACATTAAACATAATACAGACATCCTTCATTACCAGGGGACTTGATTGAGAATCCATATTTATGAAATTGGGTGACATAGTACAGTGCTTTTCAAAATTTGTTATGCTTCAGAATCAACCGTCATGCTTGCTAAGTTCTTTGTCCTTGTCTGAAGAGAGTATCAGTCAATTTTATATAGGCCCTATAATCTGCTATTTAGCAAAGGAGATAGTTAATTCTAAAGCTAATTACACAACAGATATCTTTGTTGAACAGTGATAGACCAGAGGTTCGCATTTTCTGTAAACTGTTAAATGGTGAATATTTTTTGCTTTGCAAGCAAAGGGTCTCTCACTACTCAACTCTACCATTGTAGCTTAAAATCAGATAATACATAAAAATATGATTCACTGCATTCCAATAAAAATTAATCTACAAATGTGTCCTGAGGCTCAATTTGACCAATGTATTCTGTGTAGTAAGCATATTTTGTAGACATTTAGCCTAAAAAATTAACTCTTTTGAAGCCAGAAACTGCAGTCTCAAGATGTTTCCACAGCTGCTATGCTATTTATAGAATGAATAAACATGTATTTGTCAACTGTTGTGTTTAAATACAGTCCTATTTACTATTGTGAATACCAAATGAGTAGAACAAAATTCCTTGAGCTATGGATAAAAATTAAATCATTTTCATGACATACTTTCTCCAAGAAATACTCTGAAATGAACCAATTCCAAACTCCTGTTAGCAAACATACTCTCATTTTATGTTTTCTGTATGATTCATATTACTGATTTGGAACTTTGTCAGGACAATAATTTGAGGCAGCAAATTTGAACAAGTACATCTTGATAGACTTTAGTATAAAATATACCTGACACTAGTGTTACCATTTCCTATACCTGTGATGCACATTGCCAATCATTAGTAGTCCTCTCGCCTGAGTATATAATTGACTTCAAAATCCCTCTCAAGAATTCCAAGTAATATTACCAACTAATCAAATCTCACATGTGAGGTGAAATCTGTGCCATCCTTCAGTATAATAGTCTCTTTAAACAACATTCTATTAGCTAAGATTATTCTATTTGTGGGTGCTTTTTGTTGCTTCTACTAAATTTTAATTCATAACATCATTAACCTTGCTTAATGGAATTCCATGGTATATGTGTCAATTATTTGTTATTGTTTTCTTGTTAGCGCACAAGTATTTTAAATGTGGAACAATTCCTAGCTTATCATACTGCACTCTGATACCACACTTGCCAGGTCCACACCACCAAAGCCTATGAGACAGACAAATGAAAGGAGAGAGAGAAAATATTTTAGTCAGGGGTTCAGGGGTCTTCACTAGATGGAGTGAAGTGCCAAACTGGCTCAAGCCCCCAAATTTATTGAGGAGCAAAAAGACAATAGAATTTTGCTGAGTTCATATGTTTGTTTTAGGTAGCAGGAAAGATAAGCAAGGCCAGGCGATATCCATAATTACCTTTCATCAACATTGCTGGTAAAGAAATGGGTCATTGCTGTAACAATAATAGAGAAAAAGGACATTTTCAAAACCCTAAGTTAATGTCTTTTTATAGAACTAGTTAGGGGCCAGGGAGATAGCTCTGTAGAATAAACACTTGCTTGCCAAGCACAAGGGCCTGAGTTCAATCCCTAGTTTCGAAAAAAAAAAAACTAGTTAGTGATTTATATATTTGGTCTTTTTAAAAATAATTTTATTGAGAAACAACAATGAGACAGTTTCAAAACTGATTAGTAGGACAGTTTCAAAAAATAATATATTGCAGATTGTTGTCTTAGTGGTTATTCATTGTTCAAGATGCAGACATGATATCCTGTCCACAAAAAATATAAGAACAAATCTTTCTATTCTTTGAATTAAGAGAAAGTAGCTGTATATATATCCTAACTGTTTTGAATATACAGATACAAAATGGTCGTTCATTTGTATTTCCTTTTTTGTTTAGTTTTGTCAGACAAGGGTATGTTATTGTTATTTAAATATTGCAGGTGCATGGATTCAGCAAAATAATTCAATATAGTCCAGGAATGCATAATAGTAGTGGGTTTTCCATAGGACTGGCAATGTCAGAAGTTGTTGACTTGAGCCTTTTACAGATCAGCATATTAATATTGCTTTACTTTTTATACTTCATGTTTATACATTTCTGCTGGATGTTTAAGACCAAGATAAAGCAAGACCTATATAACAAGAAATGTAACTTTTGCATCAGATAAAGTCAGTCAAA
>NW_004524835.1:1603526-1606080 GCF_000260255.1 Octodon degus | reverse complement strand
ACTAAATTAAAAAATAAAAAATATTAAAAAATAGGAATAAACAATTACATATTTTTACACAGAAATTAAGAAATCTAACCATATACAACACTGTAGCAGGACAGTCCTGTGACTTTTTTTTCTTGTCTCTTCTTTTCATTTATTAACCTTTTGTTTAAACAAACATTTAGTTCAGATGCAGTATGGCAGTAATTGGTATGTCATGACAAGCAGTACATATTTAGAAGACCAGAATGACAGGCTATCCAGATATGACCATAGTATTGCACATTGCTATCTTAAGTGCAGGTACTTAGTTCACGGGTATCAGCATATTTAATTAGTCAGGGTGAGAACTCCAATAATTGGCTACTAGTTTCAAAAACCTGCTAAAGATTCTCAGAATCTTTGCCTTAACCATCTTGTGCATATGAATGTAAGGCTTTGCCCCTGTCATGTGTCCTAGCTTTTCTCCTTGTCATCTCTTTGTTGTCTAATTCTCAAGTTTTTGCTTGCCTTTTATTTGTGTTATACCTTTCTATTTTTATTTCCTCTTCTGAGTTCTTATACTACGGAGACTATATGATATTTACATATGTGGGTCTTGTTTATTTCACTTATGAGTATATCATCAAGTGGTATCCACTTAAATATAAAGGCTTCAAGTTTATCATTCTTCATAGCTGAGGAATACTCCATTGTATAAAAATAACACATCGTTTTCATCTCTTCTTCAGGTGATGGGCATCTTGGTTGTTTCCAAGATTTAGCTATGACAAATTGTGCTGCTATAATCATAGCACACAATATATCACATATATTACTATGATATGATATTTTCAATTCATCTGGGAAATTTCCCTGTAGGGAGAAAGCTGGTATGAATGGGATTTCCAGTCCTAATTTTTTAAGGAGTCTCTATACCAATTTCCATAATGGTTGCACCAGTCTACATTCCCACTAGCAGTGGAGAAGGGTTCCTTCTCCCCACAGCCTCTCCAACATTTGTTGTTTGTTTATTTCTTCATGATAGCCATTCTTTCTGCAGTGAGTTGTTATCTCAGTGTTGTTTTAATTTGCATTTCATGGATGGCTACTGATGTGGAGCATTTTTTTTTGTATATTTATTCGCATAATTCCATCCTCTGAGATGTATGTGTTCATCTTGGATTCCCACTTCTGGATTGGACCAGAATAGGACCCCTTTCAATTTTGGAGTCCTAATTTTTTTTAGTTCTTTATGAATTCTAGAGAGCATACCTTTGTCTGAGTGCTTATCAGTCACAATTATTCCCAGATGTGTGGGTTGTCTTTTCACTTTGTTTTTAATTTCTTTTGATGTGCAAGAACTCCTCAATAAGAGGAGGTCCCAATTGTTAATTCTTTCAAGTATTACCCGTATGAGTTAGTTTTTGTTGATGGACTATTTGCCTACCCCTATATCTTCTCGACTTTCTCCTACTTTCTCTTCCAGGAGGTTTAGTGCTTCTCTTTTAATGTTTAGATCTTTAATCCATTTCAACTTTAGCTTAGTGTATGGTGATATACCTGGATCAAGTTTATTTTTTGGCATGTAGAGAGCCAGTTTTTCCAGCACCATTTGTTAAAGAGGCTATCTTTCTTCCAGTAAGCATATTTGGCCCCTTTGTTGAACATAAGTTGCCTGAGTGTGGCGTTGCTTTTGTATGCCATCATCTTTGTTTTTTGTGATTTTATCATTTATTTTTTAAGATTTGATGGGGTTTCAACAAGAGATTGACCATGGGGCTTATAAGAGATACTTATTGTGTGGGAGCTATTCCATTGTTATCACTCCTATTAATATAGTTTTGGAAATATTACCCAGAGCAATTAGACAAGTGAGAGAAATAATAGGAAGAAGAATTAGAAAGGAGGGCCAGCCACATAACTCAGTGGACTAAAGAGCCTGCTTAGGCAGAGCACAGTTGCTGGGGTTTGATTCCCAGTGTGCTGTGCCAACCCCATTCCTGGGGCCTGCTGAGGTGGCGATTGAGACTGGGCATGGTGGCGCCCGCCTGTAATCCCAGCACTTCAGAGGCTGAAAACAGGAGAATCACTATGAGTCTGATCTATGTGGTGCAAATCTATAGACGCTTAATAAAAAAAAATAGAATTAGAAAATAAGAAAGAAAATTATCATCATTCACAGATGGCATTATGCTGTATATAGAAGACCCCAAAAACTCCACCAAAAGACCTGTAGATTTAATAGCCAAATTCAGTAGCATAGTTGGAAACAAAGTCAATACTCAAAAATAAATATCATTCATGTACACAAACAAGAAACACACTGACAGACAAATTAGGGAAACCCTGTCTTTCAAAATAACGTCCGAAAAAATTGAAACATTTAGGAATCAATCTAACAATGGCAGTAAAAGATATAAACAGAGAAATTCCAGTACCCTGAAAATGGAGATGGAAGAGGATTTTAGAAAATGGAAAGATATTTATTGCTCATGGATAGGAAGGACAAACATTGTAAAAATGGCCATGCTTCCAAAATTGTTACACCGATTCAAAGTAATCCCAAATTAAAATATCATTAGTATAC
>NW_004524835.1:1599017-1603426 GCF_000260255.1 Octodon degus | reverse complement strand
GCTATAATCATAGCACACAATATATCACATATATTACTATGATATGATATTTTCAATTCATCTGGGAAATTTCCCTGTAGGGAGAAAGCTGGTATGAATGGGATTTCCAGTCCTAATTTTTTAAGGAGTCTCTATACCAATTTCCATAATGGTTGCACCAGTCTACATTCCCACTAGCAGTGGAGAAGGGTTCCTTCTCCCCACAGCCTCTCCAACATTTGTTGTTTGTTTATTTCTTCATGATAGCCATTCTTTCTGCAGTGAGTTGTTATCTCAGTGTTGTTTTAATTTGCATTTCATGGATGGCTACTGATGTGGAGCATTTTTTTTTGTATATTTATTCGCATAATTCCATCCTCTGAGATGTATGTGTTCATCTTGGATTCCCACTTCTGGATTGGACCAGAATAGGACCCCTTTCAATTTTGGAGTCCTAATTTTTTTTAGTTCTTTATGAATTCTAGAGAGCATACCTTTGTCTGAGTGCTTATCAGTCACAATTATTCCCAGATGTGTGGGTTGTCTTTTCACTTTGTTTTTAATTTCTTTTGATGTGCAAGAACTCCTCAATAAGAGGAGGTCCCAATTGTTAATTCTTTCAAGTATTACCCGTATGAGTTAGTTTTTGTTGATGGACTATTTGCCTACCCCTATATCTTCTCGACTTTCTCCTACTTTCTCTTCCAGGAGGTTTAGTGCTTCTCTTTTAATGTTTAGATCTTTAATCCATTTCAACTTTAGCTTAGTGTATGGTGATATACCTGGATCAAGTTTATTTTTTGGCATGTAGAGAGCCAGTTTTTCCAGCACCATTTGTTAAAGAGGCTATCTTTCTTCCAGTAAGCATATTTGGCCCCTTTGTTGAACATAAGTTGCCTGAGTGTGGCATTGCTTTTGTATGCCATCATCTTTGTTTTTTGTGATTTTATCATTTATTTTTTAAGATTTGATGGGGTTTCAACAAGAGATTGACCATGGGGCTTATAAGAGATACTTATTGTGTGGGAGCTATTCCATTGTTATCACTCCTATTAATATAGTTTTGGAAATATTACCCAGAGCAATTAGACAAGTGAGAGAAATAATAGGAAGAAGAATTAGAAAGGAGGGCCAGCCACATAACTCAGTGGACTAAAGAGCCTGCTTAGGCAGAGCACAGTTGCTGGGGTTTGATTCCCAGTGTGCTGTGCCAACCCCATTCCTGGGGCCTGCTGAGGTGGCGATTGAGACTGGGCATGGTGGCGCCCGCCTGTAATCCCAGCACTTCAGAGGCTGAAAACAGGAGAATCACTATGAGTCTGATCTATGTGGTGCAAATCTATAGACGCTTAATAAAAAAAAATAGAATTAGAAAATAAGAAAGAAAATTATCATCATTCACAGATGGCATTATGCTGTATATAGAAGACCCCAAAAACTCCACCAAAAGACCTGTAGATTTAATAGCCAAATTCAGTAGCATAGTTGGAAACAAAGTCAATACTCAAAAATAAATATCATTCATGTACACAAACAAGAAACACACTGACAGACAAATTAGGGAAACCCTGTCTTTCAAAATAACGTCCGAAAAAATTGAAACATTTAGGAATCAATCTAACAATGGCAGTAAAAGATATAAACAGAGAAATTCCAGTACCCTGAAAATGGAGATGGAAGAGGATTTTAGAAAATGGAAAGATATTTATTGCTCATGGATAGGAAGGACAAACATTGTAAAAATGGCCATGCTTCCAAAATTGTTACACCGATTCAAAGTAATCCCAAATTAAAATATCATTAGTATACCTCAAATATCTAGAAAAAATATTTCTAAAGTTAATCTCGAGCTAAAAAGGACCTAGAATAGCAAAAGAAATCTGGAGCAAAAAAGGAAAGGCAAGAGACATCATAATCTCTGACTTGGAATTATACTATAAAGCTACTGTGATAAAATCAGCATACTACTTGGGAAAAAATAGACATGAGGATCAATGGAACAGATTGGAACATGCAGAATACTTCAAATGAACCCATAACCACCTTATCTTTAACTAAGTGGCCATACATGTTCACTGGAAAAAGATAGTTTATTAAATAAATAATGCTGGAAAAAACTGGCTTGAACACTAAAATTAGAAATATTTTTTATCACTATACACTAAACTAAAGTGAAAATGGTTCAAAGATCTAAATGGTAAAGTGGAAACTCTAAATCTGCTCCATGAGAAAGTAGGTAGAAATCGTGAAGACAGAAGTAGACAGAAAATTCATGAACAAAAACCAAAGTGATGGGAGTATTTCAAAGAATCAAGAACTGGGATCTCATTGAAAAGTACTTCAATCAAAAGAAATGAACAGGGCTAGGAGATAGCTCAGCTATCTAAGCACCTGTCTGGCAAATAAAAGGACTAGAGTTTGATCTCCAGTATCACATGCTGTGTCAACCTCAGAAACTGGGCATGCCAAGCTGTCCACTGAAATCGAGCATGGTGGCACTCACCTGTATTTCCAGCACTGCAGAGGTTGAGACAGGAGGATCACTACAAGACTGAGCTACATGAAAGATACTGTACCAAATAAATAAATAAATAAATAAATAAATAAATATTTTAAAAGAAAACAGAAATTACCAACAGAGTAATAGTAAAACCCACAAATTTGGAAAAAAATTAGCTGACTCTCCCTTAGACAAAGGAATTCTACCTCAAACGTATAAAGAATTTTAAAGTATCAGGCCCCCCAAATTCAAAGACCCGATCAAAAAATGTGGAGCTGAGATATGAACTTCTCACTTGAAGAAATACAAATGACAAATAAATACACAAAAAATGTTCTTTGTCATTGGTCATTTGAGAAATGTGTATTAAAACAACAGTAAGATTCCATTTCATTTCATAAAGAAAGGCTATCATCAAGATATCACCCAATAACAAATGCTGGAGGGACTGTTGAGAAAAAGGAACACATCTCCAGTATTGGTGGGACTGTATTCTGGTACAACCACTATGGAAATTCGTGTGGAGAACTCTCAAAAAACTAGGCTTGAAGGTCCCATTTCATGTAGCTATTCCCCTCCTGGGTATTTTCCAGAAGAACTGAAAACATCATGCCACACCTATATATGTGCACACAGGTCTATAGCAGCACCATTGATCATAACTAAATCTTGGAAACAACCTAAATGCATAACAGAGGAATGGATAAAAAGATATAGTATTTTTTGTGGAATGGAGTATTACTCATCTATTAAAAAAATAAATGCAAGGGTTTGTAGGTAAATGGATGCAAATAGAGACCATACTCATAAGTGAATTAATCAGAATTGCATTTGTAAACATTATACTATCTCCATTAAGTGAAATGCTGTATCCATTGTAAATTTCCTTTTCAATTCTAATTTATACTTTTTAAAAATCTAAATAAATAAATAAATAAATAAGAGTTTCTCAGAGGGACAGCATCTAAAGAATTGGGTTTTTTTCCTTTTTAATAAAGAGGAGTTTTTATTTTGACATCATTTTCATACAGTAAAATTCATCCTTTCAAGGGCAGTGTTGCATGGTTTTAACAAATATGTACATTCATAAAAGTATCAATATAATAAAAATATAGTATGTGAGTTTCATCATCACAAATATTCATCCATATTCTTTTATAGTAAAAAATGTAACACATCATGTTTTATCAAAAGCACTGTTCTCTTTTCTCAAATGTTTATGACTTTTGTTTTTTGTAGAATGTAATAATAATAAATAGTTTTACAAGTGGCCTGTCTAGCCTGCCCTCTAAATTTCTATTTATTATGAATATAAGACTTGTCCACATTGTTGACTATATCAGAAGTTTGTTTCTTTTTGTTATTGACTAAGGTTGTTATGGGGAATATCATTATTTATTTGTCTTTATATTATGTAATAGATACTTAAGATCCTTTTAATTAGAAGTAGTTATGAATAAGGCCACTATAAAAAAATGACACAGAGAAATAAAAAATCACTTCCCTTGCAAAAATACTTAGGAATGATATAATTTGTTTATTTTTTTGTTATGCACTTATTTGTTTAAAAATCATCACGCTGCAATAGGTACATTGCAGGCAAATATGAAAGGCATTTTGCTCTCTTGAGACAGGAGTCTCCCTATGTAACTCAGGCAGGGCTCAAACTCACTAAATTGTCTATCTAAGCTACCCTTGAAATCACCATAATCCTTACCACTCAAGTGCAGGATTATACGTACAGACACCACCGCTGGTGAGCATTTATTTTTTTCCATAATTTTATTAAGAAACAAAGAGCAATGAGACAGTTTCAAACCAAATTCATAGGACACTTTCAATAATTAACACATTGCATACATTCTTCCTAGTGGTTAATTGCTGTACAAGATGCGGACATGATATCCTATTTACAAACACCATTAGAACA
>NW_004524835.1:1595917-1596871 GCF_000260255.1 Octodon degus | reverse complement strand
GTACATATATATCTATCCAC
Source organism: Octodon degus (assembly GCF_000260255.1). Taxonomy (NCBI): domain Eukaryota; kingdom Metazoa; phylum Chordata; class Mammalia; order Rodentia; family Octodontidae; genus Octodon; species Octodon degus. The sequence continues at coordinate 1,596,851 of NW_004524835.1, read as the reverse complement.
TTTTTATAAACAGATACAAAATGGGCATTCATCTGTATACCCTTTATTTTAAGTTCCGTTATTTGAATACTATAAGTGTGTTAACTCAGCAAAATAATTAATAGACTCCAGTAGCCCATAATAGTATTGAGTCTTCCACTTCACTCGCAATGTCAGAAATTGTTGACCTGAGTCTGCTACAGGTCAACATAACAGCACTGTTTTACTTCTTATATTTCGTTTTTATACTTTTCTGCTGGGTGGTTAAGACCAAGGTAAAGCAGGACCTATGCAACGAGTTGTAGCTTTTCAGTCTGATAAGGTCAGTGAAATCCCCTCAGGATTTATCCTGAGATCCTGTACGTCAGATTTTTTGTGAGTGTCAGCCATGAGGGTGAATCACGGCCATTACTTGACCAATGGGCTCTCTGTGAAAGCCTGAGAGAATGTTTTCTCTCCATGTGACTCTCCTTAGGCACACTCTGCATTATCGATCACTTTCCTCTTTGGCCCCATAATCTCCTTGATCAGAAAATTTGGGAAACTGCTGAGTTACATGACATTACAGTACAAGTTCTCATATGTCCTAAGTCTTAATTGACCTTGGAAGGCTAGGGCCAAAATGTTGGCTTTCCTTGCAGCCCTCTTTATCATCTAATTTTGGTCTGCAAATTTAGGTTTTAAACCATCCAGAAGATAAGCTTATTGTTATTACCATACAAATTAGGCTGTTAAGTTTAACCTCACTATCTGTCTGCATATCATACATCTTAGGCATAATGTGAAACAGGTATTTTTCATCAAGTATTGATATGTTGAAATTTAAGTCCCTATACAATATGATCAAAACCATTTAAAATTAGAATATATCTTTAAAATAGGCAAAAATACTTTATACTTCTTATCTTTACACGTAAGTCCAAAAGTCTCACCATATACAACCTTGAAGCAGGAC
>NW_004524835.1:1593112-1594531 GCF_000260255.1 Octodon degus | reverse complement strand
GGAATGTAGAGAGCCAGTTTTCCAAGCACCACTTGTTAAAGAGGCTATCTATCTTCCAGTGAGTATGTTTGGCCACTTTGTCAAAGATAAGGTGGCTGAGTGTGTTCATAGGGGCTTCAGCGTCTTCTCATCTATTCCATTGATCCTCAGGTCTATTTTGTTGCCAGTACCATGCTGATTTTATCACAGTAGCTTTGACGTATAATTTCATGTCAGGAATTGTAATGCCTCCTGCGTTGTCTTTATTGCTCAAGATTGCCTTTGCTATTTTAGTTCGTTTCTGCTTCCAGATAAATTTTAGGAATGATTTCTCTAGCTGTGTGAGGTATGTCATTGGTAGTCTGACAGAGATGCATTAAATCTGTACAGCAATTTTGGGTGTATGGTCATCTTCACAGTGTTGGTTCTTCCTATCCATGAACATGGAATATCTTTCCATTTTCTGAAATCCTCTACAATTTCTTTTTAAAGAGTACTGTAATTTTGCTTGAAAAGGTCTGTGACTTCTTCATTTAGATTAATTCCAAGGTATTTCATTTTCCTCGGTGCTCTTGTGAAAGGTATCATTTCTATAATTTCCCTCTCATTTTGTTTGTTGTCTGTGTCGGGGAATGCTATTCTCTTTTGTGTATTGACATTATAACCTCCTATGCTACTGAATTTCTGTATGAATTCTAGTAGCTTCTTGCTGGAGATTTATGGGTCTTCCAAGTAAAGTATCATATCATCTGCAAATAAAGAAAATTTAACTTCTTTACCTATTCTTATTTCTATTATTTCTTTCAATTGTCTTATTGCTGTAGCTAATGATTCCAGAACTATATTGAATAGGAGTAGTGATAGAGGACATCCTTGTCTTGTACCAGATCTAAGAGTAAAAGATTTCAGTTTTTCCCCATTTAGGATTATGTTAGCCATTGGGTTCTCATAAATGGATTGTACTAGATTGAAATAGAGGCCATCTATTCCAATTTTCTGTAGGACTTTTAACATGAATAAGTGTTGGACTTTGTCAAACGCCTTTTCTGCATCAATGAAGATGATTATGTGGTGTTTACTTTTTGCTCTATTGATACAGTGTATTACTTTTGTACATTGTTGAATATTGAACCATCCTTGCATCCCTGGGATGAATGCTACCTGCTCATGGTGTATGATCTTCTTGATGATTTGCTGTATTCTATTTGCTAGGATTTTATTGAGGATTTTGGCATCTGTGTTCATGAGGGAGATCACTCTGTGGTACTCGTTCGTAGTTACATCTTACCCTGGTTTTGGTTCCAGTATAATTTTTGCCTCTGGGAATGATTTTGGGCGGATTGCTTCCTTTTCAATTTAATGGAAGAGTTTGAGGAATATAGGGATTGCATCTTCTGTAAATTTCTTGCAGAATTCAGCAGTGAATCCATCTGTACATGG
>NW_004524835.1:1591104-1592131 GCF_000260255.1 Octodon degus | reverse complement strand
CTCCCATGTTTGGTGCATAAATATTTATGAGTGTTAACTCCTCCTCTTGAATTTTTCCCCTACCCAGTATATAGTGGCCTTCTTTATTTCGCTTTATCATTGTTGGTTTGAAGTTGAGACTGTCTGAGAATAGGATTGCTACCCCTGCTTTTTTCTGAGGGGCTGGGGCATGTAATGTTGTGTTCCATCCTTTGACTTTCAGTCAATGTATGTTTTTATGAGTTAAATGTGTTTCTTGTATACAGCATATTGTTGGATTTTCTTTCCTAGTCCACTGTGCCAGTCTGTTTGTCTTAATTGTTGAATTGAGTCCATTTACATTGATGGTTAGAATTGAGATGTATTGACTTACGATTAACATGTTATTTACCTGTTTTTGTTTACTCCTTTTTCTCCTGTGTTTAATTGCTTGCCTTATTTAGGTGGTTGCTTCTGATCTCATTCGAGGAGCTCTGATTATTTTGATCCCTCTCTAGAACATCATACAGTTGCCTGTGTAGAATTGGCTTTGTCACCATGAAATTCTTTACCAGTTTTTGTCATGAAAGTATTTTACTTCTCCATCATACTTGAAAGAGAGGTTTGTAGGGCATAGTAGTCAGGGCTGAAATATGATTTCATAGAGGATTTCAAGTACTCTGCTCCATGATATTCTTGCCTTCATGGTTTGTGAAGAGAAGCTGGCCATAATTCTGATGAGTTTTCCTTTGAATGTGATCTCCTTCTCTTCTCTAGCAACTTTCTGTAGATTATTCTTGTGCTGAATTTTTGGGATCTTGACTATTATATGTCTTGGTGTGTTTTTCATTGGGTTGAGGTTACTTGGCATTCTGTATGCTTCGGTTAACTGAATGTCAGATTGTTTTTTCATATTTGGGAAATTTTCTGCTATTATTTCAGCCCATATTTTTTAAATGTCATTTGTATTGACACCTTCTTTCTCATGATGCCTATTAGTCTCACTTTGTTCATCTTTACATCATCTTGCAGCTGATCAATTATTCTTTCCTGCATCCTCATTGTTTTT
>NW_004524835.1:1578700-1586767 GCF_000260255.1 Octodon degus | reverse complement strand
TGTGTTTAATTGCTTACCCTATTTAGTTGGTTGCTTCTGATCTCATTCGTAGGAGTTCTGATCATTTTGGTCCCTCTCTAGAACAGCTTTCAGTAGCCTTTGTAGGTTTGGCTTTGTCATCATTAAGTTCTTTAGTTGTTCTTTGTCATGGAATTATTTCACTTCTCCATCAATCTTGAAAGAGAGTTTTCATGGTATAGTAGTCTGGGCTGGAATTTTTTTCATAGAGAACTTGAAGTACTCTGCTCCATGCTCTTCTTGCTTTCATGGTTTGTGAAGAGAAGTTGGCCGTAATTCTGATGGGTTTTCCTTTGAATGTGATCTGCTTCTTTTCTCTAGCGGCTTTCAGATTATTCAGATTATTTCAGATTATTTCAGATTATTCTTGTGCTGAATTTCTGGGATCTTGACAATTATATGTCTCGGTGTGTTTTTCATTGGGTTGAGGTTACTTGGCATTCTTTATTCTTCGGTTACATGAGTGTCAAATTATTTCCTCATATTTGGGAAATTTTCTGCTGTTACTTCTGCCCATATTTTTTAATGTCTTTTGTATTGACTCCTTCTTTCTCATTGATGCCTATTAATCTCACATTGTTCATCTTTGCATCATCTTGCAGTTGATGGATTATTCTTTCCTGCATCCCAGTTGTTTTTAAGAGATCGTTTCTTACTTTTTCACTACATGCACCATCGTCTTCAAGATCTGAAACTTTGTCTTCACTTTCACTTAAATGGTTGTGCAATCTTGTGATTGAGATTTAGATTCCTCTGTATCTCTTTGACTCTGGCTCATGCAGTCTATTTCTTTCCTGTATTGATCTTTCAAGTAATCCATCATTTTTCTAATCTCCTCCATTTTTTTTATCCATGTCTCTTTAGAAGCAGTTATTAATTCTTTTACTGCAGTGTTTTTTTCAATTTGGGTTTCCTCCTTATGTTTCTCTAGTTCATTCTTTTCTTCAGGTGCTATGGGTTCCGAGAATGCTTTTCTTATTTCAGAAAATTCCACCCTGAGTTCCTTTATTACCTTCTGTTTTTCCTATTTACTATTGACTCTATTATGTCATACATTTGAGCTGAGCTAGTAGAAAAAATTCTGCAGTAATTTCTTCTATGACTTTCTGCTGTTGCTTTTTTACTATTGATGCTATGAATTCATACATTTGATCTGTGCTAGTATCCTCTGCACTTGTTTTGGTTGGGCATTGGTTTCCTCCATATGTTTCTGCATTTGATTCTTTATTGCATATGTTATTAATTCAGGGATTTTTTTTTCTTTTCCAATCTGAGTTTCTGTACCTTTCTGCAGCTGTTTCTTTATTTCAGAAACTGATGATTCATTGATTTCATCTGTGTGATTCCCTATTTGTTCTGTGTTAGTGTCCTCTGCACTTGTTATGGGTCAGCTTGGGTTCTGAGATTGCATTTTGCTCCTTCTCATTGTCATATTTTGTAGCACTGTCTTCTGACCTTTGTTGTAGAGCTTTGGAGCACATATAACCTTAGCACCTACTGAAGTTCAGATGCAGATCTACAAAGTTTGGATTTATCCAATTGTGCCAGGTATGGATCTGGCTGCTGTGCTCATCTCCTTCCTGCTGCTGCCCTTGGGGGTGAACCTGTTTTGCCCCTCTGGCAAGATGTTCTGCTACTGGCATAGCTGGGTGGTTCTGTCCCCTCCACTCTCTGCAGGGATTGCAGCTGCACGGTTTCACCCCAGTCCTGCATTGCAGTCCTGATCTGAGTCTGGAGGGGATACGGTGGAGTAGGGGGGAGAGGCAGCTCTCCCACACACTTAGTGGACCTGGGCTAGGACCTGATCTGGGGGTTCTTGGAAAGAGGCAGAAATTTCTACTCTGCGGGCAGGGTGAGGGAGGTGCTGCAGAGTGGTGCGGCTGTCCAATGGAGTGGAAGATGGTTTCACCCATGCTGTGCCTGGGCTGGGACCAGTAGGTCCCACCACTGCAGGGTAGTTGGAAATGAAATTGTCTTTTAAAATCAGCTAGTGCATTATAGTAACACAGAGTCCTGAAGCAAATTGTCATATTCCCCATGAATGATAGTCTGAATAACTTGAGAATCATAGAAAGATAACTCTTTTTATCCATGAAGCTGAGAAAGCCTGTTAATTTAGCATAATGTGTGATTTTTTATGGCCTTCGTGCCTCAAAGAGATCCATTGTTTTTTAATCTATTTGGTACAGGGTCTCTCTACACAGTTTGGACTTATAGTGGTCCTCCTGTTTTCTGCCTCCCCAGCTCTTGGGTTACAGGCATGCACTACCATGTCCAGACTTGGTGGCTGGCTCAGCATGCCTGGGAGCAGTGCTGGTGTACCATGTGGTATCAGGAATTGAACCCTAGTGTCCGTGTTTGCCTAAGCAGGCACTTATTCCATTGAGCTATCTTGCTCATCCTAAGCTGTCGTGTTTTGTTTTGTTGTTTTTGTTAATATATAGGTACAGGGTCTTTCTACACAGCTTGGTTTTGTGGTGATCATCCTGTGTCAGCCTCCCCATTAGTAGGATTACTGGTGTACACCACCATTCCTAGTTTTGGGGGCTGGCTCAGCAGACCTGGAGGTGGAGCATGCATGACATGTGGTACCAGGGATTAAATCTGGGTCCTTGTACTTGCTAGGCAGGCACTTAGACCACTTACCTATCTCCCTGACCCAAGAGAGCCATGTTGAAATTGTCATTGTAGGGGCCAATTGTCTGTCGTGTTTTGTTTTGTTGTTTTTGTTAATATATAGGTACAGGGTCTTTCTACACAGCTTTGTTTTGTGGTGATCATCCTGTGTCAGCCTCCCCAGTTTAGTAAGAAGCAGGGTTTGGGTAAGATAAATAGTTGAATAGGAAATTCAATATGTATGTGATTCATTTGACACTGTTAAATAGCTTGCTCCACTAGCTGTAGCTCCTGTTCAGCTTCTAGGATTAAGTACATTAAGGATTATGTAATGGTTTGTATCTAGTTATTCCACCAAAGCCTCATGTAAGTTATGGGGCTGATGCAGCTGGAGGAGAAGCAAGAGACTTGAGAGGTGGGGCCAGAGGGGCACAAATTGTTAAATTGGCAGCATGCTCTCTGCCTTCCTCCCAGGCCTGTGGTCTCTCTAAGAGATGTAGAGTCTAACATCCTGGACACGGAAGTGCCCCAGCCTCTTCTCCAGACCTTGTAGTGTGGGGCAGCGATGTCTCTGATTGAGGCTGCCTCAGGTAGAGCAGAGATGTTTGGAGAAGACAGAGGCAATGACCCTCTTTCCTGAGCAAATAATCCTGCAACGTCTTGCTATGTAATTCAGGTTGTTTTAAACTATGAAACCTCCAGTAACTGAGCTAAATAAATCTTTCGGGGAGAACTACCCACTCGGGCCACCCCTCCTGTCCCTCTCTCAGGACAGGAGCATTCATTCTCTCAATATAGTCTGCTCATAAATAAATAAATAAATAAATAAATCGTTCTTCCTTCAGTTCGAGTGTCGGATATTTGTCCCAGCAACAAAAGAAGAGTAACTAAGACAGAAAGCGAATATCAAGATCATTCCAATGAATATTAAATAGGTGTGTTAATTAATGAGTTGGAACTCTTGGGTATGGAACCAATTAATATCACTTATCATCTTTTGAAAATCATTTAGAGTAGGCAGTTGGTTCCTCCTACTAGAGAGCCTTTGTGGCTTGATAATATGTTTGTTAAGATATAACCCAAGTAATTCTAAATGTAAAATTTTTGTATTTTATCAGGTCCTACATTCAGCTTGAAACTTTAGCCTGTTCTAACAGTTGATGATACAATTATAAAGATCCAGGGCATCTGAAGTTCTCAACAAGGTATCATCCACATAATGAAAAATAATTGTCTGAGGCCACTGTTGTGTGATAAGTTCTAGTGCCTGAGTCACAAAAGTTTGATGTGTAGTAGGATTATTAAGCATTCCCGGGAGCAGCACTTTCCAATGAAAAATCTCTGGGCAGAAGCTGAGTTATTCATAAAACAATAGTGAAAATAATGCTTTCATAATCTATTGTGGCCAAAGGAATGGTAAGGAAGCAATCTGTATGATCAGTTACTATCAAGAACCAATTTCAGGCTCGGGGGATAGCTTGATGGTCTAAGTAACTGCCTGACACACAGAAGGACCTGCATTTGACCACCAAATGCCATACCACACCCTGGAATCCCAGGACAGCTGTGTAGGCCACCAAAACCAGGAAACCAGGTGTGGTGGTGCACTCCTGTAATCCCAGCTCTGGGGGAAGGTTGAGATAGGAGGATCACTATGAGTCTGAGCTGCATAGTGAGACCCTGTACCAAATACATACATAAATAAATGATTTTTTTTAAAAAAAGAACCAGTTCTAGAGAATGATAGGGAAGGAAGTGCAGGTTGCAAAGCCCCCACAGGTAGATGGACTGCACTGATTGCATGAAGAATAGTCTCCATTTCACTGACATTTTAGGATAAAACAAAGAATTTTAAGGACTACAGGAAGGTTCTATACATCACTGTTGTAGCTGCTGCCACACTAAGATGTGAGCTGGCTCTAATTTCTCCCTTTTTAAGTGGCCACTGCTAAATGCAGGCGTGCTTCTGCATGCGGCACATGAGAGCAAGGGTACCATCAACTGTGGCACTTCTAAAAATGGTGAACTACCTAATGAAAACCTCAATTGTAATAGGTCTCTTCTCTAAAAATTTATAGCTATATCAGAAATACATGGGCCAGTCACAGAAAGAATAACACTGCTATGGAGCTCAGAAGACTGGATTGTAATAGCCACTGACCAGAGGAGGTTCTTTGATGAGGACAAGCTTAGGTCACTTTTTTCCATAATATGAGCATCTGCTTCTGTGTTCAGTAATCCTAAAAAGATGTTGGTTTTTATCTGAATAGTCAAGGTAGCTAGAGAGGCTTAGGTCCAATAGATTCCCCAACTCCTGTCTCTGGTGCTACTAAATCCCTGATCTCTCCTCACCTTTTATTTAGACCAAAAAAGCCAGTGCAGTAAGTAAAAGGAGCTGAACAATTTTCATTCTGGGAGTAAAAATTTGGATTCCCTTTCCCTGCATTAATGCCAAAGTTTCCCTTTGATAATCTGCATCAACAAAATCCAGAACCACAATTATCCCTTGAGCATTTAGTAAAGACTTTCCCAAACTAGTCCTATAGTCCCACTTGAGAGGGATTCCTTGCAAAAGGCTATGATGAGGACTTTTAGAGGGTCCTGTATCTCCAACAGTTTAACTTCCATTGTAGTAAGCAAATTCAATTCTGTGGGGCCTGAGGTAGGCCCTGTTGGGAGTTTTCCAAAGGGAGAGGGTTGCCATCCTTATCATATTTAGAATGGCATTGATTAGTCCAATGCTTCACTTTTTTTGCAGTGAGGGTAAAGGCCCAGGGCCGAAGAGTTTGGCCCAGCAAGCAAAGATGCCCCTCCTTTCTGTGCATAATTCTTTTTATGTGACCAGGCTTTACATATGGAAAGTAAGTACCATTTTTCAATCTATTAGGAAGAAATTAAATGGCATCAAACCCTCTCCCCGTTTTATGTGTCTCTGTGTCCACCAACTGACTTGCATTTTTTTTTTTTTTTTGTATTTTAGGGAAGGGTCTGCAGGGTGTTCAGGGTCTCACTACTAGATTGGACTCCTAGTGATCCACCTGTTTACAGCCTCCCAAGAGCTGAGATTACAGGCATTTGCCACCATGGCCAGTCTCAATTGCTGGCTCCTCCTGCCTTGGGGGCAGGGCCAGCACAGCAGGGACATGCATTTATTAGTTCTCTCACAGCCTGAATTCAGAAAAATTAGGTTTCCTTTCATCTTGGCTGTTCTTATTAGCATTTCAATAGGCAAGTTGAAGAAAAAGAGTATCCATGGACTATAGATGGCTAATTCCTACACCCATAGCCCACTGCAATCAATCAGTGAACTGTATACAGGGCTCCCATGGACCCCAACTGATCTCCACAAATGAACTTGAGTGCTGTCCAGAGCCAGGAATGCTATCCCAGACCTTCACTGTGGCAAAAGTATATTGCTCAAAAGCCTGCCATGGGTAAAGGAACTAGGACTTTTCAGGCTTTCCAGAGCAGAAGGAGCCAGGCAGGAGTTGTGTTATTCCTCACTCCTCCAAGAGCCCACGCCTATGGCGTCTCCTATGAGGAAGTCATCTTCATTGTGGCACACAGGTTTCTGAGGAGCTGGGGGCCCTCTTATGGAGACATTACTTTCCAGTCTTTGCCCTTCTCCACAGAGGAGAGGCATGAGCACAGGCCACTGTTAGAATGTGCTATTTTAGCTTGCCGTTTGAGGAGCCAAAGTCCCCACAACAGGCTTATCAATTTTTTAAGTCCTCCTGGCTAATAGGGAACACAGTGGTGCAACCAACTCTTCTGTCACCAGAATGGCAACCCAAACCTTTCTTTCTTGTTCCTCAGCTTTTCACAGATTGTCTCCAACTCTATCCCATATTTCTAGGTCAAGAATATCAAGGTCAGGGAACCACAGAGTATGATCAAGCACAAGTTGAAAAAGCTTAACAAGCTGTTCTTTGCCAGGGATAGTATCAGCTGCCTTCAATACCTGGCAAAAAACATTGATGAAACACTACTTCTCTGTCATTAATGACTGCCCTATTGTTACCAACTGAAAAAGTCTCTAACTGATAGCTATTTACTGAATGCTTCTTCAAGTTTCATGTTCCTTTGAGTTCCTCACTTGCCATGGCAGCAGCTTCAGACCCCTATTCAGGAGCCACTTGCCTGGTTCAGGCCAGCAAACCCTGTTAGAGAGACAAATGAAGATGTGAGAAACAGCATCTTTGTCAGAGGGACAGGAGTCTCCACTGGAATGGAATGAAGTTACAAACTCAAACTCCCAGATTTATTGGGGTACAACAAAGGCAATAGCGTTTTCCTGAACAAAGATTTTAGTTTTAGGTAGCAAGACAGGCAAGCAAGGAATGGTGATGATTTGGCTAGATAATTACTTCCATCTGATTGTCCCATTGGAAGCTTTCTAGTTCTTCCCATCTCTACTTTAGGTGATAAGTCATCATGTCTTAAAATCTTTTTTTTTTTTTGCTTTGTTGAAGCAGCCACTTAAAGAACTGAGCTAAGGAACAGCCCCCCCCAAAAACTTTTGACCCTTCAAAGTTAGCAGTGTTCCAGATCCCAAGTCAACTTCAGCACATATTGACCTGTTGGGTGTTGTGAGGAACTCCACAATTCCTAAAAATCTTGTTACTAGGTGTTACATTTATAGATCTAGACTGTCCCCCAAAGGTTCATGCATTCATAGGTGGGGCTTTTGGAAGGTAATTAGATCAAGAGAGAGATATACTCATCTGTGCATTAATTCATTGATTATTTCTATAGCTGAATGTGCTGTTAGGGGGTGGGGCCTTTTTCAAGGAGCAGGATGCAAGGTGCTTGACTTAGAAGGTTGTTTCCTTTCAGAGCTTCCCTTCTCTCTCTGCTTTCTGACCATCATAATGTGAGCAATTTTCCTTCATAGCAAGCCCTTCAAACATACCCTTCCTGCCTTAAAGTCAGCTGACTATAGCATGAATCCTCTTAAACACACACACACACACACACACACACACACACACACACACACCCTCTCCTGCTTTAAATTCTGTGTTAGTTTGCTTGATCAAGGAGAAAGTGACTAACACTCCACATTTTGCCAGGTCACTCATCACTATTATGCATTAATATACTGTCAACTTCTACTAATTACCTAATTAAAGAAAAATCCAATACCTAAAAGTGATATTATTGGCAATCTATGATCTATTTTGCCCATCAGATATCTATGAAACTATTACATATTCTCTTTTTAAAATCTATTTGGGTTAATACTTACTGATAAACAATTGTTTGGCACCATAAGAATGTCCCCTTACTAGGTATAATGACTTTATAGCATTAGGTAGATGCTGTTGCACAGCAAAATACTATGTAAACTTGTGAAATCATATGCTAACTACTTAGTAAAACTTATTTAGTCAAACTTGAAGAGTTATCATTTAACAAAGCAACTCAATTTTC
>NW_004524835.1:1577538-1578325 GCF_000260255.1 Octodon degus | reverse complement strand
AGCAACTCAATTTTCAAAGCATTTGCAATTCCATAAATGGTTCATAAAGCCCATTTGACACCTGACTGTACCTAAATATTTATTGAATTAGTAGCAAACACTTTACTCTTAGTAGGATTGGTTTTGAAGGAAAATTTGATCTGAAAATCAAATGGAATAGGAAGAAATCTGACTTCTGAGCACTAAAGCAATTTTAGCTGGTGAATTGGCCCCAAGTTTCTAGGATAGGAGAGCTGATAAATGGTGGCTGTACATATAATCTGAGGCCATCTCCACCAATACACTGGTTTTCACCTGGCAAATCTGGCAAAAGTCAAGCATTAAGGGAAAACAGATGAATAGTTATAACTCTTTATATCTAGTATTTTATTTCAGCACTAAAATCTGCCTTAGCAACAACCAATATTCTACGGTCTTTTCCTATAAGACAGTGTTAGACCTTGGAGGATATGATCTAACTTCTGAATCTCTTCCATGTTATGTCAAAAGCATTTAATATTCACACAGATACTGACGTTAAACTCAACAACCTATATTTTAGGGTAATAATATCATTGAGCTTCTCTTCTGGAGGGTTAACAACTTAAGTTTTCAGACCAAAAAATTAGAAAAAAAGAAGGGCTACAAGGATAGCCAACATTTTGGCCCTAACCATTCAAGGTCAGTGAGGAGTCAGGACATAAGAGAACCTATACTGTAATATCTTGTAACTCAGTTGTGTCCCATATTTTCTGATCAAGGAGATTATAGGGCCACAGAAGAAAGTGATTGATGATGTAGAGTATAC
>NW_004524835.1:1575349-1576693 GCF_000260255.1 Octodon degus | reverse complement strand
ATTTGTTAGAGACTCTAGGAAGAGTCATTTCCCAAAATGACATGTTGTCCACATTTACAGTTATGACATCTGTCTTTAAGAAGACAAAAAACTATTAACTATAGATATTCTCTGGAATTGATATTTAGCAAGAGCATTTAGGAAGTAAGCATGATTTTAATTGAATATATGAAAATGAAATGTATAGAACTTGTATGCACAAAATATGGGGAGAGATATCAGCGCACAAAGGGACTTGTATATGTAAGTTTGGATTAAGAAATCTGGAGTAAAAGCTTTAAATGTACTGTAAAGTCAGTTTTCTTGAAATTTTTTTAGCCAAAACTTTGACCAGGATTGTGGTATAATTATTCACAACCTCAGTACACTAAACCAAGAACCTTCACATTCTAAGATTTGCCTGGGTAGGGACAATCTGCTACCAAATTTGGGCACTGAATTTTTGTGCTCATTCATCCTCTTCTGTACTTACCTTACTATCCAGGATGTTCTTGCACCAACCATTGCCTATAGTGCTCAATGTCCTCTCATATATTTAATCTTTCTGTCTGGCAAGTAACAATATTTGAAAAATATTTCAAAAATTATTTATGGTGAGATCTTAAAGACAGATAAAAAGCCACAGTGTATTGCCTTTTCCATGGGCATGTGTCTTAGATACAAGAAACAACTTATTTTGGCAATTTTTGGCATGTTTTAGTTACCTGGGAGACATACTGGAAGGTTTTTTCATTGCCATCAAAATTGCAGTGCCTGACAGCCCATTTATAAAGGGCTCTCTGTCACTGGCCATGGAATTATAGGTAGGGAAGTTTAGAAAAGCTGGTTCTGTTAGTATTTGTTTTAGCATTATTTTGTTTTGTTTGAATTGATTTTTATTTTCTTAAAGTAAAATTCAATATTAATGGTAGAGAATTTTGACAGACTTACTGTAAATTTTCCTAGAAAAGCCATGTCTATTTTACTTTTGATACAAGGTTACTTGAGAGTGGAATGAGCAATCATTCATAAAATTTAGAGCAAACTTTCAGATATAGACGCCAATTTTAGAGAGGCAGCAGACTTTGGAAAAGCTACTTGCCACACTCGAAGAAACCACTGCCAAGCCAAGAGATATTTGTTGTTTTAAACCCAAAGTTATTTTTCATCATCATTTTCATTATTCAAATTGATATCTGGAAGTGAGTATTTTTTTTCTTTAACATAATTAGTTCGGGGTTTACAGGGTCTCACTATATAGGTCAGACTCATAGTGATCCTCCTGAAAATAGGCTTTACTGGGATTATAGGCACGCACCATCATGCCCAGTCTCAATGGCCATCTCAGCCTGCCCCAGGAGTTGG
>NW_004524835.1:1572792-1574011 GCF_000260255.1 Octodon degus | reverse complement strand
TGATCTATCATTAGCATTCATTAAAATAGCTAACATTAAAGAAATCCCACTGGAATGCCATGTGCTGAAAAAGATGTGGAGCATCTGGAATTCTCATATTCTCCTACAGGAATGGAAGGTGGTACAATGCTATTAAAATGGTTTTGGCAGGTTTTTTTAATATAAATTTAAACACATATTTATCATCTGATTTATATGATAGGAAAACATTTGTGCAAAACAAATTTATATGTGAGAGTTTATAACATTTTGTCAAAAAATAAAAGCAATCCAAATGTCCTTCAGCAGATAAATGGATAAAGAATGTAGTGTATCTATAAGAAAACACTACTCAATAGTGAAAAGGAAGGAGCCTTTGATACACAACAGTATGGATGTCTCCGTGGCGCATTATGCTAAACAAAAGAAACCAAACATAAAATATTACACACTGTATGAATTTATCTGAACGGCATTCTGGAAAGAGCCCAAACATATGTAAAGAGCTTTCCAAGAATTTAAGAATGAGGAAAGAAGCTGACTTCAAAGGCCAGTCTGAGAGAAATCTCAGGAGTATTATTCCTGTTCTGTCCCGTGTTTATGATTGTACTTAAAATAATCTGCATGTGTATGTTAAAACTCATAGAAATATACACATGTAAATATTACTAATATAGTTATAATGCTTCGATCTTAATGGTGAATATTGGTCCTAGCCAACATTTAGAAGGAAGTGAGGTTTATATTTAACAATATATGCTTTCTTTACTGTGATCTTAGTAGTAAAATTTCTCTGGGCATCCAATCTTTCTTCAGTATTGAATTTCAGCTTTCAGATATAGTATAATAATCACTTCCCACAAAAGTTCAAATGACTACTAATAGCTATCTGATTTTTCTTCTGTAAGACCATTGTGAGAAGATGCCCAAGGCTTAAGTTAAAGAAATTTAGCTCTAGTGGTGGAGGGGATTCCAAATGTGGGCCAGAGGATCAAGAAACTGTGGCACGCAGGAACAGACAGGATAGCTGTTTTTGCATTAGTGAAAAAAAGGAATATTAGATTAGCTTTTTAAATTTTATCTTGGAAGGTGTACAAGAACTGTCCATAGTCTGTGTGGTACTACAGACAAATATATGAATATATATCTCATTATGTATTTTTTTTACAGTTTCAACAAATAATACACTGCATATATTCTTCTTAGTGGTTAATTGCTGTACAAGATGTGGACTTGTGAT
>NW_004524835.1:1571507-1572252 GCF_000260255.1 Octodon degus | reverse complement strand
TCATTTTAATTTTTTTTTTCAGAATTGGGAATTGAACACAGGCCCTTGCGCTTGCCAAGCAAGTGTTTATTCTACTGAGCTATCTCCACAGCCCCTATACATCATTTTTGCTATCATTTTATGAGACTTGAGTAATAATTCATATAAATTGCTTTAATAGTAATAACCTTTTTATAAAACATAGTATGTTAAATCAGAGATTCATCCTGTAATTTATCTTGTTTTTTTCAATACTGAATATTGAACCCAAGGTGTTTGTACAAAATATAACCCCAGTCCTTTTTACTTTTACTCTGAGACAGAGTCTTAGATGCTTGCAAAGTTCCTCAGGCACAATTTAGTTATTCTCATGAATGAAATGTGTATCCTGGACTTCTTTAAAATGAGGTACATCCATGTAAGAATGAAGAGTTTGAGCACTGTAAAGTTTAATTCCCTTTATTTTATTTTTTTCCAAATCAAATTGGTAGGACAGTTTCAATAATTAATACATTATTCCTAGTGGTTAATTGCTGTACAAGATGCGGACATGATATCCTATTTACAAACATCATTAGGACAAATCACTATTCATTAAGAGAATGTAACTACATATCTATCCTAACCACTTTGAATACACAGATACGGAATGGGCATTCATCTGTATCCCCTTTTTTGTTAAGTTCTGTTATTTGAATATTATAGGTGTGTAAACTCAGCAAAATATTCTAAAAGAGTCCAGTAGCTCATAATAGTATTGGGTCTT
>NW_004524835.1:1567984-1571307 GCF_000260255.1 Octodon degus | reverse complement strand
CCCCTCAGGATTTATCCTGAGATCCTGTACCTCAGATTGTAGAACCTTTGTCAGTGTCAGCCATGTGGATGAGTCACAGCCATTGCTTGGCCAATGTGCTGTCTGTGAAAGCCTGAGAGACTGTTTTCTCTCCATGTGACTCTCCTTAGGCACAAGTTTACTTCCCTTTCGTCTTATTCATATGGAATTCAGCAAACTACACTTCACAAGCAATGCTACAAACAGTGTAGGGAATGTCTGTACATCCAACATATAAATTTGTTAGATCTCAGTAAATGTAATAAAGGGACTCAAAATACTGAACTGCAGTTATTCCAGAATGACCCCAGTAAGAATATGACTGAATTGGAATATTTTAACTATATTAACTTTCATTTACGTGTCAAGTTGGAAAACTATTTCATGTGTATGTTTTCATAACATATGTTTCTAATTTTATTTGATTTTTGATACACTCCATATCAGATGCATTAGAAAAAGGAATTACTAAAATTATAGCATAGTGAAATTACAGAGGCAAGTACTAAAAGCTTCTATCTTGAGGTATATCAATAAAACCCATTCTCACTAATTAATTCCACTTAATAATCATGCAATTCATAATTTCCTTAAAAAATAATAAGATGAAGTAGTTCAGTGGGTTAAAATATAATTGGGTGACAAATATTTAGCCATAGCTATTGGCCTTCAATATAAATGGTTTCCATTTAGGAAGAATATTTTGTTTTCAGCATGACAATTCACTAAATGAGTGATTTAATCAAAGTCTGCTGGGAAAGATTGGAAAAGAGTAATAACCCATATTAAAAACATTAGCAAAGCTACTAAAAATGTTTTCAGATTGCAAAAGAAATTAATTCATGAAAATTAAAATAAATATTCCCATTACATAAAATTAAAATAGCTGAAATTCAGTGATAAAATATTAACGTTATCATGCCAGGCTGGGGAGATAGCTCAGTGCCTGGCAAGCTTACGGACCTGAGTTTGATCTCCAGTACCACATGCTGTGCCATCCCCAGAACCCCAGGTGCACTGTGTTGGCCCCTGAAACCGGGCATGGTGGTGAAGGCCTATAATTCCAGTGCTGGGGAGAATGAGGCAGAAGGATCAATATGAATCTGAGCTGCATACCAAGATCCTGTACCAGATAAATAGATAGATAGATAGATAGATAGATAGATAGATAGATAGATAGATAGATAGATAAGATTTTTTTTAAAAATTAAAGTTATCAAGCCATCCATAGGCCATATGGGCACATGCCTAAAATCACAGTACTCTGAGAGCCTGACACAGGAGTTTCAAAAGTCCAAGCCTAGGCAGAGCAACTTAGTGGTTTCGTAAGAATCTGTCTCAAGATAGTATGTTTTAAAAAGTGGGTGCTGTAGTCAGGGTTTATAAGGGAATGGATTTAATACAGGACAAATAATTTGCACGATTATTTTATAATATTCACCCCAAGAGTCAAACGCAGAAGAGTACATGAAATGTGTCCACTCACTAGAGAACCAAGGAATCCAGCTGAAAGTGTGGCTCCCATAGCAATGTCCTGCACAAATCCAACTGTAGATTTAGAACCCATGACAATGTCCTCTATGACTCCAACTGGAGGCTTAGAACTCACAATAGTGTTTCATGTAAGTCTTTATCAAGGATCTGCACTGGGAAGACCCAAGGTCAGTGGTGGAAGCTAGAAAGTCTGCACTAGTGGGGTGAAGGATCTGTACTAGTAGGCTGAGGGATCTGCACTGGAGCCAGGAAGCAACACTCAAGGTAAGGACCAGAGCTCCCCTCAAAAGAACCATAGCCACCCTCAGTGACAGTGATGACTTGAACTCTTTTACTAAGAAGAATAGCTGAGTTTGCATCAATAAAACCCTCATGACAAGCTTTTCCAGAAAAATAAACAACATATCATTTTCCCCTCTGATTCTCCTTTTATGTTATTGGCAACAAAACTCAGGTGGGCTTTTCAAAAACTCAGGTGGGTTCAGGTGGGCTCAATACCACACTGATTCAGTTTAGCTGGGTGTTACAAGTTGACCATTAGTTAATCCATCACAGTGCAAGAATGCTCCTCAGTGCTGCGGCCTTAGGTTCAATTCTTAGTATTGTAAAAAAATAATAGTAGCATTGTCATCTCATTTTTTTCCAGGTATTCAAGATCCTACTTAACAAATTTAAGCAATTTCTTCCATCACCTAGCTCTTATAACTCTGTTTGAGAGTGTTGCTAGCAGCTAAGTTAAGGATAAAGTAGCTGCACTGGAGAGTAGAAATGTTAGGGGAAAAGATTCATGGTAGTGTAGAATAGGACTAGGCTGATATCATTGCAGCTTTTGCTCCTGTCAGTTGGGCTGGTGTGTGAATGACAGCAAAGTAGACTTTGCTTCAAACTGAGTCCTTTAAAACACCATATGGTCTTAAGTGTAGGGTATTGTATTGCAATGTACTATTCCATAAGAGCTCAAGGACAAAAAGAGTAACTGGCTAAAAGTTAATTAGGCAGTCATTAAATTCATTTAGAGGCCTCTCTCTGCTTCGGTTGATGGCCTGCCTTTTTGTCTTTATCTTGTTGCAATTTGTTAGCTTAAACTTTATTACATGTTCTGACTCTGATCTTGCCATGACTACTGGGCTCTTGTATGTTCACGGTTTCACTTCCTTTTTGCTACATCTCCTTTACTTCAGATCCTAATTAGAGCCTATGTTTCCAAATCTAAAAGCCTAAACATAAGTCCCAGTCACCCCTTGTATATAAAATGTTTTGTTTGAGTATGTTTTTTTTAACTTGGACTCTATCATGATTGAATTAATCCCACTATAGTGACTCACACCAAAGTACCCAAGACATTTTCCTCAGAAATTTAACTTTTGATAAGCAACAAAATTGGGATAACCACAATTTGTAAAGTGTTTTTACTTAAAATTCTATATTTAATCTACATGTAACAAGAACCATCTTCTGTAAGTCAGAGAAAAGCACAGGATAGACAATTACTCTGATCCAGAGTGGTGTCATGTAGGTCTAAAAAGGAAACAGGCTCAAGGAGGACTGAAAATATTAATGAGACTGGGATAAGAGGTTAAAATTCAAGATCATCTTTATAAAAAAATACATTTAGTGATCTTAGAAGACTGCTAAATTAAACTTAATTTAAAAGATAGTTTTGTTAAGTTCGGTTATTTGAATATTATAGATGTGTTAACTCATCAAAATAATCTAAAAGAATCCAGTAGCCCATAATAGTATTGGGTCTTCCGCTTCACTGGCAATGTCAGAAATTGTTGACCTGAGTCCCCTACAGCTCAACATAACAG